>NC_134982.1:28477030-28787030 GCF_965638725.1 Aptenodytes patagonicus
ATGATAAGCACCCAGAGTATCTCAGTTCCCTGTGTTTTGTTCTGTAATTGGAATGCTTCACCTTCAGACTGAGACCCAAGTACATCTACCCATTCCTTCAACCTAACAGCTGCCTTAAGAAATTTCACATTAACAATACTTTGTCATGCTTTTGTTTGAATACTGTATGTAAATATTGATCTATGAGATTATTTTTTGTTAGTTGTGCTAAGAAAACATTGAAAAATGCTAATGGAGGTAACTTTCTCGTACTACTATTTTATTAGCAGTGGATGCCAGAGCAAAAAATTTCTGACCAGTTAATCTGGTCAGAAATCAATATCAGAGTTTTATTTTGTGAAAAATAGAGCTCAGGTTGTCAACAGGAAGGGGAGAGTACAGAAGGGTACTACATGTTTAACTTGTCCTCAGGCTTTCAGCAGTTGTGAGGAGAGTTACAACGTTCTGTGAAGATAGGGTAACTTTCTCCTTTTCTACACCTCTTGAATCCTGTCCCAAGATGGAACTAGTTTGCTGACAATGCCAATAAAGACATGCAAATAAATTGCTCCAAATCTGTTGTGTGTCTGGACTGAAACTAATATTAGTAAGATAATTCAGAATGAATAGGAAAGTATATGCAGAGTAGGAATGCTATAGAAACATTTTGATTCAGCATACTGATGTAACAAACTTCTTAAATAGAAATTAAATAAGTATAAATTTCTGCCATCAGTAAATAGTTTTGTACATCAAACTTAATTTTCCTATTCTCTGGCAGATCTTTGTGGAGCCACTGAAATAAGTAGTTTGGATGTTTACGTAGGCTATACTTAAGTGCATGACGAAATACTCTGCAAATGGTTCTCAGAAGTCTACACTGATGTTATGTTTATAAATCTAATTTTTTTGGTACCAGTTTACTATATTGCTGAGAACTAGGCATTGTCAAGTAATTTCTAGCAAATGGTATCCGCTCCACTGTTGATGAGTGAATGCTAATTAGAAATACAACCTTGATTATTTTAAAATTAAAACTTTCTGATAGTGTCACTTCAGATAAGTTATACAGGCAGGAGCAATAGGAATAGTGTCTGTTGCCATTTCTCCAGCTACTTCCTCTCCTGGAGTTTAGGTGTTTCAGTAATGTGTGATTTTTAAATTATTTGCTTCGTCAGCAGTGGTTGCTGAGGTCTGAAAAGGAAAAAATGTGGTTCCCTAATCTGTTCATTTTTTTTGGCATTTCATCCTAACACCAGTTCCTCTGGCCCTACTTCCCCTCCATACCCATTCACAAATAAGACTGGCTTAAGTAGAAGCAACACTGCAGATGAAGGAAAACACAGCAGGTATGGGAGTAGATAAATATTTTTTAACTTAGTTTTTATTTCTCAGGTTCATAGTGAGGATTGTAGGAGAGTGATGATGAGGCCTCCTTTTTCCTCTCTTGATATTGGTGGCCTAAGTATTGGAACAAGTTTCTTAAGTAGTCTTGGTGTCAGCTGTTGTTCCCTATGAAATTGATTTGGATTGCCTTGTTCTGTTCGATGGTCTGTGGCACATCAATGAAGTCTGAATTTTTCTGTTTGATGGTGACACTTTGGATTGTATAGAATACCCTGTTAGTTTCTGTGATATCACATGTTGCTCCAGAAGCTAGTGCCCCACTCACTGTGGTGTTGTGAGGCACTGACTTGCAGCAGCAGTGCAACTTGCCTGAGAGGAAGCTGGAGAACAGCATTCAGATACCTGTGTTAAGCTGTAAAAAGTTGTCACCTGTTTAACAGACTTCAATGTGTAGGCAAGTCACTGATGAGTTGTAGAGACATATGCTTAAAGGTGTTGCAAAAACATTGTGTACTAGTTTGAAACTAGAAAACCGTGAACTGTTGCTCAAGCTTATGCAGGAACTTAGATCTGCTCTTCTTGCTCTTTCACTGTTGTGTCTTGACATAAAATATGTAATTTAAATTCTTGTGTATTCACATTTGACATCTCCCTTCAAAGCTGAATTTGAGTGTTTGCAAAAATACTCCCTGATAACTAAACAAAAAATTAAGTCCAAGCATAGTCTCTGAACTCTGCAGTAATAAGCTTATTTATTTTGGATTTTGGCCTGAACCTCAGACTAAAGTGGGAAATACACAGGAGAAGGATGTAGCTGTCTGTAGTCCAAGCACCTTGTGTAGCTTTTCAAGTTCATTGGTCCTTTAACTGTGAATACTGGATTTTCCTTTTTGCTCTTCAGTGACATCTGACTAGTATATGTATCAGAGGAGAAACAAACTCAAGGGCCCTCCTGAAGGAAGAGTCATAAAGTTCATCCTAATTCTTCCCCTAATACAAACTAAAGTCATCCTTATTAGATGCCATGTTTCATTATAAGTTAGACTGGTAAGTGTTGTAACAGTGAGGGGTCATGGAATCGTTTTAGCCTGTTTCTGCTGTTCAAGGGATTTCTTCTTGCCATCATCATCTCATCTGATTTTTCTTCTATGGAGTAGTCTTAGTCAGTCAGTCTGGAGAGGAGATTCTTCCCCTTCATCTTTGCAACACTTAAGATTTCTTGTCTCTTTATGTTGGCCTGAACAGCTCCCCATTCCTCCAATTGTTGTTCATGTGGACACCTTTTACAACTCTCTGATACCTTGTATGGCTGTCTTCTGAACTCAGTCCTCATCTTTCTTTGAGGTACAGCACCAAAATTAGACTCAGTATTCCTACTGAGGATCTTACAGATGTTATACAGAACGCAGGATTATTTTGTGGGTCTTGTCAACTACCCTGTTTTGTAACACCATGATGATTTTTTTTACTTACTCAGCTTGAGAACCACTAGATGTGATTCATCTCTAGAACTATCTGCAGATTGTTACCTGTCCTGTGCTGGTGCAGTACAGTGTTTCCTACAACCAAGTAAACCTTGAACTTCATTTTTCTCCAGTGTACACAAGTGTTAAGTTTTTGCTGCTCTTCTATCAACTTCAGTCTTTCCAACTCTGCTGTCTTGGCTTTTGGTTTCTTTCCAGAAATAATTCTTTGTGCTGCTTGGATTGGGTTCAGTTTCTTAAGTGATTGTGCTTCTTCTAGTACTTTCTGAAGTATGGAGACTGGCTGGGTGAAGAAAGGCTAGATCATTTAGCGGTATCTTGGATGATAGCTGAGCCTGCTTGTTATTCTGTTGGGAGCTGCTTATCTGAGTCTGAAGCTGTATACGTATGTGTGCTTCAGATAATCTTAAATCTTTTTATCTATGAAAGCTGTGGTCACTGTCTGCCATATGTTCCTAATTAAAAAGTTTTCTCCTCCATCTAGTCAGAGCATTAACAGGTAGTCTTCATAATCTTAGTAGAGGTCTTGAACTCTCCTTCTCTCAAACCCCTACCCCCAAAGGGTAGTGAACTTAGTTGAAATGGTTTACTCCTGTCTTTCCCTTAAATGAGCTAAATATATGAATTGACTGAAGATTCAAATGCACATAAAGGTTAAAGTAGCTTTTTGATCACTGTATAGCCGGCCTGGTGAATGAGGGTGTTCTGAAATGTCTAAAGAATGCCTGAAAATTACATGCCAAAATGCAATAGCAGAGCATTGCCTTGTAGGTGTGATACCATGTGAAATAAAACACTTTGAAAAGTGCTAACTCGGTATCAGAGAGCAAGAAAGGCTTGTGACGCTACTGCTAAGCTGTTAAGAGTATGTCAGTCAATATTTTTGTAATGCTATTTGATGGAAGGGTGATGTACATGGCTAAAGTAAACTTGGTGCCAAGTCTGATGCCGAGTCTTGAGGTGACTGGAACTAAGCTACCGGACTCGACATGCAGCTGGCTGTGCAGTAAATAACCAGTCTCATTTCTATAAACAAGTGGGATTCTAGTAGTAAACTCAAAGGTGTTATTAATTCATTTTGTGAAAACAACTGTGGTAGATCATTTTGATAGTGTATACTTCCATTTAATAGAAATAAGGGGAACGTCAATGTTTGTAACCAGCAGAATGACACACAGTAGTTCTAGGAGTCGAGCTCTCCGTTGCAGAGTGGCAGCATGTTTTTGCATGGTCTCCCTGAAAACAATATTGTTCATTGAGAGAGATCTGTGTCAAGCTTGACTTCTGTGGTGGATTCCCCTTCAAATCAGGGTTAGCTCTTGGTATCAAGAACAGAAAGTACAGAGCTGCAATGTGGAAGTAGTGAGTTAAATGTTAATACTTTAAATGTTGATACTTGTCAAATAGATCTGGCTGTTTACTCAGAATTATTACTTACCAGCTCAAACAGTACTGTGCATTAACAGTTCAATAGAACAATCTTGGATACTCTGTACACATGCATCTACCAAATGCAGTATTTTTTCTTTCTAAGAAGACTTTGTAAGGGGTGGTTTTTCTTCAGTGAGCTTTCATTACAGTGGAACTCATTGAGTTGATATTAACAGACCAGAGTTACACCCTAGCCATAGGGAGTAGAAGCTGCTCAGACACATGGGTGGGGTGCACAAGTAGCAATGATACATGTTCAGTAACATTCAACAGAGTTATTTTTTGGTTCTTTCGAGAGAGACAGACACACAAACACACACACCCCACCACCACTGCCCTCCCCATGCTCCTCCTGAAAAAGAGAATAGCTGCAGGAGCTACTGTGACTCTGAACAGCTCGGGGAATTCTTCTAAAAACACAAGACGACGACTTGGGGCATCTCTTGCTTTTTTAATTCAATGTCCACTTGCCATTATTGGAAGCTCTTAAGGTAATTATTCTAATATAATTTCCACTGTAGAACAATAAAAAGATCCTTTTCTGTTTCTGAAAACAGATAATGCTTGAAAATATGCATTTGCTATCACTTAATGTCATCTATGTGAATGGACTTACTGCAGAGGAATCAAAATTCTGGTGTCTTGGGCATACCTATTTTAAATGGGAAGGGAGGAAGAAAGGTTTAATATTTAACTGCTAGTATTTAAGTGTCATATATTGATTGGTATGAACACAGGCATCAGAATGTTGGGAGGGGGAGAGAGAGAGATGTCCATCTTCCCCCTCCCCAGTCTGAAATAACTTGTGGGGATTTGTGTATTATCTTAAAATTGCTGGTTTAAGCAAGCAAATATAGCTGAGGCTGCTCAGCTGATAAGAACTACTTGCCCTGATGTATGTTATGATGCTGATAGTGAAATTTGTAGATGTTGTAGAGAAGCTGTCCTTTCAGGGGAAGATTAGATGGATTGCTCAAGTTATTAGTCCTTTACTGGAAATAACAAAAGTTTTTCTTTAAAATTGAATCAAATATGCTCTTTCAAGGAGGAAAACTAAGCTTGGGTATGTCTTAAACATTCCATTATTTTAGCACTGTTACCAGCAGGAACTTTTTAATACATATGATATAGCTTGTCATTTAATGTTACTAAATTTGCTAAGTGCACTTACTGCTGGGAACTGTATATTTCCTGAAAGAAGACTTTAAGGGAAGGCCAGTGAATCAGCAGTTTCGGTCGACTACGTAAGCATATGCTGCAGCAAACCTAAATGCTGTCACTTCCAAACTGTTGAAAGTTCCCTTTCAGGACAGTAAAAAAAATAGTTCTTTGTCTGTCTTGGCACCCTTTTGCCACTCTTGGGTCCGTGTTCGAACAGCAGCTGTAAGTTGCAGCTTTATTAAGTATTAGTAGTATTAATTAAGTACTACTATTAATAAGTAGTAGTAGTATTAATAAGTAAACAGTTAAGACTGTTTAAAGCTGGACTAAAGCTTTTAGTCCATTCCAGCCCAACACACTTGATTAAATATAAACAATGCAGATTGTTTCACTCTGACCAGCCCAATCTTTCTTTGCCTATGTGTTCCAGTTATGTTTCATAACAATCACTTTGGCTTTGAAAGTAGATACTATAATTCTGTGAAGAATGCATCCTTATGGGGTGGAGGCCTGGGTATCTAATTGGACGTGTTCTAAGCAGGAGGTGGTACTAGAGATACATTGCAACCTAGTCATTCTGATTGTATGATAAAACATTTCTTACATAGCAGTTCAATTCTTCCTTGCTCATGTCATAATATTTTCTGCTTCACAGCAAAAATGATTTCTCATTCCTGTCTTGAAATGATCCTTTTTTAACAAAGTGAAGTTTTATTGCCTCAATTTGCTAGTTTTCAGACTTTGTAAATAAAAGATCTGGTTAAGCTCTTGTCTACTTGAAGTTTTGCTTTATTCTTGCACTGATGGAAGGTGCAGCTTCTACTTATTTCCATTCTTGTTTCTTCCTGCCCCCAAATATGCTAAACAAGGTTAAGCAGAAAGATACCTATTTCATGTGTTTAGTGGTATTAGTAGGTTTGAGGAAATCTGTTAGGTAAACCTGCCATTTTGAAATGTAAGAAAAGAAATGTAAAAGAAAGTGCAAAAGATAAGCAACAACAGCTATTTAGACTGTACTTCCCATAATCTAATCAAACAACAGATAGGATTTAAGGTTTGTGCAAGTGTATCTAATTGATCTTCAGAGACTTACTGGGTTAGTTTGTGTTTTAATTCTTGAAAAGAGGCCATCATGGCTGCTAGACGCATGTCTTTAATAGATCAAGAGTGTTCAGCCGGCAGTACCAGTCTTACATAGCCTCTCTTGGAGTATCCATGTGAGTAGATAGGTGATGCACCTGGAGTAAAACCATGCTCCATTATGTGTTTTGGCTTGGTCATATGAAAAGGAAGTCTGCAATATGTGACCTGAGGCTGTAGTTAGAAGCAAAACTTGTGTGTCACCTGGCTGGAAAGGTTTTCTGCCAGCCTCATTGATTTATAGTGTCTTGATATAAAATGCTTCAAGAAAAGTCTTATCTTTTTAGAGCCCTGTGATACACAGGCAATCTGCAAAGTTTTCCTTTACTATCTTAGACTGTGGTGCAGCTTTGAGTCTGGAGTTCTTTTGGATGAAGATACCATAGCTTCACTTTACTGCCATTTTTATGGCTGCTACTTTGTCATGCCTGAACTGGACTATATGCAGATCTGTCAGAATGTGAAGATCTGGTGGCAGAATATGCATTTTGTCACTGCCATGCAGAACTGGGCAGGGAACACCTTGCCTTGCCTACTGTCAGGTGGGAGTCTCTCTCCCCTCACTTAGTGATGGAGTGAAGTCAGCTTTTAATGTGTTGCAATTCAAAGCAGATAACAGCAAGAGTATAGCCATACTCCTTAAGTCTTACGCCACTCCCCATACACACACTCTGGTGTCTTCAGGCAATAGCATCAGTGTTTCGAGTGGTTTGTGAGCTCTTAACACATGGGTGGCTTTCTCATGATGAATTCTTCAGAGGTATACTGCTGTAAGGTAACCAGCAATGGGACTGGACTTTAGCAGTATGTAGAGAATATATGGGTCTACAAAATAATTTATTCTGAGGACATACATATTGAATGTGTTTCTGCAGTTGCCTGGACTTTTCGTAGTACAGTGTGCAGTTAAGGCACAAGTTCCTGCAGAAAGTGCTCTTACAGCTTGTACAAAACACAGCGATGCTGTAATGAAATGAGACAGTTTAGTTACTAGAAGACTGAGTTAGAATAGGCTACTAAACTGCTTGTTTTATCAGTAGTACACTATTCTCTAGCTAATGCTTATTGCAGGGAGGTTTTTGTGTTTCTACCCACCACTGCACTGGCATCCTTTTTTACCCCTCTGGAAAGCAGTAAGAACAAAAAAGGTGACCCCACAGCTCAATGCACAACCTAATGATGGCCCAACAGTATTACAATCCTTTATAAAACTGGTGATAATGCTTATCTTCAAAGTCCTGAGCATTTTAGAGCCTAGATCCTTTGGTTTGCTTTCTTCTGGTGCACTAGAAACAGCCTTTTGTGAGCTGTTTTTCCACCAGTTCCCAGGTTTTCCTTCAAGGGCAGGGTAGGTCAGCTTATTGTAGAGATCTGTGCTGTGCTTGAAGTTGTTTTTCCTATTGTCTTGCACAGAGGGCTTGTTGGCTTTCAGCAAATAAAAGCAGTCTGTTTCTTTTCACATGAATGAGTAATGATAGTGTGGAGGGTGGTTTTATATTGGCAGATTAAGTTGAATTTAATATTTTTACTGATATGTTTACTGATATTGTGTGTAATGTCAGATAACATTTTAATTATCAAAGATTAGCTTTCTGAAGGTTGCACTGCATAAAACAGTTCTACAAACTCCAAAGTAAGCCTGCTCAAACTTAAGCATTATGAATAGAGTAGATAGAGACTTTTCATTTGAAATAAGTTATCACTAGTGCATGACTTTTTATGGGTTTAGAAGGGTTTAACTAGAACTTTGTTCTTCTGATGCTTCTCAAAGTGCATATGCATACAGGGAAAACTAGTTTGGTGAGAACCTACTTAATGCATACTCTGTTCATGAAGAAATCCCATGCATGTTCATCTGGCTGGTATATAAAACTCCTTTTCACGATGAGCTGTATGTTTGACAGCTGCAGACTAATGGCAGAGCAGTTGAATGTGAAGAAAAGTCTTCTACTTGGATGTGGTACTTGACAGAGGTGCCCAGTTTTCTGTATGTCACATATTAAGCGTTCTTTTTTAAACCTAGATTATATTGAGCCTAACTGCTTCATGTTAGATGAAGTTTTAAGAAATATGTGCCAAAACATTTGTCAGAGTGTTTAATTTGGTGCTGATGACTTTGGACAATCTTAACTGGAAATTAATGTGTTGTTAGTTGGTTCACTATTTTGAACTGGCGGAGAGGTGTGACTTCAGAATAATTTCATTAATCTCTATTAAAACTTTTAATTCACTGTCATTCTTTCAGCAATAGATGTCATTGTTACTTCTTGCATACTGTGTGGAAAACTTTATCCTCACTTAGCAGTGTGTCTCAAATGTAATTATAAAGGCTAAAGGTAAAACTGCTCTGTTTTTAATTGTCTGCCAAGGAAAGGAGGTTTATATGCCCAGGGACTGAAGCAGAAACAGGGTAAGGGTTACTGTTGGGCTTTGACCAATAGTAACCTTTAGATGTGTGTGTTTCCTTTTTGCTATTTCCCTCTAGTGGTCACACAGGATATTGACTTGGGGAGGTTAAATACATGAACTGGTACCTTTTCAAATGCTTGTACATAAATGAACTAACACAGAAGTAAATATAGGGTGTATAGAAACTTAATTTGCCCAGTCCTGACCTGTTAGAATGCAGTGTATCATGATATGTTATGATGGGAGGACGTACTCTCATGTTTCAGGTTGGTGATTCAACAAGCTTTTGGAAATGATCTGCATTTTTATCCTTTTGGGTATCCAGATGTGCCCTTTACTTGAAACTCAATCATACAGAGCTCTTAGCATAATCTAAATTTGCTTCTAAAGTTTTTTGAGGTGGGAACTGCACTATATGCATATCTTTGCCTTTCTGTATCTGGGACTAGGTCTTATGTCTACACAGTTTATCACTTCGGCATTTTGTTTTTATCACGTTAGACTTGTTCTTGACGCACAGCCTAACATGAGAATTATAAAATCAGGTAGTGCTAGTCTTTCTAAACCAATTCATGTTTTCATTTAATTTTTTAAAAATGTTGGTACATCCATTGTGTATCAATTGTTTGACTTAAGATCTTTGACTTAAGATCTTATACAATCATAGAATCATTAAGGTTGGAAAAGACCGCTAAGATCACTGAGTCCAACGGTCAACCCAACACCACCATGCCCACTAAACCATGTCCCTAAGCACCACATCTACACGTCTTTTAAATACTTCCAGGGATGGTGACTCAACCACTTCCCTCGGCAGCCTGTTCCAATGTTTAACCACCCTTTCAGTAAAGACATTTTTCCTCATGCCCAATCTAAACCTCCCCTGGTGCAACTTGAGGCCATTTCCTCTTGTCCTATCACTACTTACCTGGGAGAAGAGACCAACACTTACCTTGCTACAACCTCCTTTCAGGTAGTTGTAGAGAGCGATGAGGTCTCCCCTCAGCCTCCTTTTCTCCAGGCTAAACAACCCCAGTTCCCTCAGCCGCTCCTCATAAGACTTGTTCTCCAGACCCCTCACCAGCCTCGTTGCCCTTCTCTGGACACACTCCAGCACCTCAATGTCCTTCTTGTAGTGAGCCAAAACTGAACACAGTATTCGAGGTGCGGCCTCACCAGTGCCAAGGACAGGGGCACGATCACTTCCCTACTCCTGCTGGCCACACTATTTCTGATACAGGCCAGGATGCCATTGGCCTTCTTGGCCACCTGGGCACACTGCTGGCTCATGTTCAGCCGGCTGTCGACCAACACCCCCAGGTCCTTTTCCGACAGCAGCTTTCCAGCCACTCTTCCCCAAGCCTGTAGCGCTGCATGGGGTTGTTGTGACCGAAGTGCAGGACCCGGCACTTGGCCATGTTGAATCTCATACAGTTGGCCTCGGCCTGTCGGTCCAGCCTGTCCAGGGTCCCCCTGTAGAGCCTTCCTACTGTCAAGCAGATCAACACTCCCGCCCAACTTGGTGTCGTCTGCAAACTTCCTGAGGGTGCACTCGATGCCCTCATCCAGATCATTGATAAAGATATTGAACAAGACCGGCCCCAATACTGAGCCCTGGGGAACACCGCTCGTGACCGGCCGCCAACTGGATTGAACTCCATTCACCACCACTCTCTGGGCCCGGCCGTCCAGTCAGTTTTTGACCCAGCGCAGAGTACACCTGTCTAAGCCATGAGACACCAGCTTCTCTAGGAGAATGCTGTGGGAGACGGTGTCAAAGGCCTTACTGAAGTCCAGGTAGACCACATCCACAGCCTTTCCCTCATCCACTAAGCGGGTCACCTGGTCATAGAAGGAGATCAGGTTGGTCAAGCAGGACCTGCCTCTCATGAATCCGTGCTGGCTAGGCCGGATCCCCTGGTTGTCCTGCACATGCCTTGTGAGTGCCCTCAAGGTGAACCACTCCATAATCTTCCCTGGCACCGAGGTCAGGCTGACAGGCCTGTAGTTCTCTGGATCCTCCTTCCGGCCCTTCTTGTAGATGGGATGTTATGAATGAATGAATGTTTCTTGTGTAAGCTCTGCTTGTCCTGCAAAACTGTTCTTTTTTTGTTTATATAGTTATCCCTTCAGAACTTTGTAATTGATACTTCCTATCTAGTGTGTTAATCTTTTGTAAAAAAACAAATTACCTTTCGACAAAATTACTGCCTGGTTAGTTTGAGCTTAAGATGCCGAATCTTTATGTTGCCAAACTGATATACGGTTGGAAACAGGCATAAAGCTTCTACTGATGGTAGGATTCTGTGTGCATAAAGAGCTTTTAAACCAGACTGGGCTTCGTTTCTAAACAAACATAATTTTGACACAAATAGAAGGACTGTTTTTGTGAAACTTCAAATTCAGGAATCTGAAGCTATGTCAGGAATATGTCAAAAAGGTGAATGTCCTGGGGAGTCCCTTATTTTGTGTAATCATTTTTGTTCAACTGTGTAATGAGTGCAGTGAGCCTCCCTTGGTTTTGAGGGGAGTGGGTGTTGAGACCTGATGAAAACAAGGGCTACAGCAAGAAGGAAATAAGAAGAATAGGGAGTAGGTTTTGAAAGTCAAGAAAAATGTGTTAGATTTGATAAGGTGTGATATGCAAAACAAACACTGTGTTGAAAGTAAACTTCTCTTTTTTGCTGCCTTTACCCAATTACTGTTGTAAGATTGCAGTTTAAACTGAATGTGTTCTCGTAGTTTTCCTTTGGGCGTAAGATGAATTTTTCTTAAATCCTCTGTCAAACATAACATGGACTTTTCCATCTTTGAGAATTCCAACTTACTTCATCCTCCAGTGCTTGCTACCTATTGCATACTCTGGGGTATGCCGAGCATTTAATAGATATTTCTATTCTGATGGCTAGGTGAATGTCTGAGGATTGAATGGAGGGAAAAAATCTGTTCCCGTGTGTAGCAGTGACAAGATAACTGTTAACTGCACTAGGTGAACAAGAGATTTAACGATGTTTGTGTTTTTTGCAGAAGCATTTGCTTTGATAGTTTTTCTGCTTATTGATAAGCCTGCTGATGGATTTGTTCTGTGTTGCTGTAAAGTTTTTTTTGTAGTCCATTTCTTCCTGTGCAAGTAAGAGTCTTGCCTACACCTGTACTTTGAATTCTAGGGCTTTCTGATATAAAAATGTTTCTTCTGAATAAGCAAAGTGTAGGCTTCTCAACTCCAGGACCAAAACTGGCTCAGACTTGTAACAAGTAACTTTCTGCAAAGGTGAAAAAAAACCTTTGCTTGTTTAACCATGGTCTCTCCTTTGAAATCCGATTATGGTCTTTAGCCCAAGATTCTTCAGCGTAACACTGACTGTGGATGTGTTTTTCCACTTCTACACAGAGGTGATGTTAATATAATACTTCACTACCTTACATAGGTTAAAAAAAAAAAGTGGAGTAAGTGGCAATAATTCCTTCCCTGCCACTTTGAAGGGTAAGTAAGATATTACCTAAATGCCTATTAACTGTGAATGCAGCGTGTAGTTTAGTCCTCGTGACTGGTGATAGGAGCTGGGTTGTTCCTGTGTGCTCTGTCCCAGTGTGATGCAGGCTTTCCTTCCACCTCGTGGGCACTTCGTGGAAGAGCACTCAGAGGCTGGTTCTCTTAGAGGCTCCTGCAGCGGGTTTCCTGCCACCTCCTGGCTCGTCTGCCTGCTAGCACTTGTGCATTGTCCCTGGCAACACTCCCTTTTGAATTTTATACATAGCGATGATGTAATAATATTTAATGTAACTATTAAATGCAATTTAACTATTCTGTAACTTCGTGTAACAATTAAAAAGAATGATATGGCAAGTGCTTTCAGTTAGGATCAGAACTGTTTTTATTTTTAAAGGCATAGTTGCGCATGGACTATCCTTAAACCAACATCAAGCAGTATGTATTTGAATGAACTCATTCGTTGAAATCTATGAGCAAATAAGAAAACTTACTTAAGTGCATTGGGAGCTGAGACCAGAACATTAGTGCTTTTCCTGATAGTGTCTAATAGCAGAATGGAGATTTCTAGTTCTTGTGTAGCTCTACAGATCTTACTTGTCCCTCTCCAACAGCCCAGATTCATAGGAGGGACAAATGTTGCCCCCTCCCAGTCTTGCTATAGCCTTGTGGCCCAGCAGTACAAGCTGCTTTAGTTTTATTACTAAGTCAGTGTACGGAGGGATGCAGTTATTGTCAGCTTGGGGTTTGGTATTTTTGCTCAGGGAAGAGTTTTATTCTGTAAAATCCCACTTTGACGCAGTGGTTCCCAAGCCTGAGGAGCAGGATGGTAAAGGCGTTCTGTTGCTCTCCTTCTCTGTGGGCTCTTGGGTGTCCTCCTGCTCAGTGTCCTGGCTGTTCTTCATTCTGCTTTTGGTGCACCTGCCTCTCCCTATTCAGCTTTTGTGGAATCTTAGCATTTAAAGATGTTTAATAATATTTGGTGAATAGTAACAGTTAAGAGAATTCATGGAAAAACAGTACACATGCATGTAATCAAACATGGGTGTGAACTACGTGGATAAAGATTATCAAAGGCCAGTCATTGCCTTTGGTTGCCTCTTTGTCAACCTGCGTTCTCTTCTCTCTGCAATGATTTTTGTGTTGATACTGCTTCTCAGCCCTTTCCCTTTCTTTAGAAAGCAGTATGTGGTTCCAGGGCTTATCAGCCTGTGTACTACTCTAGCTCATGCAGCTGTTAAAGAGGCTTATTGTCTGCAGGCAACACATGGTGACTTACCAAAAGTATATGGAGTTTGAGAAGTAAAGACCCAAAAGATAATTGTTACTTAGATTGGACAGTGAGTATATCAGTTAAAATAATCTTAGGGCTATATTGCTATAGTTTCTGCTTTTTCAGTTGTCTTATACATATTTTTCAACTCAGAATTCCTGGGTTTTTTCCTCCTGTGTGCATAGTATGCTTATTTACTATGGAATCGCAACATTTATCACTGTTGGAGGAAAAATATGTCTACATTTCTTTACCTGTTTTTGCAGTTGCAAAGAAAGGTCATGTTTTGACCTTTTTTGCTTTCTAAGTAGTCTCCTGCACTGTGCTTGGGAGGGCTGGAGGCAGGAGAATCATCATCCAGCTGTGACCCAGATTGTGAAATTCCTATCTCTGCCTTCCTGCTAATAACTACCTCGTTTTTGAAGCCTTAAATCACCATTGTCAGCGGCTATGGAACAATTGAAAAATCAGACCTACAGACACATATTAATTGTGTCTTTAACTTCAATACTCAGAAATGCATCCTGGACTGCCCTACTTGTAGTGTCTGTGGTGGTCTTACTGTCTGCAGCCATCCCTAGGTAGCCCTTCCTTGGCTCAGTCCAGCAGTAACCCTTCTTTCTTCAAGTATATGTTGAAACATTTGCAGCAAGTCTAAAAATTGCTCTTGGAACACAGATGTCTCACAGAGCTTGTCTGCTTAGTCTTCACTAAGTCTTTCATACTACCTTTCAGCTCTTTCATTTTGTGTTTTTACTTTTTTCTACATTCTTGTTTTTCATAAGATATTGTGGTTTGATCTCTTGGATGTTGTAGTAGGATTCTTTACAAATACTGCAGAGAATATGATTAGAATCACTGTATCCTAATGTCTGTTTTATCGCCTCCTAGGGTGAGCCGTGTGCCTTAGAGGGAGGAGCTGCCTGCTGCTTGTGTTATGTAAATTAATAAATAATTTATAACGCTAACTGAAAATACCTGCATTGGTGGACAAACATACATTGAAGTGCTTGACAGCACTAAATTGAGACATAATCAAAATAATTCCTTGAAGACATGGAAGAATAATTTGCTTTATTTGATTTTCTTTTTAAGTGGGGGAGCTTTGCTGTGAGTCTGTGCTTTACTCAAGAGTATTATTGACCCACTTTAGGAAAGCCTTAACTGGCGGATCAGTGTGAGCCAGAATGGAGGTCTGCAATATGATTCTGCGAATACTTAGCTATTTTACTGAAAGCAGCTTTTCTGATGTACTGCCTTGTTGCTGATACCAGCATCTGCTCCAGTAAAGAATCACATGAAGCTTTGGATCATGTGGCTCTTTCCTCTCGTCTATCACAACGAAAAAGCATTTTGAAAGGATTAATGGATTTTGTGCAATGCCTTAGAAAGCTGAAGGTGTTGCAATGTACTAACAAATGCCAGTTTTAGTGTAGCTTTGAAGCTATGATGTATGCATGGAATTTCAAAGAACTGCATCTATATACTGAGCATGGTAATTTAGCATTAGTGCTTAATGGTATGAATTGATATAACTTTTCCAAGTTATTTTGTTTTCAAGCAGAGACTGTTAGCTTCTATCATACGGACTGTACCTGCTTTTCCAATTTTTATCTTGGGAAATTAAAATATGTGTAAACAGAAGAAGCTTGTGTCAACATTCCTCTTCTCAATGTAATTGAGTATTTCTGCAGTGAATGGTTAATGATGATCTGCTTTGCAAGACATAAATGCGGCAGTGACCTGCTCTCGTTTAGATGTTGCGGTAGTAGAATGGTGGGGCTTTGCATGATGCATGCTTTCATTGTTTGTGTTAAGCTGCTTGCATGTGTTGTCTGTGAGCTGGATGGCTTGTCTCTGCATCAGTTACAAAGGAATACTTATTTTCTGTTTCTTCTGACAAATAAGTATTCTTGATGTAATTTTCAGTTTTTCCCCTTGGCTATTAAAACATAATTGTCTGAGACAGTTTTGTGAACATGATCTGTAAATGCACATGCTTTGGATTCATGTTGTGTGCTGTTCCGTCTGCCAGATTTGCTCCTTGGTTGCAAATAGTTAAAATGGCATAAATGCTTTTTATGTAGCACCTTTTTATTGGTAGGTTTTGCAAGCTGATAGCTGTATACAGCTGATAGCTGTATATGCTGTCTTGTATACAATTCTGAAGCGTGGATAAACTGTTTAGTGGAATTATTAATCACAAGCATAAATGACAGTCAAATAAATGTACTTCTGAAAGGCACCTTAAAAAATCAAGCTTACATATTGATATGGAAAGAAGTTGTTTTTCTTCCACCCTCAGCTTTTGTTTTGTGAACTAAATTAACTGAGCATTGACTGTATAGGTAATATTGGAAGAAAATGATTTAGTTCAAATGTAGAATGTAAGTCCCCAGATTTTCTACTTCTAAGATTACATCTATTCCTGAAAGTTCTAGAGTAGTACTACTAAGATGTGACTTCGATTAAATCTTCAAATACGGAAATTCAGAAATTTAACTTCCTAAGCTTAAATCCAGGTTTTGCATAGGTGTGTCTTTCTCACTTAAAGGAGAAAGCAATCAGAAGACATTTGCTGTCCTTAGGTAAAATGCTCTGACCTCAATGCAATGGATATTTTGGCTGCATTTTAAAATTGATCTGTTCATTAAGTCATATCCTATTGAAAAGAAATTCTACCTTCTTTCTAGTGTGTACAACTTACAGAGAAAATAGAGTGAGTCCCCAGTGACAAAATGACTGTAGTAAAAGCACATTCAGAGTCACCTTAATATTTGTAGCATATGATTAAGTAAACACTGAAGTTTCCAGTAAAACAGTGAAGTTTTTTTTAGATTTGCATTTAGAAGAAATCTTAAGAAATGTTTCATGCTTCAGAGTGTGGTGTGACTCATAAAATGCTCTTTTGAGGTTGATGCTCATTAAACACTTCTGAAACAAAATAATTGTATGCCCAAAACTCTTACTTGTCCTTTCAAAAATCGTTTTATTCCCTTACCTACTTTGTTTTTACTTGTCAAGCCTTTGGAGGACTTAAAGTCCATAAAAAGAGCCAAAAGCTCTTGAGTATTTGCAAAAAACCTAATCAAAGCTTCTTTATTTGATTTCTGTTATACTTAAAATTACAGCCCAGTGAATTAAGGTATAAACTTTGCACTGTATTGCATTGCAGTTCAAAATGTGGTCCAATATCCCAAATACATTACCAAAGCCAGGTATACTGCTTAACACTTGAACTGATACTCTAAAAAAGCCCCATGTATCCAATGTGAACGTTTTTAACATAAATTTAACATTTAAAAAAAGCCTATTCCGATAGATATTTTAGAGCCAAGCTTTAAAACAAATAGTAGGACTAATTCTTAAAAAATGGAGCTTTTAGCACTTTGGTTGCTACGCTTATGTAGCTATTTTTCTAGGACTCTTGCTCAGTATAAAATAGCTTTAAATGCATGATTTATAGCAGAAATTACTAAATTATTAATACATCCTTATAGTATGACTTAATAAGGAAACTATGTCTTGTGTTCTATCATTTCACTCTAAGCTGTCATTAAACATAAACTTCTATTTCTGCTAGTTCAGATAAGTTGCAGTATTTCTAATTTTTTGCTAAATTAAGCAATTAACTTAAGATGTGCCTTATTAAATCTTTGGAATTTACAAGTGCCTTTTTTTTTTATTTTAAGTTGGTGATCATTTAGCCTTCTTCCAAAAGGACACTTGGAGTACCTTTTTCTAACTACACTTGCATTTCTTGGTCATACTCATTTTTCAACTCTGCTTCTACTTTTGATACTCATCCTGTTTCTCTTCTGCTTCCTCAACACTTTCTTGTCTTCCACCTCATTCTTTAAATGGGCCAGACAGAAATTGACTCTTCACTCCTTCTTGCTTGGTTTCGCTGGATAATCTCATTAAGTCATGTTCATTCAGGAATTACGTTGACAACTCTGGGACTCACATTTTTCTTTTCAGTCATACCTTCGTTTCTCTAAAACTGTTTCTCTGCCACTGCTCCTTTGTAACCCAAACATACATACTTTGTCCCGCACACTGCAGTATTGTCCAAATCCTTCTGTTTTAACTAACGCTTCAACTTTTCGTCCTTTCTCCTTGCTTTTAATACTCTTTAAGTTCATTTGCATCTTAATTTATCAGCACTCTCCTGCCTTCCCAAAGCCTGTGCAATTTCCAATTTTTCCATTAAAAAGTACAACAGCTAGAATTTCATCCCTGCTTCTTGTTTGTTCTGTATCATTTGTTTTCTCCCCCCTTCTCTCTGCCCCATCTGAATTTCTATGCTACTGCAGATTTTATTTCTGTCAAAAGTCCTTCACAATGTTGTCACTATCTACTTGATCAAACACATCTATTAACAGTATTTCAAATATTACTCTGAACCATCTGTTTATTTCTTACATTCTCTTTCAGGGTTTTTCTTCTCCTTTGCCATGCACAGGCCATTTACATTAACGTTTAAGGAATTTTTTTTTTCCAGTTCCTCAGTATCTGCTTCTGTTTGATTTGTGAGGAAATTTGTCAAACTTGATATTTTTAGATCTTTTTAATGTTACTTTAATCAAGGGGGGGGGTTATTCTTCATTATTTAATTAGTTGCTATTATTGTCTTCTGCCTCTTGCTTTTAGTATCTCACCTTGTTTTATGTAGACTTTTGTTCTTTGTAAAAAAATAATTTTAGTCTAGTATAAAGAATTTTGCTAAAGAAGCCTGGAACAAGCAAAAAAAAAAAAGACTTGAGAGCAGCAATTGTCTGTTTTTTCTATGATGTCTATTTTGTTGCTTTTAAAAATAAAATGGCACACTATTTGAATGATTGGAAGGATTGACTGAGGCTGACTGTCTTCAAACTGAACCATGTTAGTCCCCTGATTAATTGTAGAGTACTATAGGTTTTTGAATGCTATGTGAAAATTGCTTGGTAGGGATTACATAAACAAAGATAATGGAACATTGTCCCCTTTTTGAACCCTTAAATATATGTTGCCTTGTTCTTTTGGGGGCACATAATAGGTTGTAGATAACTAATTTTTTACAGATCATTATGATAACAAAAAATAGATTCATAGTAACTTTACAGATGCTGCATCAATGTCTTAAATATGCAGGCACAATTTGAGTTGTTAAGCCCCTGCTGCTTCCTGGCAAGAAACAAATGGACTGGTTTCAGAGGAAATGACATTAATCTTGCTTTTATGATTTCTTTTTTATTAAAAGCCTCAGCACTCTAGTTTTGTGTGTGGTTTGTTTTTTAGACTGAATCTGGCTATGGATCAGAGTCAAGTTTACGACGCCATGGCTCCATGGTGTCTCTTGTTTCTGGAGCAAGTGGATACTCTGCAACATCCACCTCTTCGTTCAAGGTTAGTGAATAAATTTTTCTTAGTATTGGTGCGTAAATAACGCACAACTGGAAAAGAAATAACTTATTTGAAGATTAATTCACACAACTATAGAAAAAATACAAAATATTTGGTTTACCGTAAGTGTTAGTAATTCATCATGTGATGATGAACAGATCATACAGGAAGCTGTCTTGTGCCTCTGTGCAGTTGTCCCTTTTAGACTGTGGTGTCATCTTCCAATGGCAAGAAAATCAAACCTGTGGGAGCATTTATTAACCTTTCCTAGTTTAGTCCTCAGAATATCAGGGCCTGTAAATGAAAAGGAATGCTGATTCTGTGACTTAATAAGTTTGATTAATATTGATTGACAAATGATGGCTTGCTTTATCTCATGAGCATAAATATTTAACATGTGAACTTGGGTGGGCTGTACTTCTGGGAGAGCAGAAGAGGAGCAACACAAGAAAAGGCAGTAAAGATTGGAACAAAGATCTTAAACTAGAGCTGACTGTTTTCAGGCAAATAGGCATAAAGTTGGTAGCATGCAAGATCGCATTTTTAATAAGCTTTTGTTGGATGCCCTAAAGTATCAGATGCAGTCAAGAGGAAAAATTGAGACCAGTGGACAAAATGAGTAAGGAACATTTGTTACAGTTTCTTACATTCATGGAGTCATAGAATGGTTTGGGTTGGGAGGGACCTTAAAGATCATTTAGTTCCAACCCCCCTGCCATGGGCAGGGACACCTTCCACTAGACCAGGTTGCTCAAAGCCCCATCCAACCTGGCCTTGAACACTTCCAGGGATGGGGCATCCACAACTTCTCTGGGCAACCTGTTCCAGTGCCTCACCACCCTCATAGTGAAGAATTTCTTCCTTATATCTAATCTAAATCTACCCTCCTTCAGTTTAAAGCCATTACCCCTTGTCCTATCACTACATGCCTTTGTAAAAAGTCCCTCTCCAGCTTTCTTGTAAGCCCCCTTCAGGTACTGGAAGGCTGCTATAAGGTCTCCCCAGAGTCTTCTCTTCTCCAGGCTGAACAACCCCAACCCTCTCAGCCTGTCTTCATAGGAGAGGTCCTCCAGCCCTCTGATCATCTTTGTGGCCCTCCTCTGGACTCACTCTTCTGACATTAACAGTATTTCATAGCTGCTGATATCTAAAATGTCCTTAGTGTACTTGAATTTGTTCTTCATAGCTGCAGAAATCCATGTCTTTTTTTATTTATGCATTGAACTATTGCTGAGTATGTAGAAGCATTTCAGGCTTTTTTCTCTTGTATTTTCAGAAGGGCCATAGCTTACGTGAGAAGCTTGCAGAAATGGAAACCTTTAGAGACATCTTGTGTAGACAAGTTGATACTTTACAGAAATACTTTGATGCCTGTGCAGATGCAGTTTCCAAAGATGAACTCCAGAGGGATAAAGGTAAAACTGTAACTGAAAACTCTTATCTCCATAGAAGTTAGCTTTTTACACAGTAATAGTGTAACTTGAAATAGTTACTATAGCATTTGATGCCATATAAATAAAATATGTGTCTTAAATTTACTCTTTTTTGTAGGGATCAATTCATAGATATTTCTGCATAAAGAGTGTTAAGTATTTTCACTTCAGAAGTCGGGATTCCCATAAATATCTGCTTAACTTAATATTAACCTATAGGTGTCAGCTGTGCAAAAGAAACGCTCTTTTAAGCATTTGATGTTATAGAACAATAATTGTTTACTCCCATAAGATAAAATCAAGTTAGTTTGTTGCTATGTCTCTTAACTTTTATTTTGAAAAAGCAATAGGATAGTAGTTTTGATAAAAACAATACGTTCTTTAAAAAAGGCAAAGGTGCTGCCATAATGAATGCTTCTGAGATGTATTGGCTGGAACTAGAGCACTGGGTGCACACTTGAGGCCCTAGTAGACTCGGGTGTGGATGTCTACGTATCTCTGAATTGCTCTTCTCAGAGCACAGCTTATCACATCCATGCACTCTCCTGAGCCATTTATATTCATCCCCGGGTTTGTTGTGGCAGCCTGAAACTTTTCATAGTAAGAAAACGGTAGGTAAGTACAATTCCACTTCTTTGCAAACTTTCTAATGTAGAAGAGTAGATAGTTGCTGAATCGTGGCTCCCTGCTTATCCAGTTGTAACACCAAAATAATGTTCTTACCATAGAATCGAGTGCTAAATTTCAACACTGAGCAAATGTTAGTCTCCTGATGGTTTCTGAAGTAATGTTGATAGTGGTCTCAGGTCAAAAAAAAAAAAAAAAGAGGGGTTCATGACTTGTTATAGGAAAAAATCTTAAATGCTGTTTAGGCATGAAGATACTCTTAACTCTTCTTTGCACACGAAAGAATTGGAAAAGCTTTCTCACTCACATAACACACTCTCTCTCAAATGCAGTGGTAGAAGATGATGAAGATGATTTCCCTACAATGCGTTCTGATGGGGATTTTTTACATAACAGTAACAGCAGTAAGGAAAAACGTAAGTGTGTCCCAACCTTTTCACTGAAAATTCGTATGAATGGTATGATGATAAGCCTGATACAAGACAGGTATTTATGCTCTTTTCTAAGCAGAAAATGTCAAGAATAGTTATTTAAATGTATGTGACAGGAAGTTGTTAGGTTATTTATTAGCTGCTTTTCATGATTCTCTGAGTTATTCTTAATTCACACAAATATTAATGCAAGCTTGTCAAGCTGGAATTTCCTATTCTGTGTCCAAAGCCATTTTCACTACAAAATTCTGTTTTTGTAGTGCATCATTCAGATATTGGGAACTGAGATTTATAACAGGTAATTACAGTTTTTCTTGCAAATGTTACCTGCTTTAGGAGTGTGGTGGAGCACAATGCTTTTCCAGTTAGGTATATCCCAGTATGGTTTTTCCAGGTTCTATGGCTACGTAATGGTTAAGTCAACATTGTTACTGATTCTCACTCATCATAATTTTAGCACTTTCTTACTGTATTTTTCCATGGTTATGATGAACAGAATTCTGATTTTTATTTTTAAATGATCTAGTTATTGTACTCACTGCATCCATGCAGTAAACGTGAAGAACTCGTGCAAGTCTTGCTGTTCTAGAAATCTGATGCTTCTGGCCTGGCAGAAGTTCTGTATGCATTTAAAATCTATTTGCATTCTTCTTAGACTTTCTCTTGTTTTCTGACTGAAATAGTTTAGTGTTTACATTCTCTAGATGTTGACAATTCAGTTAGTCCTAAGGTATTTCTGAGACTTCGATTCACGAAACTTTGAAGTTGCACTACCTCCAGTTTCAAATCTGATGGAATCTCCTGAAGAAATACTCACCAAAAGTGTTTTTAGAAATGTAAACACTTTCATCAAGAACCTGGAAAATATATGGGCAAAATGAGCCTTTTCTGTGTGTTCTGTTTTCTTTTTAATTGGCTATTGTCCCCATGTGTTACATCTTTCCTTGCTGTATTTAAGTGCTCTTTCTAGAGTATGTTACAAGGAAAGAGGAAAGGAATTAGAAGGAGCTTTCGGCATACTTCCAGAATTCATCATATGAGTAGATCTTTTCAATTATATAAAGTGCTTGCTCTGCTGAGGATTAATCATAATGCTGATTTCAGAGGTTAAGTAGCATATAACTCTGAAGTTTTGAATAAATCTTTCTTGCCTCTTATCACCAAAGATAAGCAAGCTTGCAACTCTCACCTGTAAGCAAGTGTGCAGTTCCACTAACCCTATTGTATATATAAAAGTGTACATTTTTTTGAGGACTGTTAAGTCAGAACAAATTTCAGAAAACTGAAAAAGCCTTCTTTAAAAAAAATGTTAAGTGAGAATTTAATTTTACTGCACAATTCATTTTGAAAGAGATATCTTTGTAAAACTTAATTTTTGTAGGATCATGTAGGAGTTTCAGCTTAATTTACCTTTAGAACATTTCTTCATATCTACGTTCTTCTGTTGTATCTGCTATATATACACATACAATATGGGGAATGTCATTAGGAAAGTCTCTATTTTTAGTACATCTGGTCATCTTAAAATACTTAAATGCAAAGTAAGTCACTTCATTTTTTTCATCACCTGTTTAACAGGAATTTGAAGTGATATCCATATTCCTCTTGTAAAAAGTTCTGTATCGAGTCTTTGGGAACTTAACATGCTAAGAAATTGCTGTATATTATGGGTACCTGTATATAAACTCACTTACTATAGCTCACTACAGAGAATAATTTCTGCAACCCCTTACTTTTTGCAGAACTTCTAATTCCAGTTGTTATGATTCCCGATTCCATTAAATTTACTTTCTGTCAATTATTTCTATGAAAAGCTTTATCTTCATTTTAGGTTTTTTGTGCCTTGGTTTGATTTCTAAGGGCTAAATTCATTAAATATTTAGTAGCTGAGTGCTGCAAAGCTTGATTAGAAATGAAAAATTAGTCTCTGCCCTAAAGTGGAATCGTAAGTCGTAAGTGATGCAGTAGGGAATTAGGTGTCTCAGGTTGAGACAGCCATGCCCATGTATTGGGCAGAAAACTACTCAGACTAACTGATAATGAAAGATTTATCCTCAGCTTCGCCCTTTTCTAAAGCTTTGCCTCAGAGCAGCTGTTAAGATTCTTTGGTTTCTCAAATTTCAGGTTCCCTTCTTGAAGTCTCTATCCAGTCCTGGAAGGACTGGAACAATCTTTTTAACTGTAGCTGAGAAGTGGTTGCCTGTTTGTTGGGGCTGTTCTGCAGTCAGTGCTCCAGGAAGTAAGAAGCATGTGTTCAACGTCTTATTTAGCCTGCTATGATAAGAAGGAGTGTTTGAGCCTACTGTTCAAACCACTAGTGCACCAATCTAATGCTCAAATAATTAGATTAAAGACTGACTTAAGGGACCATATTCACATTGTCTTTTGAAATTTGTTCCCTTCTGCACCTTTCCTGGGTGGGAGGAGAAAGTTAACACGACTATAGAGATTTGTGTACTACTCTGAAGAAGACATTTTGGATAGGGAAGCTTTTTCTTTTCTTTGCTCTCTAGGATCTTTGAGTGAAGAGCTAGGAAGAGTACTGTGAAGGTATTTAAATTTATTGGTCACTTTCCAATTAAAAAATCTGGTAACTGAAACAATGATCATTTGTATAAAACACAAAGGGAGTATCTGGCTGATGCATATTTATCCATTGGGATTTTATATTCTAAGAATGTAGAATCTTGGTTAGCAAGTGTTCCCATCCATCCACTTAGGAAAATGAGTGTATTTGGATTTAAATTACATAAGAATAGGAAGAGCAGGCAAAACCCACTTTGAAGACAGAAGGTGTTTTTGTACTGGAACTATAAAGATGGAAATGGTACAGAGGCTGAAGGAGAGAAATTTGATGTAAAACAGTGGATTTTTGCTGGATTTTTGTGCTTTGAATGGAGGAAGAATATTCACCAACATACTGCTGAAATAATGGGGTTGTTCTTAGAGGAAAACTAATCATACTGATCCTGCTGCTATCTACAGAAGATCAACAACAGTAGGCATGAATAAACGGGTCATGCAACCAAATGTTTCTTTTTCACTTAGAATTAGTTTAGTGACATAAGATACAAAGGTGGCATAAAATGGAAAAGATAAAGGAACTTCTTTCTATTTACTGTCTTTAAAATAATTTTCTGTTTCACTGGAAAACAGATTTGATCAAACAGGTGATGTTTGGGACATCCGGGGAAACTGTTACAAGCAGAATCTTAGGAACAAGAAGGGAAAACTGACCTTTCCTAACAGACATAGAGGTGTAGGAGAGAAGGGCTAAAAAGCTATTGAAGGCTAAAGCATGGTATGAAGAATCCTTTATATGAAAAGCAAGAGAAAACAAATCAGGAATAAAGCAAAATGCTTAAGAGACAGGATAATTAAAAAGGAACTACTTGGAAGATGTTGAAGTTAAAGTAGGAGAAAAATCATCCTGCTGCTTTTTTCAGTTGGCTGCATGCAGTTTGATCACCAACCTAGAAGAGCAGTTGCAATGGTAAGAACACTTTCCTGTTAGCCTTTGCTTTGAACCATATTGATCTCCTGATGCCAGGTATCATTTTGAAACACAGTCTTGTAGCTGACATGAAAAAAAGCATAAAAAAGGAATAGGAAAGATATTTGGGCTCTCCAAATAGAAAATCTCCTGACAAATACTTTTAATGTGCTGAAGCTCAACTGTTAGTGAGATGGGGCTTGAGGTCATCTTCTGAAATGTTCTGGGAAGACAAATGTCTCCTGTGATTAGGAATGAACCAAAATACTCCCATCCATTGTAAGGAACCTCTTGAGTGACCATCTCTTCAAAGAAGCAGGTTTTGCATCTTTCTGCAACAAGTTCAGTTTTGCCAGAATTATAACGGCTGAAAGGAACTATGGACACTGACTTTAAAACTGCAAGCTCTGCATGTATCACTGCTACTTTGAGACTAGTCATTAAGAAATGACTTAGACTGTATGATGACTGAAACTGTATGGAAGTATTAATGAGCTGTATGTAGCTGAGACTTAAAGATATCCAGGAACAAAAGCTGGCTTTTTTCCAGGGAATGAGGCTGTGTTGCTGTATCTCCCTTATAATCTACCATAGAGATTTCTGATATTCTTTCATACTGTTGCAGCCAGTGGTAGTTTCTTTAGCATGTTGCATAATTGAGAGAAAAATCACATCTATAAGCATTATAGCTGTGCTGGTAAGCCTGCACATGAACACGAACAGTCTACACCAACATGACAAATTATTAGTATAAGCTGTGTTTTTCAGTCATGAAGTGTTATGGGTGAAGCTCTTGTGTAATTTTCATTATTCTCAGTGAATCCGCTGCATCGCCTCCTTGCCAGCTTACACCACTTTCAGTCTCAGCCTCCTCCATGTTCCCTCTGCAGCTGTTAGGGGGAGGGAGAGCTGCTCTCCTCATTATTGTTTCTGAAACAGATTTTTCTTTCTCTTTCCATTTTTCTCCAGCCCCTGTCATCTTTACCTTTTAGGGATTATTCTTGATTAACATGAAACAAAAAATAAGCTGTGTTCTACCATAGTATGTATGCTTATTGAGATATTTGAAGTAGTGTGTAGTCATCTGTTTGAAAAATAGTTTGATTCCTTCTGAAAGGAGGGTGTATAAAACCTCTAGAGACTTAAACAATTGCTTAAGACCATGTGACAACTGCTTTCTGTTCCTGAAGCGTAGATACTGTGCTCTACCATTAGGAAACAGCAATTGCATTTCTCTTCCCTACAAGAACTGAACTGTTTGAAAGCTCTACTTTGCCCTTGCAGACAGATACTGAATAAACTTACACAAATATTTATTTGTACTTTTTAAACCTAACAGTGGCATGTTGACAAACTGACAGATTGGGGGGGGGGAGTGATATCCAGCTAGGTGATAAGTCATTAGCTTGCCCTATGGCATAGCAGGAGTTACTTTAACTTGCTGGGCTCAGTCAGCTTCAACATGGGTGTTACTTCTGCTTTCTAATATTTTCTGACATTAATGTGTAGTGTTTGATTTGTTATTATGTCAACCTACATAGGAGTTTGACATATAATAGGTACTTTTTTTGTCACACATTTTAAGTGACTTGTTTAAATAGCCTTAGCAACAGATGGCTTGGTTGACAGCATGAAGTAGTTGTTGGAACTGCAAAACCCACAGTACTTGGATAATTCAACACATGTGATACTTTTATCTTATATCATACGTTTTTACTTTGCGGTTTTTAAATCTATAATTACCTGCTTAAAGCAACCTTGAATGTTACGTTTTGGGTTTGATTGCATTTTGAAATTGTTCCGTTCTTAGTGCTGTATCAGATATGTTTTAAGGTTGCTCTGTGTTAATTAGGCCCCACTTCAAGCTGTCAACCTGCTATTGTTACAAAGTATTACCACTCCCTCCACCCACATGATTTGCAGAGTGCAGAGTAATAACAGCATTACAAGCAGAGTTGAAATACAGTATAGCAAGATGAAGCTGAAGGGATGTGTTCCTCCTTTGGAATCTCTTTCCTTATCCTGTGGATAGCTGAGAATTATTAGCACTTTCGATTTTTATTTTTAAATTAACTTTCTAGGCAGTCTGTTTTCATCAAACAGTTGTAATATAACCATACATGTGAAATACTTGTTTGAGTTAAAGGCAGCTATCAGTGAATGATTCATGTTTGTTTTTAGTGTTTCCGCATGTGACACCCAAAGGAATTAATGGCATAGACTTTAAAGGAGAAGCTATAACTTTCAAGGCAACTACTGCTGGAATCCTTGCTACACTCTCTCATTGTATTGAACTTATGGTAAAACGTGAAGAAAGCTGGCAAAAAAGGCTAGATAAGGTAAGATCATCTTACTTTTGTTGAAAAAAAAAGTTTCTTTAGCTTGAAATTGAAATTTTAAATGAGATGTTGTTAACTTTTTTATTCCAGGTGTTGCTTTTTTTTTTATGTACAACATTGATTAATTTTAGGTGCTTTCAGTATTACTCCTATAAAATGTTAAAGCCTCATCCTGACTGGTGATATAGTAGCAATATCCATCATAGTCTCTTTTCCTAGCCCTTGTTCAGATAGTATTCCTCTATTTTTTTGTATCTACAGAGAACCTGGCAGTATTCTGTAGTAATAAGTGTATTGCTTGCAGCCTTCTAAAAAGAGACCTAATTATCCACCCTTGCAAAATGATGTGCAAATCTCTGAAATGTTTTAATTGTGATAAGAGATGGTGGCAATACCGAAAACAACCAGTTCTAACTTTAAATGTCTCTTTAAGATACAATTATTTCACTTTCCTTTAGGAGATTGAAGAGATTGTCATGTTTTATACTAATTGGTTAAATGTTTTAGGTGCGTTGTATTAAATATCTGTTATTCTAATGGCAGCGATAGTTCATGCTAAGCCTGCTCAACCACTATAGCAACTCGAAAGGAGCAGTGTCTTCTCTCATGAGATGTGCTGGAGGCATGGCTAGGTTGTACTTCAGGCTTTGATTTCTAGAATCCTGCCATCACTGGCTGGTGTCCTGTGCAGTCCTCTAGCTGTTGTTGTCTCTTGATTTTCATTTAATGTGTTTCCTTGTGGTGTATATCACACTTCAAATCTTACTCCATATGTTTTAGTGGTACACGATTCAAAGAATGAACGCATTTGGACAAAATACATCCATGTTTGAATCCTTGCCCCTGTCTCCTGGGTCGTCTTTGTCTGTCCTGGCCCTGTCTAACTGTATTGTGACTTCTGTCAACACTTTATTTGTTACTGCTTCATCTAAGTAGTTGGAGGAATTACAGTAGAGCCAAGACTTGAAGCTTGTTCATAGAATCATAGGGTAATTTAGGTTGGACTAGAGACCTCAAGAGGTCTCTCTCTCCAACCTCCTGCTTAAAGGACGGACAGTTTGAGATCAGACCAGGTTGTTCAGGGCTTTATCATGTCTGGTTTCAAGTCTCCAAGGCTGGAGACTGCACAGCTTTTCTGGGCAGCCTGTTCTGCTGCTCAACTGTTGTTACTATTCCAGGATCTGCCTATTGTTTTTCATCCTTCTACTATAGACTGCTGTGAAGAGTCTAGCTCAGTTTCTTTATGACTTTCTTGGAGGTATTGGAAGGCTACTATTAGGTCCCACCACAAAAGCTGCCTGTTCTCCAGGCTGAGCAAACACAGTTCACTCTTGTTGATCAGACTTTGCTTAAAGCATGGATGAAGCGAACTTTTCTTGTCCCTAGGTTAGTATATGTTAATACAGAATAATATGTTAATATAGCATTTGAATTTGTTCAGATTAGTTATTGGTCACTTTTTTCCTTCCTGTGTGGACTAACTTTAAAGCACTTGTTTTTAGCTGCCAGTGGTTAACAAATTCAAACCTAAATTTCACTTTGAGTCTCATGTGACTGATGCCTCACACAGCATGAGTAAATACATTTTGAAGGGGGTCACAAGCTTATTTGGACTTGTTTTTCCAGAAATTAAAATAGCAAAAGTTTCTAAAAACTTGGAGGTTTTAAGTTGCTTTGCTTTGGTAGACATCTTTTTTTAAAGTCACATTTGCCAATGAAATTTTCTGGGGTTTACAGCACACTCATGGTAAAGTAATTCTAATACAAAATAATTACTTTTTATTTGTATTCCTCTAATTGCTAGCCTTTTCGAAGAGGAGATTTTTATTTAATTAAATAATATAGAATTGTGGTGGGCTAGCCTTGGCTAATAGCCAAATGTCCACCCAGCTGCTTACCACCCATCCACCCAGGACTAGGGGGAAAAACAGGATGAGAAGGCTCAGGGGTCAAGAGAAAGACAGGGAGATTGCTTGTTCTTGTCATGACAGAACGTTCTTGACTTGGGGAAAATCAACTTGTTGCTGGTATAAAGTAGATCCAGTTAATGGGAAACAAAAAGACAAACACTAGAGCTTTCTTCCCCCATTTCCCAAGCTCAACTTCACTCCTTCACTGCAGGCCCCTCAACCTGCTGCTTGCTAGCCCCAAGCAGCGTGAGGTGACGAATGGGGGGTTGCAGACAGTCCAAAACTCTTAATCTCTGCCACTCCTTCCTCCTCACACTTTTTCCCTGCTCCAGCACAGGTCCTCTCCACGGGCGGCAGTCCTCTGGGAAAAATGTGCTGCAGTGTGGGTCCTCCACGGGGCATGATTCCTTCAGGAAATATCCCTCTGCTGTGGTGTGGGGTCCTCCATGGGCTGCAGCGTGGATATGTTCTCTGCCCTGGAGCTGCTCCTCCTCCTCTTCTGGCCTTGGCATCTCCTCTGTTTCTCACTTTTTGTTCCCCCTTCCTCTTTCCCTGGGGTGTGTTTTGCTCTTAAATACATTTTCAGAGAGGTGCCACACACGTGGTGGGTGGGCTCAGCTGTGTCCTGCAGTGGGTCTGTTTTGGAGCTGGTTAGAAGCACCTCTGTCTTACTTGGGGCAGTCCCTGGCCTCCTCCCACAGAGGCCACCCGTGCAGTCCCCCATGACCAGCCCCTTGATATCTACACCCTTAAAGACAGCAGTTGACTGTATTCAGACCTCTGCTAACACTATTCCACTTCAGTTGTAGAGCTGCTTTTGTTTTTCTTTTCTCTTGTTGTAGTGATTAAACATGGCTTTATAAGAGTATCTTCTGTAACTATGGGCCTGAGCAAAAAACATTGCTCTGTCATCTGATAAATAGATGTGGGAGGAGAATGGTGTTGATCTTTGTACTTCTGGTTTTCTTGGATAGATGTGTAAACTGCTCTGAAAAGGAAGTAAATATTATGAGATGATAAAGCTCAGAATACCTTCTCTAAGAGAAATTAGAGGGCAAAATTACATTAAATTAGGCAGCTGTTTGTGTTTATGTTCTAGCTGGAAGGGTTTTAGAGCTCTTAAAAGTCTGTCCGGTGCCTGTGAAAGAACATCTAGCAGAGTTGAAAGAGGCAGCATCAAGTTTGTCCTTCATGTATCAGCAGTTTCATGCCGCTGGCTCTGCGCTGTGCAGGTTTGTCACAGGAAGAATAAGATCTCTGTCAGTGGCTAAAACCAATGAGTGTTTTACAAGTAGTATACGTGCCACTGTAATCCAGCTTACTCTCCTTTCCTCTCCAGCCTCCTCACTCTGCTAGTTTCAGAACTGCCTTTTACTTACCAGCCACACACAAAGGTGACTAGTAAGAGTCCTGCTACCTCACAGAATTACACAGCCTCCATCTTGTAGAGGGCTAGCTTAGCCTAAAGATGCAAGATAGATTTATGTCTGCTGAACTTGAAGCAAATATGTTTCAAAATTATAGCTGTTCTAAAAAATTTCTCATATTAAAAAAAGCTCAAGTTCAGTAGAATTTGTTGAATCTGGAGGTGACTACAATTTTACTAGAGATGAGTACAGTGTTATGAAGTGAGTATCTTTCTCTATAACCCCCTTTTTATAAAATAAAAGAAAGGGTTTTAAGTTACATTCTGAAGGTTGGAAACTATTTCTAAACTTTCGAAAACAAGAAATTATTATAAAAACATCTTTTAATTTTTAAGGAGACTGCTAAAATAATGCACTTAAGGTTTGTAATTTTAGAATTCTATATTCAGTTTTCTTTCTGTTACCAAAACAGTCAGATGGCCAGAATAAAATTAATACAAAACCATGTAATGTTATCTAAAGGTAACTGTAGTTACAGCTTTGCTTTCAACTTGTACTCTTAGCTGTTAAGATCTTGAGCTTGACTTTTTATTTTTTCAGTGCAGTATATTTTTCAGTATGAGCATCTTGAATGTATTTTAAAATAGACTTTTTCTTAAAATGGATAAACAAGGAAAGGCTTTGATCTCTAGTATCTGGTCCATTGTTTTATTTGCAACAAAATCCTTGTGATGATGCTTCTCTTGTTGTCTTGACTACAGCAACATTTTTCTGTTCTTGTTTCCTTTGGTCTTACTAATTGTTATTAACGAGCAAACTTATCTTCTGAACATTCAATTTTACCTTAAGATTAACATGTTTAGGTAGCTTATTCTGTTCATCTTTTACAATTGTAACTTAAATGTTTCATTAAATTTTACAGAGTTTTAATACACCAGTAATTTTTCTGCTGTGCAGTCAGTTTCCCAATTTCTGCCTTATTTACTTTTGTTGCCAAGAGAAGATGGCAGATTTGGAGTTGTCTTTTGACATGTGAATTATCACTAATTTGCAGATTGAAGTACAGAAAGTGTGGGGATTTGGGGTGAGCGGGAGGAGGAGTTGTGTTTTGGTTTTTTTTGTTTTTCATTCCAAGTGTTCTGCTAAAACTTCTATGCTTTCTCTCAATGACTTACACTCAAGTCATGCTTTATGCATCTTCAGGACTCTCCAGTTACTTTCAAAAAAGATAAATGTGCAAAATTTTGTGAAACTTACGTATTAGCAGTTATTGTCTCTTTGTGATAGTTTCAGAAGGGAAAAGCCTATGTTCACAGGTAAAGACAATACTGTCTTCATCTAAGTGCTGCTTTTTTTCCTAAGAATTTTCCTGAGGAAAACTATACTACTTTGTTTTACATCAAAACTGCTGTTTTGCTTTTCAAACTTTTCTTTAGAAACTGGAAAATGTGTTCCAGAGTGAATGTTACCACCAAATTCCCAGTTGGTAAACTCAGCCTTTCAGTATTGCTTAAGGGTTTTCCACTTTAAAGTTCTTATCTTTATCTTACCTTTAAAGTTCAAATTGGGTTGCTGAATAATTACATCTGCAAGAAGATGTGAGTGGTGTAAAACTTAACTTACTTCCACCTGAAGTGATTCTGAAAGGGGACAGAGAAACATCTTGCATATTAAAGCTGAACTCTGCAAGAATTTCAGAAGTGTTCATAGCTTTTTCACTGAGAATATCTAGCAGTATGTAGAATTTGCAGAGGAAATATTAGACTTAATCTGATTCTGGCATTACTACTTTTTTATTCAAAATAGACAATGGTATGGACATCATCAGTGACTCTAGTACAGTCACACACCTATTACGGGAAAATGATGTTGAGTTGTTAGTCTCTGTATGAAGTTCACCAAATGAATCACGTTCATCCTATGCCAGGATGTGGCTGTGACTCATTAGTATCTCGTCACATTCAAGAAGTTAGCTTTTTACTAGTCTTACTTTTCACCTTTTGTCATCACTGCCCAAGCACCTGTGTCAAGGAGGTTTATATAAACAGTCAGATACAAAGTCTGACCCTCAATGAACCATGAATAGCTGTGCTTAAACTAGATACCAGTTTTTGCTTGCTGATCTAGTTTCTTCCACATGAATTAAAGAAGGTATCCTCAAGGTAGCTAGTTCCCCAAGCTTTGTATTATATATGCATGTATATGGGCACATACAATGCATGCAAATAAATTCAGAAAATCAGCAGCTTTGCAATTGTTACTTGGAAAAAACTATACTGGTCATTCCATTTATTGGCATGTTGACTATTATCAGTCAGTTCATTCTCACTGCATCAAATGATCATGTAATTTTACAGGAGATAGAGAAAAGGAGAAGAATTGAAGAAGCATACAAAAATGCTGTGACAGAACTGAAGAAAAAGTCCCACTTTGGAGGGCCAGACTACGAGGTACAAATCCTGCTTTTGAAATTTTTAAAAACACTATTACTTTTAAAGATTGGTTTGTTTCTCAAAGGGGGGAAAGGGACGTGTAAATCGAGGTATTTGGTTTGTGCAAGTGTGTTCACGCCACTTCTGTTTTTCCACTTTGGAAGCTGAAACTGGATGAAGAATCTCAGTCCTTTGTTTTTTGAGAATGGAAGTCTATCTTCACCTCGGGCTTCCATGTTCTGCTTTTGTCAAAAGCATTTTGTTTGAAGATATTTCTGCTGATTTTTGATTATTTTTCTTGTACATTTGATACTGCTTATATGCAATAGTTTTGTACTTTCCCTTTCTAATGGTTCAGCTGTATAGATATGTAAACCCTGACTGCAGAGGCAGTCCTAGAATCTGAAGTTTAACTTGAATTGATTTTTAACTTGTCACTGCCACTTGAAATTTCGTGTTGACAAATTCAGTGATTTTAGGTTCCTTTCATCTGCTAAATTGCATATTTCAGCAGCTTCCTCCTCAGTGAGAAATTTAGTCAAATTCTAAGATGTTTAAACCACCTTCTGAAAAATAATGTAAGCTAATGCACCTATAATGCAGTTTGCATAATTTTTAAGAACTTGACCCTTTCATGTACATTAATCAAACACGTTTCTATTTACAAATCATAGCCTGAGAAATAGTACTAATGTGTTGAGATGTTTAAAAGATACTTGAGCTTAGGTTCTCTGTTGTGACTGAGGCATACACTGTAAAAGAAAGAGATGGATAGGAAGTTGGACTTTGTCTATCTGGTTATGAACCCAGCTGCTTCTCCCAGATATCCCTGTTGTAAAGTATTTTTTTGAAATTTGCTGGACCAGCTTGTTTTACAATACAGTAAAAGCAGTAAACCTAATTTTCTGAAATTACCATTTTACTTAGTAGACTCAAGTTTTTAATAGTTGACTCAACTTTACCTGCTGTTTACTGTTAAACTGTTCTTTCCAAGAATTTTCAATAGAGATCCCCAGAATTTTGTCTTCTCTCGTTATTTTTTGAGCACATACCTGAAATCCGCCCTAAGGCACTGGAATACTTGGAAGGAGTCTAACTACACAATTATGTTAATATGTGTACTTTACTGACACACTGGGAACATTTTTAAGAGAATATACATGTTAATTAATTAAAACCTAAATCTGATGTCAAAGCGTATTGACACTGTTACTCAGTTTCCTGGTTTTTTCCTTCTTTATACAACTATCCCTAAATTGTAGTTAGAGGGAGTAACTTCCTTTAACAAGTTTTCAGAGGAATTGTAATCCTAAGAATATTGGTGAAAATATTTGAGGTCTATAGAAGAAATTTGCTTCCATCAGGTATATGCATAATATATAAATATGTATTTCTAATATTAAACTTAAGTGGAACTCTCGTGTCTCCAAGATTTTGAACTACTTTTATTTCTTATGCTCTAGGAGGGTCCTAATAGTCTGATTAATGAAGAAGAATTCTTTGATGCTGTTGAAGCTGCTCTTGATAGACAGGATAAAATGGAGGAACAGGTATTGATACTTGAAAAATGTCTTAGTGATGGGCACATCATGAGAGACTTCTGTGACGTAAACTCAGTCCTGGGGTACATCTCCTGAAGCTATAGATATTTTATTCTGATACTGATAATGGGAATTCACTTAATATTTTTACAGTTAAATATTGTTACTTAACAGTAATTTTGAGAAAGTGACTTCACAGCTTACTTACAAAAGGATAGTGTAAGTGTTAAGCTAATTGAATGTGTCTAGTTTCTAATTCCTAAATAAGCGTCCTGTATAAAACTTACCTGTATGTAACTGATGCCCTGTGCAAATAAGAATATCAAACGCTGCAGTTGTTTTCTCAAAACCTAATCATTGCTCTGAAGTTTCTTTTGACTCTAGCAGTATGTGAGATAGGAAAGACATAGTTCTAATGATGTTTGTTTTTATTTAAGAATTCTGTAGGCTCTGGCTACTTCTCTGACTCATTTCTTGAATACACTTCAGTGACAAGGATCAGAAAGGGATAAGATGTATGTGAGGAAATACACAGAATATGAGAACGTATAGCAGTATATAAAATGAGAGGGAATAACAAAGTGGTGCATCCTTTGTCTTAAAAATGTTGAGGCTTATGAATACAGTGAATACAATGACTTGGTTAAGAATTAACTTTCTTTTTCATATAGTACCCAACAGAGTTTACCTATGTTGGGATCTTTTAGCAGAGAGTGACTGTTGTACTACTACATGGATCCTTAATGCTGATGATCTGTTTTCCTTAACTCAGAAATACACTCTGAAGTATAGATGAATTCAGTCTTCAGGCCCATTCACTTACTGAGAATTCCAGCAGGATGACAGCTTCATGCCTGTCATGGACAGCATTGGTAGTTGTAGCCACTATGTAGATTGAGGATGACACACTCTGTTTCACAGTCTATCCAGTAGCAGCTGACTACTAATAATTAAACCTATTTTGTTGCAGTCCCAAAGTGAAAAGGTCAGATTACACTGGCCGACATCCTTACCTTCTGGAGATGCATATTCTGCTGTGGGAACTCATCGATTTGTCCAAAAGGTAAGATACTTCTCATGATCTCCTCTGAATAATGGGCTGACCTATGATATTTCTATATAATATTTTGTATGGGTAGGTGAGATTTTTTTAGGTGTTTCTAGTAACTTTCAATGGTTTACTCATTTTCAGATTAAGTAGCTGGAATTGGAGAAGGACTGTTTTCTGTCTTGGCTCAAAAAATACTGATTTGAGTATCTATTTAGAATATTCTTGACTTGTATCAAGCTTGTCAGTTAGATAATAAAGGAAAAATCCCAACTTGCTAACCTCAGTGTTTTTAAGATACCTTCACCAAAATTCATTGAATTGATTTTATTAAAAAAAAAAAAAGTCTTTTGTATCAGGATCAGTTGACTTTTTTTTTGGTGTTACTGGAAACACTATGCTCCTCTCAGGGCTACAGTGGGAGCATAATACATAATAGGTGCATGAAATCAGCATTTGCTGCTGTGCTTGCTGCTTATGGTGCTTTTGTTTTCCTTTTCTTCATTATCTTGTGCTTGCAAGTTGGTACTGAATGCTCTGTTGTGCCTTTGTTCTGATTACTTGGTTTTTTCTTTGTCTGTCTCTGGTAGCCCTATAGTCGCTCTTCCTCCATGTCTTCCATTGATCTAGTCAGTGCCTCTGATGATGTTCACAGATTCAGCGCCCAGGTACTGTATTAATGTGTAGACTGGGGGTTGCATATCTTTGCTGTATTTCATCCTCTTCTCTAGAACCTGGGTTTTTTGTTACATAAATCACTGCTTGCTTTAAACTAGTACGTTGAGACAAAGGAGTTCTCTATTCCTGTACTAAATGGTTGTCTTTTTACATTCTGCTTGCATGCATATCACTTGTGCAGAGGCCCAAATCTTGTGAAAATGTTGGATTTAATTCAGTAGCTTAAATAAAAATGCCTACAACTTGAAAATTTTGCATTTCTGATTATAATAAAAGTAGAATAACACCTGTTTTGTGTGGGTTGGAGATGGTCTTTGCTTCAAATTGAATAGTTTTTCTTGCTTTTAAATCAAAGGTTTGATTTTTGTCTTTAACATTTGTTTGTAATGACATTAAGATACTAAATGTTAAGGTTCACTATTAACCATTTTTACCTCTACAACTAGTTTCATTACTGAAAGGTCATAAAGTATGTTGTTTACAAACAAGATTGGGGGTATGAGAAGTTTTACTGAAGAGTTTCAATATATTCATTTATCCTTCAGAAAATAAGTCTGACATCCTGAATATGTCAGTGTAGTCATAGTGACACATTCCAGTAATGTACAAAATTACTCTAGGTGCTTGCTCTGAAGATCATAGTTTGGAGTAGAATTAGGTATGTGAGTTTGTGTTTTCTCTTTAGTCTCAAAAAAAGGTGTTCAGACGTGGCATTCATGCCATTGGTTTCCTTCTGCTGTGGTCCATATGTGATTGTGAATATGGAGCTTCCTTCTGGGATCTGTTATTTTGGAGGTTTTTTGACATTATTAACTAACGCTGCAAACAACCTGTTTTTTCAAATAGAAGGAATGGATTTTCTTTTGATTGACAGAGCCTGGAATCGTACCACCTGCAGACCTTACTACCAGCTTTACGAGCAGGACCCTAACACTTAAAGGCTTGCTTATTGGACTGAAATCCCAATACTTGCCTTGACCTTTTGCAGTCAGTTAATTTCTGAAATTTGAACTTACCGCAAGGGAAAAAGTATGCAGATCATATTGCACAAAACTGATAGGCTCATCTACTGGTACTCCAGTAGTCACATTAGTTTTTCAAGTTTGTTTTTGTTTGGGAGGAAGGGGGAAATCAAGTAATAGAAAGCAAGTTTGATTCCAAAGATAGGAACTGGTTGACTGTCAGGCTATGGGTACATGGGCAGTTCAATATAAGGGAAACTCATAGCCACTAAAATATGCGGGCCTCCTCATTTTCACCTTTTATGCCTGTGATAATATTTGTGCATTTATATGATAAACCTGGGTATCAGAGCACTAGTGTGGCTGAAAAACTAACCATTTAAAAACAAATCTGAGGTTGACCAGTTCCTTATCACAACAATGCAAATTGAGTTAAGGATCAGGATCAAATGGACCGGAGTCAAGTTGTTGCTCTTTTCAGCTGCTGCATGGATTATACTATGTAGAAGTTACTACTGAGTACCTTTGAATGCAGTTTCAAGTTAATGGACTTACTGCAGAAAGGATGATCTTCTTAACTTAGAGGAAACTACTCTCCCCACACACCCCACCCCCAAATATTTTCCCTAGAACAAATTTTTGCCAGGTCAACAAGTCAGTCTACCTGTTCTGGAGCTTCATTGCTACTGAACAAGCAGGTGAAAGACAACTGAGAGCATGAAAAGAAAAGCAGCACACCTTCTTTTTGTGGCAACCTGCTCTGGACCTTATTAATATGAAATTGGCCTCTGTCCTCAGGCTGAGGATTTGGCTTGTGGAAAGGCAAGCTAATATCTTGATTCTGAATAAATGTGGCTTGTTTCTAGACTTCATTCATACGAAGGGAATTTTGGTATTGGTAAAAGGTTAAGTAGAAACTTGCAGCCTTGTTTTTAAGATTGAGAAGTATAAACGTATTCTGATGGGACCTGGTTCTTCAGTGTGCCTCTAGAAGGGCATTAGTTTGTCTCTGCCAGTTGAGTGGGAGGTTGTGGGCTTCAGACGCTGTAGATGTTTTGCAGATCACTTTCTTTAAAAGGACTGTCAGATTTGAAAATAGATTGAGCTGTTTGGAGAGCCTTTAAAGTGAAGAACTTCACACTTAATGTTCAGGCCAAGGCGGCATGGCATACAGATTACAAGTATTTTTGCAGACCATTCCTATAGCCTGCCAGGAACCCAGAGGTAATAGTGTGGCCTCCCCGGTGGGGAGGAAGCTGTGAATCTTGACTGTGAATCTGTGAATCTTGACTCTGTGCCTCTGAAACAGGTGCATTGACAGACAGCGTGGTGTGTATGTATGTACATAATGTACATACTACGTGTGTGTATGTACATACATATGTGTGTGTATGTACATAATCTACAGTGTGTAGATTATGTACAGTTTGGACAGGTAGTATGCACAAGGCAGTTGTAGGTACTGTAATTCCTTGGTGAAGCAGAAGTAAGAAACTGTTTAGATTGCAGTCCTGCAGGAGTGGAAACCAGGACAGGATGCCGCCTTCTCTTCTTTCCTTGCTATTCCCCTCATCCCTCTGCATTTAGCATAAAGCAAAAAGCAGCAAAAGACAAAACAAACATATAAAACCTAGCTTTGTCCTTAATAGATTAGGAGCTAGGGCAGAAGAAACATAGGGACCTGAAGGTGTTGCAGGTAAATATTGGGAGCATGGTGAGGATTCGTTTCCGAAAGGAGTGTGACCTAGAGTTAGTAAATTGAATATTTAAATAGCCCACATTCTTACCTGGTTTGAATTGTACTGTTGACATTTCACTGGAAAAAAAATAAATATAGAAGAATCTTTTGTAGGAAATCTGCTAGTAACTGGCAGGAAAAAGATGGCCTGTCTAACAGCAGAAACACAAATCTTTTGGGTGTTTTTAGTTCATTATAACTCAAAACCAAAACAAAACAAAAAAAAAGAAAGCCCCCAAAACTGGACTGATAACTTTTGCTTCTGTAGAGAAGTCTATAGTTAAAATAAGATAAACTAGAATTTCCCTCCAATTGATTTTATTTTGATGTCGTACTTTGAGGATTTTGACTTGATTCAGTTATTTTTTCCTGGTCTTAAGTGTATTGCCCATGGAGTACATAGTACAAACAAAATTACTGCTTTAAATTAAAAGTAAATAACATCTTTCAATTCTATCTCATATCAGAAAAAGATCATTAAGTATTCTTTCATTTTGCTTTCTAGTTGTTGTACTACTTGCTCAAATATATGTTTTATATGTTATTTTAGATGCACACTAGGCTTCATATTTTTGTAAGTTGTGCAAAATCACTTACAGGTTCAGGCTATTAATCTTGTGATTGTGCACTTCTTAGACTAATCTTTGTGTTGGTCAGTCAACAAACTTCTGCTTGTAGTGCTTTTCCTTTTAAAAAAGAAAAGGTATTTCTAGTAATTCAGGAAAATAGTGTCAATCGAATGGACTTACTTGCTGTGACAAGATTCAGTAGTCACCTACCTTTTGGGTGGAAAAAAGTTATTAAAGTGTTTCCAGTATCCACACAGCAGTGGATACCTTATATTTTTGCTTCTATTTTTATTTGGGGGAGAGTGGGATTTCGAAAGGGGTGGGGAACCAAAGAAAAAGAATAAGATTGTAGATGTACAATAAAAATCCATTTCCTGTCCCAGCACCCATTTTCATGCACATTATGCGGAATAAAAAAATGAGGTATTCATGTAGCTTGATAAAAATGTATCAAATATTTGGCCTTTAAGAAAAGCACACAACTGTCTAGCTAAATAATTTTTAACTTAGTATTTTATAATAGTAGAGTCTCTGTATCGTCATAATTTTTCTGAATGTAAGCATTTCTGTTCTTTTTTTCTAGCTGGCAACTGTGCAAAGATGCTGATGAAACAGAATAGGCATGCTTTGCACATGACTGTTTCCTTCATTGCTCTTCCAATATAACTTTTGATACGCATTCACTTTTTTAGAGCTTGTCTGTCTTCCTATCCCTCCACCTTTGTTCAGCTTTTTAAATGTTCTTCAGTGAATATCTTACAGTGCATTGTAATTCTATTTCGAGATACCTGAAGTAAGTTCCTATCTATTGAAATAAAACTGTCTTAGGTAGAAATAGTGAGTTTTGACAGTTCAGAGCTGCAAAGGAAGGATAGTAAGTACCCATAAAGAATGAAGTTGGAAGTTGAAGCAAGATTTTGGCTTTTGTTTCTGAAGGCCAGAAGTATCTGCTTGTTCTTAACCTGTTGTCCAAATTCAGCTCCTGCACAGGATTTGAAGTACTGACTTGTGGCTTCCAATACTGTATAGTCTCTGCCCAAGAAGATGGAAGGAACGAGTTAAATATGTGTTGTTTTTTTTTCCTTTAAAGGTGGAAGAGATGGTACAAAATCATATGACATATTCCTTGCAAGATGTGGGAGGAGATGCCAATTGGCAGCTAGTGGTAGAAGAAGGAGAAATGAAGGTAAACGTTTGGGTTTTTGTTTAATTGATACAAGATAATATGCTGTGAAGACAGATACTTTCAGTCTGGTGGACTTGGCAGTGTTAGGTTTACTGTTGGACTTGATGATCTTAAGGGTCTTTTCCAACCTAAATGATTCTATGATTCTCTGGGAATACTATTACTGAGGATATTATGCTTAAAACTTCTCTTTGAGAATAGCATTGTTTAAGTTAGGACTGGTGGTCCACAAGAGCTGTGGCTTCTAATATATTTATTCATACAAAATCCTGTGTAACTCTTGCAATAGCTTTATCTTTGCAGATTCCTTTCTCATTCTCTCCTACTTAAAAGTTGGTATCAAAATGATGTGTAAATTCGATGTACGAAAATGTTAGAGTAGCAAGTTACCGTGTTGTCTGCTCTACTGTGCTTGTATGGATCCTTGTGCATAGTGATAAATAAGATAGCGTAATCATTTTTGGAGTAGAGATTCTTAAAATACTGGTATTTTAATGTGAATTGCCATGTAAGAATGTCTGCATTGGTAGTTACCAGAGAACACTGACATGGCAAATTATTCATGTCTTCTAGGTAAGTGTTTTTTTAAAAACCTGATGAAATTTTAAGCAATTAAAACATGAACAGTTTTGACAATTTCTGTTCTACATTTCTTTCTTTGTATTTGGCTATAGGTATACAGAAGAGAGGTGGAAGAGAATGGAATAGTTTTAGATCCTTTGAAAGCAACCCATGCTGTTAAAGGGGTAACAGGGCATGAAGTTTGCCATTACTTCTGGAATGTTGATGTTCGTAATGACTGGGAAAGTAAGGAATTGGTTCTTAAGCTTCGCATGTTTATGAGCAAGGATATTATTTATAACATTGACCTAATATCTGTGCTTGTTTACTGATGGATTCCCCCCCCCCCCCTTCTCTTTTAGCAACCATTGAAAATTTCCATGTTGTGGAAAATTTAGCTGATAATGCAATCATCATTTACCAGACACATAAGGTAATAACACTTCAGCCGTATGCATATCTTACTGAGACAGTCTGGGGTATATATGTTCTAATCTTATTCTGAAATACTTTATGGCTTAACAACTTAAAATTCCGAACAACATTTCAGAACAAGTTCTCTATTAAACTGCAACTTTGTCAATTTTTCAAACTTGTCTTGATAGCATAATTCCTTGTGCATGTGTCTGATAGAGCTTGTAATAACAAATGAGGACTGGTTTTAATCTCTAAATGTATCGCTGCCAGCAAGCAAGAGTCATCTAAAGCAAACGGAAGCAATACATCAACACTGACTACAAGGAAGAAACCCATACCACTGTATCATATGTTTTGTTGCAATAATGCAAGCTATTGTTGGCCACAATTAGTTGACATACACATTTGCATTATGAGGTGGTATAACTGCTGGTACAGCATTTGTTCTTGTAACTTTATTATGTTTTCCCCCCTGCAACCAGTTCTCGTGTAGCTTTACTAAAATGTTCATTTGAATTACAAACTAACAGCTGTAACTTAAAGGCTCAAAAAAATGGGAATGAAGTGTACAGGTTCATCTTTAATCTTGCATGATTCCAAGTATTAGTATACCCAAATATTAAACCAAATATTTTTCTTTGACAATTTTACCAGTAATGTGGTTACTTTAAAACTTCTGTAACAGAGGAATCGTGATTTTGAGTGAGACAGTTGTGTAACCTGTATAGTGTTGTGGTAAAACCTAGACTTTTTTCCCCTATTGAGTGTCAGGAAAATGGCTTTTGTATATTTTCTTACTTTATGAGACATTCCACTTCTAAGACTTTCTCTTAGATAATAGCAGTTTACCATATCTGTCTTACTGAAGTAGTAGCTTTTTGAAATAATACTTGTTTTAAATATTTCCCTCTCTCTCTCTCTGGAGACATAAGTAACTATAGATATATCTATTTATACTTAACCACTAGCTCAGTTTGTAGCTTACAAGTATTAACTACAATGTAAACCTGAGGCTGAGGGAACAGGAGGGGAACTGCCTCTTTCTGTTAGTCTACTGAAAAAGTCATTGCAGCTTGGCTTCCTGCATTTCAAAAGCCTTAAACTTTTGCCTTAATTTTTTTTAAATGAAGTATAGCCATATAACCTGATATGCATCTGTACAAACAGCTATGTTCTGTTTCAGTTTTGAAAATGAAATTACTAACTTGAAGAAACTTTTACTTAAGACTGACCTGTTTTGCCTTGCTTGTTTTTTCTGTTATCTAAGAGTGGTAAGTATTTAATTTGCAAAACTGGAAAAGCTTATATTCAGGTGTTTCTCTGCAGAGGGTGTGGCCAGCTTCTCAAAGGGATGTGCTGTATTTGTCTGCCATCAGAAAGATACCAGCATTCAGTGAAAATGATCCTGAAACATGGATTGTGTGCAATTTCTCTGTGGAACATGACAGTGCTCCTGTAAGTATTATTTTCATTCTATCGAGTTCTGTGTCCTGGTTTCGGCTGGGATAGAGGACAACACCAGGACAGGTCGGGTCACTGCTGCACTTGCACTGGGATAGAGTTCTGGTAAATCCTTGGCTAGTGTAAGCAGTACTTAGGAACAACTAAAACATCAGTGTGTGATCAACATTATTCTCATTCTAAATCCAAAACACAGCACTGTACCAGCTACTAGGAAGAAAATTAACTCTATCCCAGACAAAACTAGAACATTCTGCTTTTAAGATAATGTTTTTCTATTATGTAGTAATGCATGTGCAATACTAGTGTGAGGGAGGTGGGAATGTTACACAAAAATACAGTTTATTTAAACCAGGTGATACAATGACCTGATGAAGGCATTCTGAGCCAAAAGCTTTCTTGCCTTATGTCAACAGTTGGCAGATCTAAGGTGTTGCAACAGAATGGAAGCAAATTTTCTGGAGATGTGAAAACATGTTAAAGAACTGAGGTTATTTTGTGTGGAATCAAATCAAAAACTCTTCAGTATTGTCAGATGTAGGAGTAGGCTTTTATGATTGCAGATACGGAATCTGTTAAACTTCCATCTTACACAGTTCTGCCTTGGTTCTGTCAGATCATAGAATCATAGAATCATAGAATCATTGAGGTTGGAAGAGACCTCTAAGATCATCGAGTCCAACCGTCAACCCAACACCACCAGGCCCACTAAACCATGTCCCTAAGCGCCTCATCTACACGTCTTTTAAATACCTCCAGGGATGGGGACTCCACCACTTCCCTGGGCAGCCTGTTCCAATGTTTCACCACTCTTTCAGTAAAGAAATTTTTCCTTACATCCAATCTAAACCTCCCCTGCCGCAACTTGAGGCCATTTCCTCTCGTCCTATCGCTTGTTACTTCGGAGAAAAGACCAACACCCACCTCGCTACAACTTCCTTTCAGGTAGTTGTAGAGAGCGATGAGGTCTCCCCTCAGCCTCCTTTTCTCCAGGCTAAACAACCCCAGTTCCCTCAGCCGCTCCTCATAAGACTTGTGCTCCAGACCCCTCACCAGCCTCGTTGCCCTTCTCTGGACACGCTCCAGCACCTCAACGTCCCTCTTGTAGTGAGGGGCCCAAAACTGAACACAGTATTCGAGGTGTGGCCTCACCAGTGCCGAGTACAGGGGCACGATCACTTCCCTACTCCTACTGGCCACACTATTTCTGATACAGGCCAGGATGCCATTGGCCTTCTTGGCCGCCTGGGCACACTGCCGGCTCATGTTCAGCCGGCTGTCGACCAGCACCCCCAGGTCCTTTTCCGCCAGGCAGCTTTCCAGCCACTCTTCCCCAAGCCTGTAGCGCTGCATGGGGTTGTTGTGGCCGAAGTGCAGGACCCGGCACTTGGCCTTGTTGAACCTCATACAGTTGGCCTGGGCCCATCCATCCAGCCTGTCCAGGTCCCTCTGCAGAGCCTTCCTACCCTCGAGCAGATCAACACTCCCACCCAACTTGGTGTCGTCTGCAAACTTACTGAGGGTGCACTCAATCCCCTCATCCAGATCATCAATAAAGATATTAAACAAGACCGGCCCCAGTACTGAGCCCTGGGGAACACCGCTTGTGACCGGCCGCCAACTGGATGTAACTCCATTCACCACAACTCTCTGGGCCCGGCCGTCCAGCCAGTTTTTGACCCAGCGCAGAGTCCACCTGTCTAAGCCGTGAGCCGCCAGCTTCTCGAGGAGAATGCTGTGGGAGACAGTGTCAAAGGCCTTGCTGAAGTCCAGGTAGACCACATCCACAGCCTTTCCCTCATCCACTAGGCGGGTCACCTGGTCATAGAAGGAGATCAGGTTGGTCAAGCAGGACCTGCCTCTCATGAACCCGTGCTGGCTAGGCCGGATCCCCTGGTTGTCCCGCTCATGCCTTGTGAGCGCCCTCAAGATGAGCCGCTCCATAATCTTCCCCAGCACCGAGGTCAGGCTGACAGGCCTGTAGTTCCCCGGATCCTCCTTCCGGCCCTTCTTGTAGATGGGCGTCACATTGGCAAGCCTCCAGTCTTCCGGAACCTCCCCCGTTAACCAGGAACCTCCCCCCGTTAACCAGGAGATAGTGGCAATGATTGTTTTCTTTGTAGTATTTCTGTGCTGATTGCTATGCCATAGCCTGCTTACAAGGGAAAAGTTACTAACTGATATTTGTAAATGCTGATACATTATTCTTTAAATGTTAAATGTATTCTTTAAATGTTTCCTTACTCATTTGTGTCAATAATTAAAGTAATTCACTTGTAATATGTATTAAGCAAGCAGAAACCTAAGATTCAGGCATTTTAGTTTAACCTTTTGCCTATTCACTGTGTACCTTTCGTTTCACTTGCATTCATGTTACATCCGTGTAGTGCTAGAATACAAACTCTCAGAAACACAGCTTCTGGAGTGTCTTAGACTTCATAGTAAATTAGAATGTTAGCAGTCAAGTATGCTGAAACAAATTTAGTTTGAGGCTTACAAATGTTTCGCTTTTTTGGCAGCTGAACAATCGCTGTGTCCGTGCCAAAATAAATATTGCTATGATTTGTCAGACATTAGTAAGCCCTCCAGAGGGGAACAAGGAAATAAGCAGGGACAACATCCTATGCAAGATTACATATGTAGCTAATGGTAAGTCTAAAATTTTTCAGTATGATGTTCATGATACATGCTAATGCTGGGGAGCTGAATACTGGCAAAAAAAGGTTGATGCAGTTTTCTGTTAAATTTATATATAGCATCACACTAGTGATCTTCATGTTCAAAAAGACTCGAATTAATGTGCTACATGAATCAGTGAATGGGATCATTCATTGTGTGGCATTCTGGGAGGAATAAATGGAAGTGGTATGTAGCTCAGTCCTAAATACAGAACCTTGGGGTGGAGGAGGGTGGGCAGAAGAATTGTCTGCAACTGGGATGACTTGGCATAGCTTTTAATTTCATTAATAGTATGGTTTTTTCATGTATTGCTGTCAATTTTTTTCCCCCGATTTGTCTTGTTAGGCTGAAAAGCTGCTGATAGTGAAGATACAGTTCTTACCCTGTGTTAAGAAGGAGCAAATACATTTTGTGTGAGGATGTTTGCAAGCTGTATAATCTAGTCCACGTATTTTTTTTATTTTTTTTAACTGGTAGAATCCTTGGTATTGACTGAAAAGTTATCAAAGCCAAACTGTATTGTTACTGTACCCAGTATTTAGCAGTGTATTGTAGTATTGGAGCTACATACTTACTCGCTCCTCTCCTGCAGCTACAAAACACTTCAAGAGTAGCTCACCTGCTTATTACTTTTAACCACCTATTACATGGCTTACTAAAGAGTCAGAGTCTGAAAAATTGGTTCAGTAAATCTTTGCCATATAGGAGTGATGTAATTTGTATTAAATCCTGTACAAATAATACTATATGGTGTTGAACTCGGGTAAGCTGCTTTGTTTCCTTTTCAGAAGTTTCCCAATTACTTAAAAAATAAATTTTCATTGATAAATTCTGAACTGTGATTATATGGGAAGTGGCAGCTTTTTCAGCAAAATACATGCCCTGTGAATTGAAGTTTATTTTAGAATCAGTTCAAATTTTGTTTAAAGTGCTTTAAAAATAACTTGTAAGACATTGGCTATGTAGCAACTCTGCAGACAAATGCAGCAGTTATTGAAAAGTTAAGACTGACTTCTGTTTTCTTTGAAATAAAAAGTAACTCGAGTCTCTTTCTGTTGTTTCTTGGAAGTCCTTAGAGAATATCACCTTCCATTTGGGTATTCCCCAAAGACTCACAACACATCATGTTTAACATTTTCTAAATACTGGCATCATAGAACTGGACTGAGCTTGAGTATTAAGAGTAGAAAGTGCTACAATACAAGCTGTAGGGGCATAAAAAAAATCTGCTGATCATTTTTCTTTCCCATTACTTCAGAAAGTTGCAGGAATAACGAACTTAAATTTTCTTTTCTAGCTTTTAGCAGATACTGCTGTATTTCAATCTCTCTCTTCCTGTCCACTTCTAGTGAACCCAGGAGGATGGGCGCCAGCATCAGTGTTACGGGCAGTGGCAAAACGAGAATATCCAAAATTCCTGAAGCGTTTTACATCATATGTGCAAGAGAAAACAGCAGGAAAGCCTATTTTATTCTAGTATTGGCAGGTATACATTCATTTTTTTCATTCTTGATTCACTGTTGTAAAGTTAAGGCCAAACAGAACTATGCAATCTAGAAATGTCGTATCGTGATTAGCATGAATTGAGTGCTTAGTTTTAATATATGTATGCAATATACTTTTTAAAACATCCATGTAATTCGTGTGTATTATTCGCTTGAAAAATAAGGACTGCACAAGTTATCAAGTATTAGTTTTTGTAGACTTTTACTAGTTTATTTTGCAAGTTTTTGCATACATGTCTAATCTATGTAGAAGTATAAAAGGATGAAGCAGTTTTTTTCTCAGCTATCACAGGCCTTTTACACTTGTTCTGAAAAGAATACATACTGAAGTTTCTTTAGAGCCTTATGAGGTTTTAATATCTTAAATTCTACTTATAATTGCATATTTGATGGCATGTTATGAAGGTCAAAGTATTCTTTTATACAGAATATTAAACGGAATAGTTTTGATCTAAGATTTTTATTAATGGGACTTTTCTGACAGACCAGTGTCAATTACTGGAGTATTTAAAAGGCTGTGACTTAAATTTTTAGCCTTTCTGATGAGCCTAAGAAAGAAAAGGGATTTACAGATGCTTTCTGAAGTCAACGGATGTATTCTGATGGTATAGGTCATTGGGCTAATCTAAATGATTTTAACATTTAAATGATGATATGACATTAGAAGAGGATTTCTTGATCACTTTTGGGGCTGTCTGAATCTATCAGACATAAGCCTTAGTGCTAAGTTAGGCTTCGTTTAATTTTTTTTAGTGTAGACTCTTGTTATATACTTCATTATGTATAACTGTAGTGTCAAACCATCGAATTCCATTTGGTAGTTCTAGTATTACAGCATGGTCTGAAAATGAGTCTTTGTAGCCTATGTTATGCATAGAAGAAGTGACCTCTATTTTGGGGTTCTATTTATCATGTCAGACTCCGAAAGTCTTATTCATTTGATCCTTCTGTTACAGGTAGCCCTGTAACGATTCACATTTTTGATTGTATATTGTTAGAGAACTAGTGTACATGAACCATTAAAAACACAGCTGTCATGAGCCAACAGTTCAAACATGAGCATAGCGGTGCTGATACTATTTAAGGTGTTTAATAAGTTCTTGTTTTCCTATTAGTGTTCAAACTTTTCAGTGCTGTATTTTTCTTTGCTTACCTGCAGCGATCGGAACAAGACTGGGTGAGCATTCCACGTTGGAGAAGTGACCATGCATAGAGCACTCCATGCTGGAACGAAGGATCTACAGTCTTTTTATGGCCCAAGTTCTAGGCTTTGTATACTGAAGTGAAGAAGTGTTGCAACACCATGAGGCTGAATATTTAACACTAGCTCTCCCCTGCTAACTTTTCCTGCTGAATCAGTGTGTAATTATAAATACATGTATTGATAACATGTATATGGCTATTTTTATTTGCTTGCTTTAGAAGAGGAAGAACATGTACGACTTGGAATCACCAACATGGGATACTGCTTTAGTTTTAAACAACTTGCAGAATTTTCACTGTCAACCTCCCTAAGATACTCGCACAGTTTTTGTGCATGTCTAAAAAGCACAAAAGACAAATGCACATATAGCATACTGTATGTGCTTTATATGCACAAAAATCTATGTGGTATTTTGGGGGGGAGGGAGGAACTTCAGTAAAGCCTAGGTGACTTATTGGCAGGTTTTGTTTTGCTTTGTATAACCATAGTTCATTGCTGCTGGTTTCTATAATGAATCATCTTGTTACATAAAATGTCAGTTAATAACTGAGGGCTGTCAATATCCTTATGACTTTGCCTTTTCTATTGTCTTACTCTTATGAAGATCTTTGGTTCTGAAGGAGTAAGAGTGTGAAAAGCTTTATTTTTTTCCAGATATCTTTATATTTCTATTGTATTTTTTTAGTTATGTAATATGTGCTACAGAATTTTTGTTGTTAAACATGATCCAGAAGTATCTAGGAAGATTCTGTATGAGAGGGCAAGAGACTGCCTGAAAGCTAGAAGTCATCTGTCCATGCTATATGTGGACTGCTTTCTTGCATGATATCTAGGGCTTTCCCGAAGCTATGAGGAAGGTACAGTGTAATATTTATTGAAGTAATTTGGACTACGTAAGACAACATTCCCAGTCTAGAATGAGGATGAGTACATTATTTTCAGATCTTGCATGTTTTCCTCATCTTAATAAAGCCATGCTGTGAGGTTCGTATAGAAAATTATTTGCCTCTTGATCAAAAACCCATCAGAGCTATAAGGATGTGTAGCTCTAACTGGAAAGTTCCCTTTAGTTGCTGTGAGAATTTAAATGTCAGATATTTGCCTGCCGTTGATTCTGAAGATGCTCATTAGGAGAGGACTGTCACAGGCTGGTACTGACTTTGAGATCTTTTATCCATGTCCTGCAGTTGGAAACTCTTCAGAGACTGCTCGGTGTTTCACTAACCTCTGTATCTTGAAGAAGTTTCAGATATGTTTGGTTTTTTTTTTCAAAAGAAAGCTGAAAGTCTTATTTGGTATAGTATGGTAGGTGCCTGAAAATAAATATAATACAGTAACTTAACAAAGATTTGGTAAATGATTAAATGTGATCTACACAGTGTTGGAAAACTTTACCTGTTCATCTTCTCTGTAGAGATTAAATTGTACGTAACACATGATTACACATGCATGCAGATTTCATGCTCCATAACTCTTCCCTTTTTATTTGTCTTTCTCTAATGGTGTGCATGGAATATGCCTTATTACAGAGTTATTTTGTTAATTTGAATATGTAGAAAAGTGCCTATATGGTAATGCTAGTAAGGCAAATAAGATGAAAATTCGTACATGTTTACTATATCACCAGTGAGCATTTTATATAGCTATGTTAAGAAAAAAATCTTATACCTCAAATGTAGTTCATCTTTTTACAATCAACCAAGCAATGCTTCATTTCACCATAGCCACTGATGGGAACTTAAAAAAAAAAAAAAAATCAAATATAAAGAGTTTAACTCCTTATTTGCTGTTTCTGGTAATTGTTGGAACGCAGGCGAGTTTATTAATTTAATTGGATAGCTTTATTTTACAAAGGTATGGAAAGTTTACAAAGCAGTATATAAACTTATATCATTAGTTGCATTTGCACTAAATGTGATGTACTTTTGCAATTTATTCTGTAAATAAAATTACACTACAGATACTATTTGTAAAGAATACCTTTTACTTTTAGATAAAGGCACTGGTACTTCACTACAGCTAGCCCTGCCCAATCAGAGTTGTAAGAGGCTTCTAAAGAATATGGAGGGAATATTGCAAGATAGAGAAATCGATGTTAATTGACCTCTTTAAAAACAAATGAAAAAAGGCAGTTCTCTGTAGGCCTCTCAGATTGTCTGTGTGCAAGTAGCCATTAGATCCTTTTTTCTGGAAGGGATCTTGCTTTTATAGTTTTATAAAATTTGCCCTGTCTCTTGAGCCCGTCCCTCTTTTCAGTCCCTGCCACGTGTCTGTGCGCTCCAAGTTCACTTCTTCCTGTTAATGGATCAGTAGTATTTATACAGCTGTGGTGGTCTTTGCAGAAGGAGCTCCTGACTCTAGAATGGACATTTTTATAAGCTGAACCAATTTGAAGGGCTGAGAACGCAGCAATCTTCTCCATCAGATACTGTTTTCTGAATATCTGTGTCCATTTGGAGAATTTGAACATTGCCAAACTAGATCTAAAGGAAATGACTTGGTAGAATTGTATTGGGAATGAAGAGGAGATGGTCATTGTTACCCTGTCTGAGAACCTGAACATCTTATTTTGACAAATTTATGTGTGAAAAACGTGATGCACTTTGGGAAAAAAAAAAATTACCTTTTAGTTAATTGGGCTGAGCTGGCTTATCTGAAGTTGTGCAGATTCTCTTTAATCAGATTGTCCACCTGTATTTTTGTCAAGTTGTACAGATAACGCTGTATTTGAATTGCCGCTGTTCATCTACAGACTTAAAACATGAATCATATTTTTCAGTACCTTGAGTGTGTAGAGTGTAACTGTTTGTTCTATAATAGCTTTATGATCCTAATGATAAGTTTTAAAAATTAAAAGAAGTTGGCTCTTCCATGTTACAATCACAAATTTAAAACCAGTATTTAAAAGTGAAAAGTATTAAAAATTATGAAGAAAAAACCTGGTTTGTAGTTATTTTTAACTTTCAGTGCTTTGGAGAAACTCATTTAAAACATTTACATTTTAACCAACTTTTAGATCGTGTATAAAGCTATGTACAATATTATAATGTATGGAAAACATTTAACAGGAAAGCAGTTTGCTTGTATTACTGAGGTTACTGAGATGAAAACTTGAATGCCACATTAGTTTATATATCAAAAAGCTCATTTTGTGCTAGCACATCAGAGGCCATGTTAAAAGATGTTCCTGTATGGTATAGTCTTAATATAGAGCACTTCCAAAGTGTTGCAGCTCTTGTCTTCTTTTGTACAGAATTAACAACAATATGGAAGTTTCCATGGGAAGAATAGAGATCCAGGATTGGGGAGTGCCAGAGGATAAACTTGTGGCTTTTTCTAAAGTATGAAGAATTTTTAAGAACTTAGATGAGCTTCTGTAGAGCAAGCTTTCTTAATAGCAGAAATAGCTGGTACCTAATGGATCAATAACAATCCTACCTTTATTTGTTATGCAGGGATTTCTACTTTTTATATGATAGTAAAGTTGTAGAAACCTTACAAGTATGCAAGACTGGAGGAACAGCTTGAAATAATAGAAGGCATTACTTGCACAAAAAGAAAACTTAAGCTCAGCTGCATCAGGCCTGGGTAGTACATTGCAACAAATACGGAGTCCTGAGGTAAGCCCTGCCCTTGAAGAATGCAGCTATTTTAGCTGTCAAAAAGAAATCCCCCATGGTAAAATAAAAATAATACAGTCGCATTCTTGGTCCCATATGTTAATGTGTGTAATTTAAAAAAAATATGTACTTTCCAGTAAGGAGAGGTTGAGCATTTCTGTTGCCGTCTGTGTCACTACAATATAATTTGACCCTGGATAATGAATGATAATTAGTTGGGGTTATGCCATCCAATTTACCAGTGTGTATTACTAATAGTATTGCTATTATCTTTAGTCTTCAGCTATAAAAGCTACGTTTCATAGGAGAAGAAAAGTGTATTTCATTAGATAAAAGAAAGGGATACACTTCCTGAGCATTAGGTGCCTGGAAGTGTCCATTTTTCTTCGGCTGTAACCACTGATGCAGTAAGCTTTTTTCCTCTGCACACCTGCCTCTTTTATGCATGCGCTGTGGCTAGAATAAGGAGGGCTGGTAATGTGGATTGCTGCAATTTTTCAGGTTTAAACTAATTCTCCTTAAAAAGAACTATTTTAAATTATTATTTTTATTTTTGAGAACTTAGACCAAGCAATAGTCAGACCTGTTGTCATCTAAAGTGTAAAAACTTCAATTACGAACTTTCTATTCAGTCTCCTTTTGCTTGAGCTGGTCTGCCTGAAATTCCATGTGGGATTTTCCTCCCTATCGCCATTACATTAACACCAACCATTCTGTGATTTGTTTGTCCCTCCACTTGGAAGCTCGGAAGGTAAATTACCAAGTGAGTTCCTTTCAGATGCAAGGGGAAGGACCTGTGTACTTACTGTTTTCTGTGTGTCTTCACACTTAAAACTACATACCCTTTGAAAAGCTGGCATACCATGTTCAACTTTTCTGATCCGTTGGACGTCTTTCTAAAACTTTGTGCCACAAGAGATGAGCCGTGGATCATGGAAGTCTGTGGCAAGCAATTCCTAACCAGTGTTACAGTGGCAGGATATGACAACAACCCTGAGGATTCCCACCTGCTGGGGTGGGACTGCAACTGAATCGCAGAGCAACCCAGCAAGTTCAGCTCCTGGGTACAGGCAGAGCTCTGGGACCCACCCCTCATGCCCTGGAGAAGTTATGCCCTGTAACAGTATCCTAAAGAATTCCAGACTCGAAGGCTCAGGGATAGCGTGCTGTCTCATGAGGGTGAGTCATGCCAGTATGTGGCAGTTCATGTGAGTATGAACAAAAGAATTGTAGGTGTGTCCGTACCCTCCGGAAGATATCTCAAGCCTAGCTAATGAGCAGTCACACAGGTCACCTCATTGCTTGTACCCTCTTGGAAAATCATTGCTGTGTATTCAACGTAAGGGTGTCCTCTAGCTGGTGTTCGAGCACTCGGTTGTCCCCACACCCCTCACGTAGAGCTTGCATCAGCGGAATGCTTGGGACACTGCACTCAGTGAGCACTAATCCAGTTGTCACAGCTTATCTTGTCCAAACGCAAGTGTTAAAAATGTAGCTGTTAACTTAAGAGGCTTTTTTTGAAGCTTTTTGTGGGATGCCTTTAGTTGTTGCAGAGTTGTGTGGTGCTAAAGGGTGGCAATCTCTCTGACAGAGGTTGGTGCATTTTAGTAACTGGTAAGATGGTTGTCTTCTGTAAAGAACTTGAGAAATTTAAATAAGCTGCTTTATCTTTATTGGTTTTCCCAACCTTCTTTTGTTTGAACTGTATTTGAAAACTCTCAAACCTAACTCAAATATTATTGAAATATAGGGAGGGTTAACTAACCATCCTACTATCAAGAGAAGTGCTAAACAAAATCATCACTGGTTCAATTAGCAGCTCTATGATGCTCTTAATTGTTCAATGTGTCATTTTGCAATATCACTGTCGGGTGTGAGAAGTCTAATAATAAAAATCCCATGTAATTTACTGCTTTCTCAAGACTGCCGTACCCAACTTCAGTGAAAAAGATGGAACGGCATTGAAAGATTTGAAAACCTCTTGCAACTGTAATACTGCTAAATTGTTTTCCAATTCTAACTTTGGTTATATCAGAAACGGTTTCGCTGAAGTGAAACTGTCTTGTCTCCTAGCTTGTGTCCTTGTCTTGTGTCCTAGCTGTTCCTGTTACATATACTATTACTTTACTATTCTATTGTGAATAGGTGTACACTTGCTCTTTTATACTGTGTAGTTCTGGGCTTATGCTTGTGTTAAGCAACAGCTCCTGCATTAAAGGATATTAACTTCATGTATTACTTAAAAGAAAAAAGCATGACTGGGTAGGATACACGAATGGTGCTTTAAAAAAACCCAAAAAGCAGCACTGGGATGTGGGTACACAGAAGGATGAATTCCAGTAAGTGCAACGTTTCTGGAATGTTAGGCAATATGCCTTCTAACAGGTATCTCCCCAACAGGAGAAGGAAAACTACCACTATTGGCATTTATTGATGCTTTGAATGGCATCAATTTAAAGCAGCGTCCACTTTTGTTCACATCCACCAGTGAAGGAAAAAAACACTCAGTAATTGCAGTTGACAAAACACTGATACGTAGTCCTTTATTCCCCTCCCCCTGTTTTGATTTGCCCTCAAAAGGCATTTTAGAAGAACACCCTCTTCAGGAACACTAAAAAAAACAATGCCTTAACCGTGCAGCTTTTCAATTACATTAGCCTTTTGGGGTCAATCTTTTCCAGGTGCACTAGAGGCTTCAGTTGCTCAGCAAAGTTCCTCATGTCATCAGAAACAACGTCCTGTCCTGCTGGCGCTACCACGTTGAGCTCCACCAGGTAGGAGAGAGAAAGCGGCTCAATGCTCTCTGTGTTTCCCGGCATTAGGATGCGGAAGATCTTGTACACCACGATTTTCATGATGCCCTTGCGGAACACGTGCCCTTTGGCCACAAACTCGTGGTCCATGCGGAAGCCCATCTCCACCAGAAAGTCTGTCAGGTTGTCCGAAGTAGCGATGTCTACGCAGTTGCGCACCAGCGCGTGGCGGTTCTTATCGCCTATTTCTGGCTGGCCCAGGTAGCGCAAGTGCCAGGGCATCCCGCTTTTGTCCATGGACCGCCGCGCCCGCAGCACGAAGGGGCTGGCCTGCTGCCCCTTCAGGAGGAACACCATCTCGTGGTCCAGAAAGGTCTCCGGCTCCATGTTGTCGCACAGGCCGCGCAGGCGGTGCAGCAGGCTCTCCAGGCTCTGGTCCAAAACGCTTCCTGCGGCGGGCGGAGAGAGCGCTTCGGTTACTCCCTCCCCTCCCCTCCCGGGTGAGCGGGGCTTCCTCCGCAGCGTGGGCGATGGCAGCCCGCCTGTGCCCGGCTCCCTTCCCGAGCCCCCCTCAGACCCAGCTCCCCGGGGGCTGCCCCTCGGCCGAGGCGGCAGCGGCCTGGCGGCGGCAGCGGCCTGGCAGCGGCAGGCAGGCCCGCGGCCCGCCGGGCGCCCTCCTCGGCGGCGGGAGGGAGCTGCCTGCCGGCCGGCCCGCCCGCCGCTTACCTTGGAGCAGGTACTCCATCATGTTGATGGTGCCGCCCGTGACGGGCATCATGGTAACTGGGGGCGCCTCCATGGTGCGGGCCGCGCCGCGCGGACCCGGCCGGCGGGCTGAGGGCAGGCGGCGGAGGGAGCGGCGCGAAGGCGGCGGGGGCGGCAGCGCCACCTCGCGGCCCGGCGGTGCCGCTCGGGCCCGGCGCGCTGAGGCGGGGGGGGGTCACGGCCGGCCCTCCCGCCGGGGGCCGCCCCGGGTGGGCCGGGGGCCGGTGGGCTGCGCGGAGCGGCGGGCGGCGGGCCGCCCTGCGCGGCCCTGGGGGACGCCTCACCTCAGGGCGGGCGGCCTCGGCGGCGGGGCGGAGGGGAGCGGGCGGCCGACGGGCGGGACCGGCCGTGCGGGGTCACCGCTGCTTCAGCCGAGCTGTGGGCAGGGGCCGGTCTGCCGGGGCGGCGGGAGCAGCCCCCGCTTTAGTTGTACCCACAGCGCGGTGCCTCCCCTCCGGTTTCCTACGCAGTGGAAGGCGTACGCGTAAAATTCCCCCAAATAAATTACATCAATATTGGCACAAGCCAAACACCTGCAAATGAGAAATGGCAAATGAGAAATGGCGTAAGCATGCTCTCCCAGCGCAGTAATAATTTGTTTCAGGCCTGAATCATCGGAGCTCGCTTGGAGCACAGCCGTGCAGTTGAACTGGGGTGACTTCAGGGGCACAGTGCAATCCAGGAGGGACCTGGCTGTCGCTGAAGCTGGAACCACACCCCAGGTGGCTGCCACAGTGCGTACGCATTGTACGTACTTCCCCGATCACCGATAAGAGGCCTATGTTGAAATAAAGGAAGAAAATAGTCAACAGAAGGTTTGGGTAGCAGTTTAAAAGCTTCCTTATGCTTCCAAGAGTAAAAAATAGGTTTTCTCTTGTCTACAGGTCAGCTTTAGTTAATGTGCTCATCATACAGTTAGAATGAAAGACTATATACTGAGAAAGATAGCTAGGAAAATAAAAAATGAGTCAAAAATGCACTTCAGTGTTCTGCAAGGGGTAGTTTCTGAGGTTCACTTCCTTGTGTGGTGATATAGATTATCTCTTCTGCCTAGCTGAGGTGCATGGTAACGTTACTACAGATGCCTAAAAAAAACCTAAGAGGATGTCTACCTTTTCTGGTTTGAAATGCAAATTCTTTTAAATTCCCCAGCTGCAGCTGCCTCCCATTGTTCTGCCCTGTAGCCTGAGGAGCTACGCAATAGTGCAATGCAGAAAACAAATGTTACCCCAAACTGTATCCCAGTCCTGTAGGACTGGACAAAATAGGTGAGCAAAAGCGGCTTACACACACACACAGAGAACACCTCCAAATCCCCTCACCAGTCATGTAAAAGACAGCGACAACAGAGTCCTGCAGCTGCTGAGCTGCTTGTCACCTTGGGCTTGGAGGCTCTATAGTGCACCTCCATGCCTTAAAGGTATCTTAGAAAAAGAACCTTTTTCTGCACTTGTTGAAGATAAGACGCAGCAGACACAAAAGACAGTTGGTCAGACAAATGGAGGAGGTGGAGAGAAACAGAGATAGAAACGGAGGCTACACATGTTCTTCCCAGCCACCTACCTAAGTTCTGCTCAACTCCCTTTAAAACCCTTCTTATACACCTGGCTGTGTCAGGGAAACAGGATGCCCGTGCAGGGCCAGGCCTTTATCTCAGCTCTGTGTCACAACACTTCAAGTGCACAGAGCAGAGCCCTCCCTGCAGAGCTCCTGCAGGGAAACATCTGGTGAAACGTGCGACCAGCCATGTTCACACATTGAAATGACACGAACAGTAGGGAGGGTCAGTTAGATATAAACTGGATGTAAGATTTTTTCTTCCTTGTTACTAAAACTTGGATTTTTTTCTCATTTATCTCACAGGCTTTGGGTCCGAATCCCCGTTTTGTCACCTTTATCAATCAAAATTGCTTTTAGACTAAGCGTACAGCACTCTCCATTCACTGGTGGTGAATTAATAGCAAAAAGCCTTCCACCCCACAAATCTATGTGCGAGCTTGTTGAAATTAATTACTCCAGTTATGTAATAGGCATATTATACATATAGGCATTATACAATGAGTTCATTGCATAATTTACATTTTTAAAAGTTGTTGACAGAATTTCAAGGCTAGGATTACTCATTAAGTGATTTTTCTGTCTTAACAGGTAACTCAAGGATGCTGGGTTGTTCTTGGACATTTCACCACAGGTAAAGATGTGTCAATAGCTCAGCGACTATCTTAAATAAAGGGACTACATAAGCTTACAGCACAAAGATAGAGAAGACAACAAACATCAGGTAATTGATGACTTATTACCAGCCTCAGTATAATACACACTATGATTTATTCCTCTCTACCTTGCAAAGCAGGAAAATTTTTCAAGTGAGATAGTTCAATGAGCCGGACGGCCTGGTGGCTTCCAGACTTGGCCCTGTTCCTAAACTTGTGTTATCAAAGCAAGAACTACAGTTGCATGTAGTTTTCTATGCTATGTGACTGGGTCCCCTGGATTTTAAACGACCAGTTTAGGGCGCTTTGTTAAATATTAAAAGAAGCTGCTGTGAGAACATTTCCTTAGTGAGTGTCCAACTCTTCAGACTTACTTACCCAGAAACATTTTTCACATGGGAAAGCCAAGATTATTCCTGAAAAAGTGCAATTCTGTTTAGCCAGAAACTCTGCCAACTGTGGTGTCCCTCCGTGTGCCTGATAGACCTGCCCATTTTTTTCACTAGTGAAGCGTTCTTTTAGAGCCAACGTTCCCAAAAGTTGAACTAATTTTAACTGGTTTAGTGTTGTTAAACCGGGCCAGCTCACACAGAGCTATGCCGGCTCTCACATACAAAAGAAGGGGAATGAGCTGGACTGCCGTACATACTGTTGTTACACTAGTGCTTGGCTTGTTTTGAGTACCTTTTAAAAAAGTTTTACCCTTGGCAGCATGGTTGTACCCGTGACAGTGTATAAAAGCAGGCTTGATTGGGTGTGGGCTAAGGGCGAAACACTGATCGAGCAATCAGTGCTGGGCAAAAGAAGGCAGCAACATTGGCCACTTGTTCTGAGGGTGAAGTAAGGTTTTCAAGGCAACTTTACACAGTGGCTGCCTCCTTAGGAGACCACTTGTCTGAGATTGCGGATGGATGATGATGCAGCCTATGGCATACACGTACTGTAGGATTGCCTTCTGTTTGTTCTTGGAGACCAGTGTTTCGTTACAGGGGAAGTGGGAAGCAATTTGGCAAACCGTGTTGTGGTACCAGGTGGAAAGCTAGAAGCTACAGACTTATGTGACTAGTCTTGCCCTGAGCTTGATAGACTTGCCCAAGTCTGGTCTTTCACCCAGCGGTCCTAGGGGATACTGGTCATTGGCCTAATTTTTATGGCATGGTTATTTCATCCTGGTGTTCTAGCTTATGAAAATGGACTGACCTTGTACAATTCTTCTCCAGAAGAATGAAGTAGGTAAGGACGAAATTCTTCACTATGAGGGTGGTGAGGCACTGGAACAGGTTGCCCAGAGAAGCTGTGGATGCCCCATGATTGGAAGTGTTCTAGGCCAGGTTGGACGGGGCTCTGAGCAACCTGACCTTGTGGAAGGCGTCCCTGCCCATGGCAGGGGGGTTGGACTAGATGACCTTTAAAGGTCCCATCCAACCCAAACCATTCTGTGATTCTAAGAGCTGGTCTTTATTTGGCTGTTGTGGATCTCGGCAGATACCGGTGCCAAGAGCTAGATTTTCTTCTATGTACAGGCTCTGGCTGGGATGGAATTAATTGTTTTCATAGCAGCCTGTATGGGGCCGTGTTTTGGATTTGTGACTAGCGGTGTTGATAACGCACCCGTGTTTTGGCTATTGCTGAGCAGGGTTTTCTTTTTGTGCTTCTTTCTCGCCTGTACTCCCCGCAAGTGAGTCGGCTGGGGGTGGCGAGAGGTTGGGAGGGGACACAGCCGGGACAGCTGACCCCGACTGGCCAAAGGGATGTTCCATACCATATGGCGTTATGCCCACCAATAAAAGCTCAGGGAAAGAATGAGAAAGGGGGAATGTTTGCGGTTATGGCATTTGTCTTCCCAAGTAACCGTTAGTGTGCCGAGGCTCTGCCTGCCAATGGGAAGTAGTGAATAAGTACCTTATTTTGCTTTGCGTGTGCAGCTTCATTTTACCTGTTATAACGGTCTTTTATCTTGATCCGTGAGTTTTCTCACTTTTACCCTACCGATTCTCCTCCCCATCCTGCTGGGGTGGGGGTGAGCGAGCAGCTGTGTCAACCCACCATGTTTTTCTAGATAGCCTGAGTACTAGTGGGAATGCTGCTGGCTTCTGTAATTGGGAAGAACCTATGAAAGCTGGGGCTAAAGCCCCTCGTGTCCCCCTGGGGAGATTAAGAAGCGAACTGAACATAAACCAGTGCTGAAGATGGGACACTAGGTAATTTTGCATTGTGTAATGGACCGCAAAAGCCCTCGAGCGCTGTAGAGATAAGGTTAGCTTCAGAGGCAGGCCTCCTCCCAGAGGCTGGTACACCAAGGTGAGCCTGGGGCCAGCAGTGATCTCTCGGCGGGAAGACAAGGTGCAGAACTGTCAGCGCTAGGAGTTTCACTGGATGCACAGCACCGTAATTGCCTTGCACGTAAGGCAAGATGCCTCTGCCAGGAATACGAGCTTCCCCCGAGGCAAGAGAGAGGATCTGTGGAGCAGGGAAACACTTGCTGAAACGCGGACACCGCCTGGAGCCCAAAGCATCGTCTCCTTCTTTCAGCAGGCGTCATCCTGCAGTGTAAACCTTCCCTAACCAAAGCCGAAGGGGAGAGAGGGGAACCGAAGAAGCCCAAGGGCGGAGAGGGGCACTAAAGAAGCCGAAGGGAGAGAGGGACGAGGACACAACCTCAGAAACGGCAAGCCACGTCCCGAAAGAGGTGGGGGTGGTAACGTCCCTTAAAAGCACTGGGAGTAGCAAGAGCTCTCACTCCACCCCAAAAGGCAGCTGAACGGAGCGGGAGGACGGAGCACCCGCGGGAGGCGGAAGGAGCCGACCTCCCAAACCTGGCGGCACAGCCGGCCGCGCCGGGCAGGGCCGGGCAGGGCCGGGCAGGGCGGGGCAGGGGCGGGCCGGAGGGCGGGGCAGGGGCGGCGGAGGGCGGGCCGCAGGGTGGGCAGTTCCGCGTGCTGGCAGGCCGGGCAGGACGACGCACCGGCTACGGCCAGAGGTCACAGGCAGCGCCTGTGAGGAAGGGGCTCGCGACCACCCCCAGGGTGGCGCCTGCGCAGGAGATCAGGAGTTACGTAACTCCCCGAGGGGCGTGACCGGCGCGGCCGAGAGGCGGGGACTGGGCTGTGAAAGTCAGCGCTGGCAGGGGGCGCGTGCGCGCCCGCCGCCGGAGGGTGGGGCCGTCGGCGTGGCGGGGGCCGAGGGGCGTGAAAGGGCGCGCTCTGTCTCGCTCCCTGCCCCCCGCCTCCCTCCTTGCCTTCCCGTAAATGCCGCAATAGAAGTCACGCCGTCTGCTGTTAGGCTTTCCAGGTTCAAGTTGGTTGTGCCATAAATAAAGCGATAAATAAATAAATTGATCCGCTGGTGTCGCTCCGCCCAAGGGAATCACGAAGCCGCTACGAGCCGGTGAGTCGCCCTGTCTGGGTGGCGACACCATCCGCCGCGGCTTTCCTCAGAGCTGCGTTCGCCCTACGAGCGGGGCTCACGCCGAGGACGACGCTTGTCCGAACAGCGCTGTGCATAGGCGCCCCCGGAGCCCGGAGATACTCGAAGGCTCCCGCGAGGAAGCAAGCGGGCTCTCAGGCGTGCCCTTCCCTGGGAACCGGTCTGCCTGCCCGGCAGCGCCTCTGCTGGGGCCCGTGCTGCACGCCCCCGTCCCATCGCCAAGGCAGCGCCCGCTACCGGCTCCTGGCATCGGAGCTGCGTTTGGCAGGAACGTGGTTTGCATCCCTGCGCCGCGTGAGCAGAAGCGCCTCGTCCCGCCAGGAAGGTTAGGTAAGGCACACTGCACTGGTAACGTCTTACGCTGGCTGAGCGAAACCAAAGCGGGCAGCGGTTGTGTAATGAGGGACAGCTGGAGCTGCAGAGCTTCCAAGCCATACAGCTCTGACACTTCATGTCAGGCAGCAGGAAGGGGACTGGTGGGTAGATTCGGGGCACAGAGAAGAAACCTGGTAATCCAGGTAAAGAGAGAAGCAAACCAGTTAGCAGAGTCAAATACGGCATTTTTACTTTTCCTAGGGTTTTAAAATACTTGGAAAACTCTATCAATTGTAGTAGTACAGCATTTAAGTTGTGGCAGCTTTAGAAACTTGATTACAGACAGCTGGTTTGGTTTTGCCCAGGACTGGAAGAGTACAAGACTGTTTCTTGCACTGAAGCAGTCTTGCTACGCAGAGTTGTCAGCGTGTACGCAGGGAAACAAGAACCCTTCAGTTCCCTAAACGTCCTAACACCGCCTGCTTCTGGTACAAAACCTGCAGTCCTGAGGAGACTGAAGAAGAATGCAGACTGCAGTGTATGGCCGATTATGGACTGACGGGACGTTACCGAGACCAAACACGGGAGCTGGACTGCAACTGAGGAAAAGAGGGGGGGAGGGGGAAATTTTTTGGTACGTTTCCAGGATTTGTAGTGGGGTACTGACTAAAAGCTTAACCACGTTGCTGTTGACACGCACTATGATATTAAAAGCTCTGATAAGAATTTCAAATGGTTCTTGATGTGGTACGGAAGGGTTCTTTTACTCTTCCAGCTTAACCTGTCTTGCAAGAATATACAGTACGATGTATTTTGATAAAATTACATTTTCCTGGTGGAAGCAGTGTTTAAAATTCAGGTAGCGAGTTAACAGATTAAAAAGCACCTTTGAAACTTTGGTTTTGGTGGACGCGTGAGAAACTGCCGCAAGCGTAATTCAGCAGTTTTCTGGGAGATGGGACAAATGCCCAAATAGGCCCCAGGGGAAGGTATCGCTAATGCCGCAGTGAATTGGTTCTCCCACTTGGGCAAACTGTGTAATCCAGCTTCGAGGAGAATAAATGAGTACGGGCTTCTGCGAACGAGGCTGAGAAGCTCTGGTGCCATAGCCCCGCCGTGTTAAGTACTGTACGCCAGTCACGTTTTCCTTAACCCTCTTACTTTATGTTGTCTACTAAGGTATGTCACTGAGTCACGAAGGAAGCTTAAAATATCACCATTAAGCCAATACGTTTTCCATTGTTTTACTGAAACTGAAAAAGTCGTTCTGTACCAAAACGTACACAGTTTAGTAATAATACAAAATGTTAATTCTGCAAGACAGAATGTCAGTTAAATCCACCAAAATGAACACTGAACCACCATTTATTGCCAGAACAGTGTTACTTTAAATAAGATCACTGAATGAACATAGAAACAAAGTAGTTCCAACTTTCCTTAAATAAAATGGTAGATATTAGCAACAGTACTGCAGGAAGATAAACATTCATGGTATGTACATGCTACCATAACATATCTAGCATGTAGTAGGTCTTCATGCTTGCACATTAACTTTATGAGCTCATTACAATGATATTAATGTGTTGATGTACTACAAAACAACCCATCATGATCTGTATCAAATTTGCACATTAGAAGAGCACCCCTGCTAGTCACCCCTTTAGGAATGCCGCTGCATTCCTGCGAGAAACCCAGTCCAATCCACTGATTTCCTCCCAAAAAACAACCAAACAAAAAAAACCCAAACCAAACAAAAAAACACCATCATCAAGCATATTAACAATTTCCTCCTGTGATTAACTAGGCAAGGCAATGCATTTAGCAATAATCCCAAAGGTGAATCAAGCCGGCATACACCTGGGTTTTCTGTATTACATAAGAACACCTGAGACTGCTTCACTGGTCCGAGTACAGTATTTTAATACAAAACCTGCTTGTTGCATTAACAGGTCATTTCACTGGATTCCCTTAATTAGTACTGTTCATTGAAAAAAGGGTAAGATTTCTTCTTAAAATAAATACTCCCCGCTCAAAAAGAAAGTTTAAAAGGAATTAAACCGTAACACAACCCACCCCACCCCCCCCATGTTAAAGAACAGTGTGATTTTCTGGCTTCATTTTCTCTCAGCTTAAGCAGTGGATGCACACCTATTCCTGGGGAATAAGTGTCAAACACTTAAAAAAAAAAAAATTAGGAATATACAAACACACTGTACCTTAAGAGACATCTTTTAAAAGAAGTGTAAACATCTGTTCTTGACTCCTGTTGTTTGAATGCACTCCTATCAAAAGAAGTTTGAGAAACTGCATTTGCTTAAATTACTAACCTGTCTGACACGCAACTGGTTTTGGAGTTACAAGTTTCAAAATCTATTTTTTCTACCTGAACAAAATAACAAAATAGTTGAAGACACTTTTTCCCTACTTCAGTACAGATTATATTTAACAGTTCAGAACTTTATAGGTCACAAGTTTTCTGTAAAGGAATAACCTAAATTGTGGAGTTAAAAACACCAAATGCTGCTTAGCTGAAGCAGCAAGCAAATTAAGTACTATATATAGACAGAGGTTTCTATAAAACTAACATGATTCAATAAAATTGTCTTATATCCTAAGTTTTACATGTGAACAAAAATAAAATTGGGAGTTCATTGAAAGTGATTAGACTTGCCATCACTTTAAAAAACATGCTTGTCTAACCAGAAAATAAAGATGGCAAGGACCAGTGCATTCAAGCCAAGTTTAGACCAACTATTTCTTTTTTTTTTTTTAATGTACAAAGTACATTCTATCACTTTTCAGCTTGGTAGCTACCAGGAGCTTACTAGTCAAAATAATCTCAACCTGTAAAAACATAAGACTGAACCTTTAGAAAATGATGTGTAAGAGTAAAAATTCCAAAGCCGTGTTAAAGACATCTGACAGGACTTCTTTCATGAAGTCGTCTCTAACCACTGAGGAAGGCCAAAGGCGTAAGTAGTCTCACACAAGTCCGTTGATCTCTCAGTTTATCTTGCACAGACATCACTCAGTTGAAGGTGATTTTCATTCTAAACTTCACAGATTTTTTTTTTTTTCCCCCTGTGCACCTGGTCAGTTGCTAGAACAATTCTTCATTTCAAAACCATTTTAGTATTCAAGCCGCCTTCTTAGTGCAGGTTCCTTGAAGATCTTGTAGATTTATTTTTGACCTAATAAAAACAGTAAGATAGCTACATTAGATACTTAAAATGTTACACTGCTATTGTATGTTGCAATTACTCATGTAATTATTATTTAATCTTGTGTACTTGGAAGAAGGGCGAAACAGTGGAGAAAGATAAGAATTTTTCCATTTCTTACCTGTTGTGGATCATGTGGCTTTTGACTAGATGCCCAGCTGCAAGAGCTGCCAGTAGTGATAATTCCCCTGCCATCACTGTAGCACAAACAATTTTAGCAAGCTGACGGGCATTTTCACCAGGGTTATCTTGGCTTGCACCCTGAACCCCTAACATCTGGAGAGAAAAATATGCAATATTATGCTATGAAATCTAAGTAAATTTATGCTAAATTTAGTATTAAAGTAAGTCTTTCCAAATTATATCCAATCAACTAGCTTTAGGTCTCTTTAATATTAAACATCTTAAGCTTTATAAACTAGATACATGAAAATGATTCATTAGATAATTCTAAAATTTCCATGTCAAATCCACCAAGTTTCAAGAGGCCCCATTCCCACAACACTACTTGGACACAATATACACAACATGAAAGCGAGCTTCGATTTAAGGAGCTAAGTTGCTTTAAACTTTCTGATTTATACCTGCAAACAGGCCTGCTGTGGGAGCAAGTTGGTGCCTCCACCAACAGTTCCTATTTCTATAGAAGGCATTGTGCAGCTGATGTACAGGTCTTCGTTGGTGGAACCAGTTCGCTCCATCAAAGTGATGCAATTAGAACTGCCCACGTTCTGCGCAGCATCCTTCTCATCAGGAAGGAGAAACAAAACAAAAACAAAACACTCAACTAAGTGTTTGGTTAAGAATTACTGAACTAAAGAAAATCTGAATTGGTGTAAAACAAACCTACCTGACCACAGGCAATGTAGATAGCTGTCACAATGTTTGCTGCATGTGCATTGTAGCCACCTATGCTACCAGCCATCGCAGAACCCACCAAATTCTTGTTTATATTGACTTCAACTATATCTTCTGTAGTTGTCTTCAATACCTAGACAAAGTGGTACACTTTTACTACACCACTCCTTAGGCAGGAGTAGAAATGCTCTGTTTATGGTTAATAAGCCCTCGCCCCTTGTTTGCTTCCATATGGAATTTGACTCAACCATTGTCCTAGATACCTACTTCTATTTTTGTTCAAAAGGAGCCCTTTCAAATGCAGGCTGCATTGTCCAAGTAACAATGGAAAAGTCAGTGCAAAGGGTTTGGACTTGCACAGGCCTTTAAGAAAAACTCACCAGCTACCTTCTCCGTTTCAAATTCTCATTTATCTTCAGAATGAAACAAACAAGATCAACTTGGCAGAAATATCCCATTAATTCACCTTGACATGATAGCAACATTCCTCCCAAGTTGCTCCAGACACTACACCCTCCCCAGTTTTGCTCTGAGTAAGAATACGGGGCTAAACTGAAGAGTTCAAACACAAACCACTGTGCTACGTTGGTAATAAACACTGTGCACAATAATATCAAATTAAGTGGCACATTTATACTATACCGACTGTATTTTCAAACCTTCAGATAAGAGATTTACATTGAATTTAGTATAAAAATGATGAAAGAGAACCAAAAAAGATAGTGCTTTGTGAGCAACGTTTACGATATTCCAGTGTAGCAGGAATAGCAACTGATGACAGAGATCTGCACGAAGTCTACAACACTGACAAAAATAGAAAGTTTATGTGTTGGGAGTTCAGTGTAAGTAAATGTAGTGATGTACATGGCTGGGAGTTGGGGAAAAACATCCCAAATTTACCTAAAAACTATCCATGCCCGTTACCAAAGGATTGGCTCACCATTACTACTCTGGAATGAAATACTGGGGTTATAGTAGATATTGCCACTGCATCAGCTGTAAAAATGCAAACAATTTGAAATTTAGGAAACTACTAGAAAGCAAACCCAAAAGACATAAATTATGTCAATGTATAAATCCAGCCTGCACACACACTTTGAATATTGTGTCCAACTCTGTACCCACAATTTTAGAAATTGTAGAAGATCTTGAGATACGGATGTTCACAGACATGCTAGAATAGTCTTTTTACTCATTCCTCATAGACAAACTAGTACTTTCCAGTCTGAAAATGAGAATAGCTGGGAAGGTGGAAGGGCTGTGTTAGAGCGATAAAATCTTGAACAGTAGAGTGAAGATAAGTCTTAAGTATCTCTTCCGGTACAAAACTAGGGCATCATCAGATGGAATCAACAACAGAAGGAGGTAGTTCTCACACAAGGTGTAGCTGCACTGTGGAATTCCACCCGGAATACTAGTGCTAAAAATTTACAAAGTTTCACAAAAGGGACTGCACAAATTACTGGGGGAAAACAAACAAACAAAAAAAATCCATCAAATCCAAAAGCACCAATTCAGAAAATCTTGAACAAGTTGATGGAAGACTATGCCGAGTATGGTGTAGTAAACTCCTCCCTGGATGTTGTCTCTCATGGCCAGTGCTGGCAACCAGGTAACGGGCAATGGATTTGGTCTGACACATACAGCCGGTCTTCTGAGCTCAGGCGGAAGAGAATCTAAGATAGCTCTTAAGATGTAGGACAAGTTTGCCAGGGGCTAGGACTGGCACTGGTTATAAAGGTTACCCTTCGTCATGCAAGATGCTAAGGCCGCTTTGGAATTAAGGGAAGCACCTGATAATCTGTTTTCATTGCAGTAGGAGGCATATAAACTTTGAAGAGAATGCCAGGTTTGTGTGGAAGACAACGAATGAGTGAAATAATCATTAAAATCACTGGGTTTAATGACAGGAAAAACCCCATGTGTAAAAATCTGTCAAACTGTGGCATAATTTTTCAAAGGTAAAAAGTGAAAATCCTAATGCCTTCAACTAGATGTGCATCATTAAATACATGCATATTATGTCAGAAGAGACAATGATAGGAAAAAATAACTACTGTCTCAGGAAAACTGGCGTATCCTACAGCACTATCTGAAAATACATGTAGGAATTATACTTACCTGGAAAACAACTTACAGTTAATATTTATGATGTAAGATAGGTATCGGTTTTGTAAAATGTATGCATTTTTCTAAACAAGAAAGCAGACACTTACTTCTCTAACAACCGTGGCTGGAATGACTGCTTCGCAGACAACAGACTTCCCTCTTCCTTCTATCCAGTTTATAGCAGCAGGTTTTTTGTCTGTACAATAGTTACCACTAATAGCTATAACCTGGAGATCAGGAAATTCTTCATTCAATCTTGCCAGTGCTTTTTCAGTACCCTGTTAGAAGACAAACAGATAAAAGGCTAGTATATCATTATGGTTGCAAAACAAGCTACTCAAGGACAGTGGAACAGCAAGATTAAATCAAGTCTAATCAGATGATCAGTTACAGCTGAAGAAAAGAACGTAATTTCAGGAATGAACCTGAAATAGGGAAAAAAAAAAGACAATTATCACTATCTTTTTTTTTCTAACCACTTTGGAAATTATATGGAGAATAACTGGTTCTTCCCCATACATATGGACTCTCTGGATACATTCTAGGTGAATGGGCATATGCTTACCATACTGAAGATAAAACATGAACCAAGTCAAACACTACAGGCATGAAATGAATTCATTCTGATGTAGTGGAAAGAGCTTCTCTACACTAGGAAATCAGACAAAAGGTCTGCTATATTTAGTACCTGTCTATGACCAGACCCATTTATGTAATGGTTCTGATAGACTTAAGTTTTATATAGAATAGGCAATCAGTATTAATCTCAAACAGCAGAAGGCATCCCCCCAGTCTGTGGGTCATGTCTCAGGTTCTTCCACACGTTTGCATAAAAACAAAACCAAACAAAACTAGAGAACACCCCTCTGCTGCCATTCACCAGATTCTTAATCCTTTATTTACAAGTCAGTGATAAACACAGTAACAGATTAATTACTGCTGGATAAAATCTTTGGCCCAAAGCAACAGAGCAACCAGCTTAACTTCCATATTATCAAGAATACTTTCTTTAAATAATAGTAATTGAAAAAAAAATTTACAAAGTTACTTTTTTCTTTCATCATTGTTATCCTATTCTTGTTTACACTTGACAAGGTCAAACACTTTTACTATTTTATAGCACTGCAAACAGCACTATGTCTTATCTTTCTGTCTTCACATGCCACGTAGTCACAGATTGGTAGGCTATAATTTTTTATTTTTAAAAGAAATACACATTTATTAAAAAGACTTAAGGGGACTGGTCCTTACTTTTGAGATCATATTCATTCCCATTGCATCCCCTGTTCCAGACTGAAAACGGATATAAAGGTTACGACCAGCCAAACTGATGAGAAGTTTTTGTAGGCGGGCAAACCTGCAGGAAAATTTAACTGTTACTTACAATCCTAAAGGAAAAGATTAAATTAGTTTTAAGTGGCAAAATAACAGTGTATCATTGCAGATAGCACTGTTAACTACACTGTATTCCTCCTCCCTCAGCGCAGGAAAAAACTGTCAGCTGCCACGCACGTAGTTCTCTTGAGTAAATACTTTAAAAATGTTCACTGTAAAAGTGTTTACTGCCTTTTTATGTTTTCTATCCCTGGACTTCATGAAATAAAATATCCTGAACTGCTAACATAAATTTAATTCATTCGTACTCCTTAAAAGATCTGACAAGCAGGTATAAACTAAAAATGAGGCCTTTGGAAATTCTTACATCAGTTTTCCAGCAAGGCAAAACCCTTGCTATCTTCAACAACAGTGCAAGCTCCACAAGTCAAACAAAAACCGGGAAATACTGCATTTAAAGAGCAGCATGAGTTGATTCTGGCTGAAATACACATACATCCTTGGCTGACACTTGTAAGATTGGTAAGAAACAAAACTCATGAGGAAATCTCTCTCTCAGTTTTCCTAAAGAAAACAGGTAATCATAAGTCCTAGAAAAAAATCTAGGGCTTGAAATAGACTTATTCTTAATACTGTTTTACATTTTTTAGCGTTTCAGTTCTAGCATTAGTTTATCCTGATTCTCTGGAACCTCACAAATTAGTTGTTAACATTAGTAATATCATCTGAAAGGCTAGATTCCGAACTTTGAATTACTTTTTGCATAGTAACTACTAAAAATCCCAAGAAGCTTTTATCTTTATTTTTAAATGCTTAGACAAAATAAATGATGTATTAAGTATTACGCAATGCGAATGTGTTTGTTGTGAAGATACAGTTGTTTACCACTTATCGTTGGAAAATGTTTATTACTAGCCTTGGTACATAGCCAGAGTGACTTTTGTTCTCTTAGATTCACACTACATGGGATAGCCAGAATGAAGATGTAATTTCCTGTATTGCAGTACGCCAAAAAAACCAAACAATTAGGAGCTTTCTAAGTCTTAGGTCAGGAAATAAGGCTGGAATAGCCATTGTGCTAACCTGCTTGTGCTGTCAAAAGCTTCCTTCATTATTTTAAAGCCTTCAGGGCTTTCAAGCCAAACTTTCACTTCTGCAGCCTGGCAAGCAGTGGGCAGCCTTACAACAGGTCCTCGAGTCATCCCATCTGCCAGAATGCGGCTACTTGCTCCTCCACCAAGCTAAAAATCAAAGCAGAAGGGAAACAAATTAAGATTACTGAAAGTGAATTTTAGTTTTTAGGAAGTCAGAAACATGCCTTATATCACCCCAAATATGTTTTATAATATAGAAAGTTTTTCAAGCTAGTCGAACAATACTTACGCATATTGCTCTACATCCCCTGTTTGTGCTTGCTACAAGACATCCTTCTGTTGTTGCCATTGGCACCTGAAACTCTTTGTTATCCAAAAACAGTGGTCCTGCTACGCCTACAGGAATAGGCATATATCCAATCACGTTTTCACAGCAAGCTCCCATAACCTTACAAAAATAATACAGAAGACATCATTAAGGTTACACTACAGTGGTATGGTACAGCATGTTACATACTATGCCTGTGACTACAAGGTATCTAGCAAAAACCCCACAACCCTACCCATTAAGCAACCAATTCCCATCTCAAAAAGTTAACAGCTACAGCTATCAACAGCTAATACTGTTCCAAGTCTAGTATTTGGCAGACATATTGAATCTTTTTAAGTCTTAAGCACTATTAAAAAACCCGTAATACTGTCAAATTAATTTTAAATAAACTTCCATTTTAACTTGAGCTGAAGGCAGTATTATCATTCAGCTGAACTCAGGCTCAGTATTAGTAGAATTCTGCATTTCTGAGATAACGCAGCTGCATACTTCATTAGGAAGTATTTTTTGGGTAAGCTACAAAACTTAACCACCTCCCTAGGTTTAAAAACATCAAGAGCAATAAAAGGTAGTGCCTTATGTTTGCCTTTGTTTTTTCCTTCTACATCAGTTTTGACCAAGCTCGTCGTTAATTCATACACGTCACTTTGAGCATGTATTTCATGTATTTGGAAAATACATGTGTTTACAGCTGGCTTTGCTTGTCTGCCTTTTACTTACCAGAGAATAATTATAATTCCTATAAGGAAGATATTGCAAAGATGAAGGTTCAGGGAGTTTCTTAGATAACATCTGTCTGCGAATGGACACACCTCGCTCCTGAGTTTCCATCAGGGTTTCCAGTTTGTATGCAGGAATATGCTTAGCATTAACTAAGCTGATAACCTCAGCATCAGTGAGGAATTTTGCTCCTTTCTAGAAATGTAAAGGGTGTGGAGAGAAAGTACAGATTTTCTTGGTGAAAATCCTTTTAAATGTTTCCAAATGAAAAAGGGTAACAACTTCACTTTGACATTATCAGAGTACATCTAAAGGAACCAACTGCCAATTTCAGGTTTTATAGTACGCCAGGATATGATCAAAAACTTTTTACTCGGACACCCACTTATACGCATACATGACGGAGCTTCAATGACTTGGTACGTCATGAATGATGAAGCTGCTACCCCCTCCCGCCCACCCCAACTGACTGGAGGAGAAGTGACTTATGAAAGGGTTTTGTTTTAGTCGTGACCCCCCACCCAAGTTATTAAAGCCATATAATTTTCTGAAGAATGACATTACAATCAATAGGATCATTTAAAAGCTGGAAAATGAACTGTAAGAGTTCTTAAATCAGATGTTGCAGTAGAGGTTAAACCCACCCCCCTAAACTCCAGGTTATTTTTCCATACCTCTGCATTTCCAAGTATACGAACACATTCCTCAATAGAACGTGGTTCTTTAGGTAACTCAATTTCTTCCTCTTTTCCATTAAGAAATGAAGAAGTTTCCACAGGGTTGCAACTGCCAACTACAAACGTAGCCTTGGTTGATGTCTCTGCTAATACTGGTTTTATGACTTCGGCTACATAAAGACAATTAAAATAAACTTTGGTTTACAAAATTCTTAAGTTTTGATTCCAAATACAACACACTAACACAGATTACGCTATTTGTTCCAAATATTCAGGAATAGGTTCAGACTTTAAAATGCTAAAAATTACCACTTCCATCTTTGGGATCTAAAGCTTCTTCTACTGTGTTAGATTTCTGATTGTTTTTCGGAAGTCCAGATTGCTTCCTGCAACAATTCTCAGGGACCTTTTTCTGGACCATCACTGGAGATGTTATGGGATTCTTCAGTGAGAGTGTGGATTCAGTCTCTGCTTGCTCAAAGAAAATATATTTGACAGCAAGGAGAAGGGCTAATCCAAGAGTGATTACTTGTTCAATATCCATACTGGCCATTCTAAAACAGACAAATCAAAAAGTAAATACACGGTATATACAATCTGTTGTTTGTAACAGCATTCTGACATCCCTTTGCTTTAGAAAGGGTAACAGTTTCATCATAATTTATACAGCTACAGAAATTCCAGTCAAAAGACATTTTCCACCAGGACATTCACATATGCTAGGTTAGGGTAGAGAAATCATTCTTTGTATTATTAACAACGTTAAGAATTTTCAGATGTCATTAGTTACTAATTCTTAGCTAAAAAGCAGTCCCAGTAAGAGAAATGACTATAAAATACTCACTGTCTAACAGCTACACCAAATTGATTTAACACCTATCTCCCAATGATAAAGTATAAAGTTTCAATTATCATCCTCTACCAATAATGACTACTATGATGCAAGCTGAACTGCTAAGAGGGGGGGGAAAAAAACCCTAAAACAGACAGTTCTGAGTTTTCAGAAGTAATATGGAACCACAGGTGCCACTAACTTCAGTTGAGCTGAAGGAAAAGCAATAGTGACATGGCTTTTGCACTTTTTGCACTTATGTGTGAATGGTCAGAAGCTCTGCATAAATAATTACTCTAGCGCAGTCAGAAAATGTATTTTCCAGTGTGCTCTGAAAGATGTCAGTGCTAGTGGGAAAAGAGAGTGTTTTGATGCATACAGGACAGCTGACTCCTGATCATGTTCTTCATTATTTCAAGGAGATTGGACAAATGGCATAATATTGAAATATTTCTTATGAAATGTCATCTCTGGTTCCAAGAAATCCTCCAGTGGTCAGATCTGCAAGTTTACAAATGTTGAATCCTAGGACCATAGCTTGGCAGCACTGGAGAATACACCCTAATCACTTAACACACTTCTCTCCTGTGAAGTCGCCTACCGAGAAAGGTAGAACTGCCATAATGAAACATTAGGTTCAATTCTCTTCGGTGCATTCTCATCCAGTCCCACTGAATTTTCTACAGTAGTGTTTTGAGCAGCTGGTTCCGCTATCCAACGACTGTGGGCGTGAACAAGAACCAAACCCAGCGACTGTATTAAAAACACAAAACAACAAAAGAAGTATTAATTTTTCAACTGTAACTAGGTATCTAACCTACTAAGATTAAACATCTTTGTTTGGTTGGTTGGTTTTTTGTTTCCCATGCCTCAAAAGTCTAAAGCTAAAGGGTGATTTTCCACACCTTTCATCAACACCCTTTTTGGCCTATTGTAACACTCATAGCTTTGAACCTGTCCCACCACATCCTTCGTCTTGCTCAAGTAATAAGCAAAGGAAGCTGAGGATACTGTAGGGGTAAGAAGGAGGGAATTAGTACACATGCAAAAGCCCTGAGTGTTAGGCACAGAAAGGGCATACACAGGAAGACTTTTGGTGTAGATACAGGGGAAGTTATTAAAAATTGCCATGGTAAACTAGACTAATGGGATGCAGAATACAAGTCTATAGAAAACAAAAGCTTGATTCATTGCACCAGGACACCTTACTGATTGCATAACCACAGGTGAAAGAGAGCCACAAACCATAATCATTTTGACCCTCTGTGTTACAGGATTTGGTTTATTTTCTTCTTCTTCCAGAACACGAGCAAAATGGCTAAGCTGCCATATCGGGCGCCCTTCACGACTCTCTCGAGAAAGCTGCAAAAATAACAAAATTTAAAAATAGGTCCTATTTAGTACATATTAGAAGAACCAACAAGTGAGCTTCAACATTGTATTTTTGTTTGATCATTAAGAAATTACCAACAAAAGAGTTAGCCTACAATCTACTGTTTAGCCTACATTAGACTTTAAATAGTGAAAAATCCTGGACAGCCAATAATTTACAATATAATTCGTTTGCTTTAGATCTATTGAGTGTGACTCATTTCCAGTGGCATTAACAAGTTACGGTTTTCAGCTGAGCCACCGTAACTCTTCTTGCACATTCCCTCTGTTCACTTCGAAAGGAAGACAAACATGCTGGCATATAACTCCGTGAAGAAATGTATAGCCTACAAGAAGCACAGGGTCTGAATACTAAGCTCGATGTTGTCTTGAAGTTGATCTTACCTCTAACACCAAGGACACGCAAGCTGGAAAGAAGGTCATGAAGACAAAGTAGTTGGCAAGAACAGACATACAGCCAAAGCAGCACATAATTTCAAGTTGTCTTACACCTACATAAAAAAAGAAGACATTTTTTATATTTCACTATGCAATGTGCTTTCTATATACTTGAAGTGTTGCAGAAGAAAGAAAGAAACCATTAAACTGACACTGCAGATTATAGAGGGAGCTATCTAGATTAATGAAAAACATGCATGGTAAGCCCTAGTCGTGTATTAGCTTATTCTAAGCACAATACGTATTTCTGGTATGGTATTTACAGAAAACTTTTAAAGTGTAATTCTAAATACATACCAATAATTACAGTTCACCACGATTTTAAAGCTTCACACTGAAAGCTTGAAACTCCTCACTTATCTAAGCAAAGAACAATTAGCCGACATTATGTATTGAAATACCTTCTGAAAGATGGCCAATTAAGTGTTCAGGCAGTAAGAAACAGTATGTACCCCACCTACTCTTTCACAAGCCTGGCATCCAGAAAAAGTCAATTAGCCGTGTTGCACATGCATTACAAAAGTGCCTTAGTAAAGATGAGAGACCTAACAGTATAAATCATTTAAAAAAAACCCAACTGTATCTACGCTGAGGGTTTTTTTTCCTCGATGTAAACAGGAAAACAGCTGTATTAACACAATACCCTGAAAAGGTCCAAAACAATTTGAAAAGCAAGTGCTTTGAGGGATGCCTTTAAGGTATGCAAGATAGTTTAAAAAAACCCCACACATAAAAACCAGCACACAAAAACAAACATGCAAACAAAAACCCACTTTAGACCTAACTATGGAACTTTGATTTATTTTATAAAGAAATTAGTTATTTACACATAAAAATCCTTTGCTCATTACATTTAACTGTTCTCTTTTTAAGGAAGGACAACTGCTACTGCACACAGAACTGACGAAGATCAAAAGATGGGGTAGGGGAAAAAAAACAGTAAAAGATTGGTTATTTTTAATTGAACTAGAGTAGCTTTCTTCACTTGGGAGTAATTTTTAGAAATACTCGGTTTTTTGCAAGAATATGAAATAGGTGTGCATGTACTGAAAGCGTAACTCATTTTTAAGAATGTCCAAGAGAAAAGTTTAGCAGCTACTTTAAGATGTTAACAGAAATTATGGGAATGATAGAAGGTCTTAATTTTATAAAAACAGCTGCACAGAAGTCCATTCCTACTGCACAATGCTCAAGGAAAGCTGTTACCTGTATTTCAAACTTCTCTTCAACACATACATATTATTCGTATCTGCAGGAAACTAGTAATATAGGCTAATTAGGAAGGTAAATAAATAGCTAAATAAATAGATTAAGTCACTCCACTCTCATGAGTAACACCTATAATTTGAAACTCTCAATATCCCAACGCCTTTCAAATACTCTTTTTTTAATTGGAAAGATTTAGACCCTTAGACTGTATTGCTCACCTGACATAGTACCAACACCAATCACAAGACACTCCACAAGTGCATCCAGTGTAAACGTAGGGCCTAAAATTGCCATTCCACGTGAAATATTTTCTCTTACTTCATCCTAAAAATAAAAATTTCTGTACATTAACATAAATACAAAAACCAAATTAAGGGAGTACACATAACATGATTAGTACATGACTAGTAAATTGAGTAGTATTATGGTGATAAGGCCTTATAAAACATATATTGAAAACTAACTATTATGAGAGAATACATTCTTTAAGTGCTTTATTTCCCATAAGTTATTATACTTTGACAGTCTTTATTTACACTAGATTATTTATTTTTGATTAATTTCTCTACCTTTAGCTCATCAGTATTCTAAGCTCCTACAACACTGACAGGCACGGATTTTAATTACAGTACATTCAGAAGAACAGGACTTCTCCGCTTTAAGACATATAATAGAAGCCACTTACGTCATGGCATTTCAAAAGTTCTTGCAACCATGTATCTGTACCCTAACTTTTACTATTTTATTCTTTAACTCTCTAGACTCAGCTGACAGAAAAGAGGACATAAAAGACACTAAAACTTTCCCCTGGGAGAAAAGGGATTTCCTCCAGAAGCCAGGCATGGCAAACTCTAGAGGGTCTGCTGCTGGTTTTTTGGTAGTGGTGGTTTTCGGGGGAGGGGGGGAGAAGCTGTAGGGAAAACCTATTTGTGAAATACTTTCTTGAAAATGAATAAAAAACTCTGTACTCACAATTATTACAAAATAATATACAACACTATAATAATATTGCATATATAGAGAATGCGCAATTTACTCAAATAGACAGTATATTAAAATATAATATACAATATTTTTGTCACAATTAGTATGCTCAACTACCATGTACAGTATTTTGAAGGTATAAATTAATGTCACTAAATATACTTTTATTTCAGAACTTAGAATATTAGGAAAAAAACATTACAATGTATGACAAGCAAGATATCCTGTCAGTCCTTCCTGTTGTGCTGTGTTAATCGCATTAGGGCATGAATGTTTCTGTCTACATATATGCTATGTTTGTTCTGCTAAGATTTTGTCTAGAAATATGCTTTTTCCAGTATCAGCATTGTAACATTAGATGTCTCTTTATATACTGTTCCTGAGCCCTAGAAATTAACTTTTTTCTATTAGTAACTGTTCTAGGGAAGACTTCGGTCTAGGAGCTCTAGCCTCCGTAATAGAGCTATAAGCATTGCTGGTTTAAAGTTCTGAACCTATGAAGTACTCATACGTACAATTAACTTAGCTCACGTGATTATGCACGCTAATTTTACAGTGTTATTATTCACTTGAACACTGATCTGGATTGAAGACAAGAGAACACAGAATCTGGGTAAAATCTGATCCTTTTTATATATCACAGATACAGTATTTAACTGTATGTCTCTCCATCTGGATTAGTCATAGAATCATAGAATGGTTTGGCTTGGAAGGGACCTTAAAGATCACCTAGTTTGAACCCCCCTGCCATGGGATAATGCTTATCTTTGAACATTAAATTCAAAAGCTCCACTGCAAAAAAACCAAACAAACCACAAAAACAAAAAAACAATCAACGAACCAAAAAAACTCAAACCCCCTGACCTGTGAGTTGGAGCTGAGTGCAAATTTGGCTAATGCACTTGCTCTTGACAGATCAATCAGAAGCAGGAAAAAAGGTAAAGCTTCACTGAAAACAAAGAGGCATATGTTAAAATTCAAGGTTTATTATACAGGAAAAAAAATTCAAGCAAGAAATCCAGAATAACAATTCATTACTTACTTTAAACCTGTCAGTTCTTTATCCAAGAAGTGAATTACCACTGTACTAAAAACAAAACTTGAGAAGATTGTGAAGAGGCCAGCAATACCTTTAAAAAAAGGAGAATTGGAAATTTTTGTTCAATATATAGGGAGAAAAAAGAAAAAAAAAAAGGAGAAAAGAAGAACTATACCTTTAGATCAGTCCTGAAGCAAACAAATGACAATTCTCATCTCTCAGAGTGCATTAACAGCAGTTAACAAGCATCACAAAACAAGTGATGCACAGCACAATTGCTCACCACCCGCTGACCGATGCCCAGCCAGTCCCCGAGCAGCGGCCCCCCCGGCCAGCTTTTCCCAGTTTATGTACTGAGCATGACGTCACATGGTATGGAATGTCCCTTTGGCCAGTTTGGCTGTGCCCCCTCCCAGCTTCTTGTGCACCTCCAGCCTCCTCAGTCAGTAGAGCATGGGAAGCTGAAAAGTCCTTGGCTAGTGTAAGCATTACCTAGCAACAACTAAAACACCGGTGTGTTATCAACTTTGTTCTCATCCTAAATCCAAAACACTGTACCAGCTACTAGAAAGGAAATTAACTCTATCCCTGCCGAAACCAGGACACACTGTTATATAATCCTACACAATCTCTCTTAAAAAAAAAAATTGCACTTTGATCTATGCAGAACATTTACTCTGCTAATATTTATTACCAATTTATATAAAAAAAAAAATTAAAATGCACACAGCAAATACAAAAATCAGATACAGTACCTAAAATGTATTTTGACCCAAGCTGCCTTAGGTTCTGAAACTGGAAATATATATAAAGGATTGCTATACAGCGCGTGATTGTCAGGATGATGATGTCACTGCTCAGAACATCCTGTTTGAAATACAAAGCAATTTAGTTAGCTTTTACATTAAGTAATAACTTGTTGTTAAGTTTCAGTAATAAAATTCTGTTGTGAAGCTGCACTAAAAATGAAGTTTCAGAATAAAATAAGTATCACTGCTAGTCTGTCTTAAAAAATTAAAGTATTGCAAACAGTATAAAATCCTTGTTCACTAGATACTATGCAACTGAAAGTTATATTTAATGAAAACCTTCTGTAGTGCATCACTGCTTGCATACAGCTTTAATATCCGCAATGGGAGAAGAAGGCAATAAAGAAGTTTCTGCATAGCTACTTTCCTCCTAATACATCACAACCTGATCTTATTCTACAGAAAACCCTGGTTCTACTGATTAACAGTAAGTATTGTAACATGAATCTAAATCCTTACTTCTTCAAGTTTGGGGCACTCGTAATTCCAGCCACAAATCTTATCATTCCCAGTGAACATCTTCATGGACATCATACAGATGGTGAGAGTCACTGTTCCCACAATGACTTCCCATGGATGAGAGGCTACAAAAAGGCCATGCATTCGAAAAAGTCTGGACAACATTTTCAAGACTGTTTTACTTAGTGAACCTGCAACAAAAGAGTATTTCATATAAGCAAGTATGAGATTCAGGGGGAAAAAAAGATAGAGCTCTATAAATTTCTGCACGTCATCCCTCAGGAAAAAAACCCGAAACCAGTGAAGTAACAGATGAATAAGGAAACTAATCTTCACCGTTCAACTTTCCATGTAAAACACATTTATTTCTAATCTTCTGAAATATAATATGATCTGCTCCTGCCTTCTCAATCTTTTTTTTTTTTTTTTAATACACATCTCCTTTGTCTCTTCAGGGTCTTACTAGTAAGTCTCCAGCACTCTCACAGCATTTCTTAGTATCTTCCCGTCACACAATTTTGATACCACTTTGACTCCAACTTCCTGTTTTTACCACCTATGTAAGCACTCACTAAATTCCGTTACTGCTTTCTACTCACTCTTCCTATCAAAAATATTAACTTTATTTTGACTATATAAATTACCAACTAACCGCTGTTGGTAATGCTCAACTTCAACAGCAGGAATTGCAATGTTATCTTCCTCTGACTGTGTCTTCTTTACTTTCTGCTCAATATTCTTCAGTGATTCAAGTTAATCACATTCAGAACAGTTCCTTCTTCATGTCAAGCACGAGTCCTTCTCACATACAGTATTCTGTGACAGTTCTCTTGTACCCATAACTAATTCCCAGGTTACTGATGCATTTCATCATCCCCTTTGCTTTCAACAGATAACAAACATTTGCCAGAAACTCTCACACCCCTCTTTCACATAACTGAGAACATGGATGTTCTGTACATCCTTCAGTTACAAAAAATGCATCCTAATCTATTTACTCTGTGTTGTACCGTTAGGCAAGTTCATCAAGGATGTTTGCTTATGTTTTATAGCATACAAACAAAGTGCCATAAAATTCTCTCTTAAATACATTAGTACCAGGACTTCGCTTTTCTCATTGCACAAAATCAACAGCTTATAAAACTCTGATGAAAAGATGCTTAAATAGTAGCCTGGCTAACAGAGACAATCTATAATTCAGTATTTACGTGTACAAACCTAGCACTGTAAAGATTTCCATTGAGGATTGAGGGCTTTACACATCGTCACTTCAAAGTGGATAAAAAAAATCCCTTCGTGTTGCCTTAAAAGTAATAATCCATCCATCAGGCTTCTGCAAAGACAGTCTTTCCAGTATTATTTCTTTTGCTTGGACATCAAAAATGAAGCTGTCATTGAATGGAGAAAATAACAGACAGGGCAAGTCTAACTGCTGAAGTGTTCCTGAAGATACGAGAATCATCTTGGTTTCCTACCAATGCCAATCTCAATCATATGAGCACCAACAGCACCATCTATTTTTCTTTATCCTTCCACAGTGGAGGTGTGGCACGTGGCTCATGGAACCAAATGGGGAAACTCACTGAGAGGACTGCCTTCCTTATGAACAAATTCTTTCATTTCCTGACAGAAAGTTTTTAAAGAAAAAACAAAATACAACAAAACCACTCCTTTTAAAGTCAACATTATCCTTTGTTTTTCCCTGTGTAATATAATCTATATACTGCTTTATAAATTTATGTTCTTGCAAAACTGTTTCAAAGTGGTATTATAGTTTTTACTCAGCAGAATGGAATGTATCTTTAAATTAGGAAAACTAAAATAAGACATAGCCAGAGGGTATCTTACTGCCAAAGATTTTGAAACAATGCAAAAGATAGAAAAGGCATAGCAATGTCCTATGAAAATACAAGTACTTTTGAATACCACACTGTTTCAGGAAAATCAGAAATAATACTTACTATATAGAGTCCTACCAGTCCCGAAACTAGTAATACAACTCCTAAATTCTGACAGTTGGAATTATTATCTAGGCAATTACCAAACTGCAGAGCTAGAAAGATTTCAAAAATCTTTCTTCAGATACGATTTTTCACATTTCTGAGCAAAACTAGTAAGTGTAAAATGCCTTCACATAAATCAATTAGGGAAAAACGCATTAATTTATGAAAATAATTATCCATAGTATCTATTATCAGACAATGTTTTATCATTAAGTGCTGCTATGAAATACAGGATGCCTCAGTGCTGATCTTGGGGTTAACTGAATGGCAGTAACTTCTAACCTAAAAGGTTTCTTTAAAGCCTTCTTGTTTATTTAACCTGGCTGAAGTGCATGGGGTTTTGTGCTATGCAGTTGACCTTTCTAGAAAATATTGATGAAGATTTCTTACACTGATTCTGCATTACTGAGTGCTGTAAAAAAAATTTCAATGCATATGATCAGCTTGTATTTCTAATGCTGTTTAAAATATTTGTATACTTACACTGACTCGTAGCTTGACATTAGCAAGACGTAACGTTAAATATAAAGCTGAAGTTTATCATTAATATCATTTTGTTAAATTTCAAAATGGTGGTTCAAAAGGGATGCTTTATAAATCCTATCCATTTCGTGCTTGCCTTTGCTTTCAGTCAAAAATTTCCAGGAGACTATAAAGTAAAGCAATCCATTCTGGGAATCAAAATAAAATACAAGCAAAAAACAACTGCAACGCCTTCAAAAACTTAACCAGAATGTAAAAAGCACACTAGACTGGTTGTATGTAATGCTTTAGAGCATTAACCTGCCACGTAACTGTATGACTATTCGCTTAAATACCTAAGGTTTGTCACACAGCTCTCACTAACCTCAGAGCAGTCATCTGCAACACCATCTACTAGATCAGCACAAATTTCCCATCTCTTGCTGGCTGACTCAGCAATAGCTACAGTATGGTAAAGGAACGGAGTGGCAAAAATAGCTGAGCGAAAGCGTGTGCAGAGCTCACCTGAAAAGCATATGACACCTGTCAAACTGCCAGGTAGCGTTTTTTGTTTTCAAAAAGGGAAACCACCCTCTCGCAGGCCCACCACCGCAGGCCCTCAAACCCCGTGCGAAAGGCAGGGGGGCACAGCCCGCTGGCGTGACCTAGGCTGGGCCGCCCCTCAGCCCGCTGGAAGCCGGCACGGGGAAGGCCGAGTTTCTCCCTGCAGCCGCAGAGGCCCCGCGCGTTGCCGGGCGGAGCTGGCGAGCTCCGCGCAACGGCAGCGCGCCCAGCAGCGCAACGCGCTGCGGACGGCAGGTGCGGCGGACGGCCTTCCGCGGCCCACCCCGCGGTGCGGCGCCCTCAGACGCCAAGGCGGCACCGGGACAGCGGCTCTGACCTCCCCCGCCCGCCACCCAGGGCGGCGGGTAAGGCGGGCAGGGACGCGTGGAGGCGGCCGCCGCTCCCTAGGGGCAGCGATGGCGACGGTGCCCTGCCCCGCGCCGCCGTTACTCGGCCGATCTCCGAGGACCCGCTGGGGGCCCGGAGCCACAGCCCGTCCCCCGGCCATGGAGGACCCGTGTCGCAACAGCGGGCTGCCCGCACCGCGCCTGACCGAAACGCGGCCCCCCCGCCCTCCCCTGCCCCGCCGGCCACCGCTCACCGCCCCGGCGCCGCACCGCCGCACACAGGGGACACCCTCCTCCTTCCCGCCGCGCTGCGGACTGGGTCGGCCGCTCTGCTCCGAGCAAGGACACCCGGGACACGACACGCCAGCCGCCGCCATCGCCCGATCGCGCAGCCAATGGCGAGGGCCCGGCACGCCCAGCCCGCGGCGCGTCACTCGCTGCGTCGCCGCGGCAACCGCCCAGCGAACGCCGTACAGCTCCAGACTCGATCAGGAGCGGGGAACACGCCATCTCGCCATGGGCTGCCCGCCAATGGGCCATCGCGCTCCCCTCCCCGTATTTCCCGATTGGGCGGCAGGATGCGGCTCATTTACATATGTTGATCGGCCGACAGCCGCCCCGAGCCGCGCAGCCACAGCCCCGCTGCCCACGGGAGGCCCGGCCCTGCGCTGCCTCCCCGCCTGTCGGCGGGCTGCGCCGGGCAAGGCGCCCCTGGAAAGCTCTTACTGTCGTGGTGCCTCTGGGGTTCATGCTGATGCTGACCCGCTGCCTGGGTGCGCTTTATCTACGCGTTAATAAATAAGAGTAATAATTCACAGCTCTGCTGCTTGTGGAAAGCAGTGGTGCCCCCGACATTAAAAAAAAAGCAATATATTTGTATTTGTGGCTTTCAGCCAAAGAGGAAACACTATTTTTTGCTCATGAAGCACGGGAGGCTCCTTATTCTCTTTGGGTGCTGAGTCTGCTGCGACACTCTATTCCTGGTTGCAATACATCACTCCAGTTTTGCATGGCCATTTTGTGTTTCTGGGTCTGCGCTTCCGGGCTAACATGTTTAAATACAAACAAAATATAATCTGCAAGGATTTTGCTGCGGATGATCTACACTCCGGCTTTCCCAAAACTGCTTCTTAAATGTGCCATTTCAATTAGAAAAATTTCTAGTAGCTCCATGTGGTACTGTGCTGTGAAGCTTTAATGTGATTCTCAAAAAAGGATATGCTGATGAAAAGGTTTCCTAAGAACTCCACCCAAAGTAGTTGTTGTCAATGACAAACTCATTCATGCCAGCCCAGTCTTTTAACATGCAAATACACTTTTCATTCTCATCTCCAATGTGATGCTTATAAATCCTACTAACTTACTACTGTGTATCCATCTTCCCTGCCAGCTTAACACTCGCGTTTTCTTGAGAATCTCACCTTTATTACCTGAAAAGAGTAAAACATTAGCAGCGAGATTCCTGGAGTCATTTGATAATATGCACAGCAATTGCTTTAATTGCATACACATATGACTAAGTCAAAGCAAAATAGCAATTTGTACACAGTTGCAACAATTATGTATAATTGACACACAATTTAAGATGACCTTTAGTATCTTGGTCTGTTTTCCACACTTTTTTCCATAGCAGTGGGTGATGAATATGATTTGGCAAGTACGAAAAATGCTAATTTTATCAAGTTCCCTGGGAGCAGGAGTCACTATCATGATCTGGAATTTGCAGCCTGTGCAAGTGTATGACATCACACTTTCTGCCATCAAGTTTTTGTGTCTGTAGCTCTCACGGTGGCCTGCCCGCAGCCCAGCTTCACACTGAGAGGGGCCACGGGAGCAGCTCTGTCCCCGCTGCTGCAGAGACGGAAGGCAAAGCTGAGGCAGAACGGGCCTGCCTGAGGAAAACGTTGCTGTGATTACAGACGATTGCCAGGCTATGTACCAGAGTGCTACTGCAAATACTGTGAAAATATTGGCAACTAATAATTTGGTTATCTCAATCACGTTCCTACTCTTGAACACATGAACCATTCTTTGTGCTCAGGACAGCAAATGAATTTAGCTGCTTAAACGTGGCCATTTCCATGGCCACGTTTAAGCAGCTAAATTCATTTGCTGTACACAAATTAGGAAAAGGCAACCATTTTAGAATGGTTTGGTTAGACACAGGTCGGTATGTTAAGTGCATGGTGGCTCTGCTGAATGATGCGCGTGACAAGGCCAGAACCAGGCAGCCAATGCTAGTGAGGAGGCACAAACCCCTGCCAAAGGTGTGGGGATGGCATCGCTGCCCCAAGCAGGCCAAGGCTGGGCATGCTGAGGGAGACTCATCCCAATGGCGCTGAAGGGAGAGCTACTTTTAACTTCTACCTCCAGCCACTCCAATCTTACCCGCGCTCGAGGGGCTGCGCTTGTCGAGGACGGACTCTCCCCTCCCGCTCTGCCTCTCCCTAACCCCCGCCACAGCTGGCCGGTGCCACCCGCGGCGGAACGAGCCGCCGCTGGGCTCAGGCCTCCACAAAATGGCCGCCACCGCCTCTGCTGAGGGCAGCCGCGCGGCACGCTCGGGGGAGGGGCGGCCGCCGGCGGCGCCCGGGGGAGGGGAGGGGAGGGAAACGGAGCGGAGCGGAGCGGAGCGGCGGCGCCATGGGGGAGCGGGGCGGCGGCGACAGCGACAGCGACGAAACCGTCGTGGAGGGCTCTGTGACGGAGAGTGATGTGGAGGAAGAGGAGTTCCGTAGGAGGAGGTGGTAACGCGGTGTTGCTCTGAGCTGCGCGTACCTGTGCGAGCGCAGCGGCAGGTGTGGCGCAGGGAGAAGCGAGGCGCCCGCGGCGGCGGGCTGAGGGGCCCGCTCCCGGGTCTCCCTGGGAAGAGGCGGGCCGCTGTCCCCGGCCTCCTCAGCTCTGGGTTTGATCTCAGGAAAACACCAGCCACACACGAGAACCATCCCTTCCTACATCTGACATCCCGGAGGGCAAAACAGCTCTTCTCGATTATTTAATAAATGTGTATTTTTAGGATTTTTGTCTTTTTATCACCCTCCCCCCCCCCGCCCCCTCCTTCAGACCAGTTTTGTATGCCCTTAGACTCAATAGTTCTCAACTCTGCAAATGGCCCTATTTATTTTACACACACCTTGTGGGCCTCCAAGTTTCTGCCCCCAGACCCTCCTGAATAACATTTTAGTCAGTGGAACTGAAACGTACCAGAACCCAATTCAGATAAAATAAAACACTATTAAATACGATTGCTGATGATGTTATTTCTCCACAAGTTTAACTTGGCACCATTTTCATGACATCTCTTGTATCCTTTAAGACATGGCAAAGAATTGAAACTACAAAGCAGCTGCACTTCTTTGTACTGGCTTTGTGGCCCAGTATTGCTTGGAAATACGTAAAGTGGTGATGCACCTTCCTACCTAAAGTTTTCTATGCAAAGTATCAGGTATATCCTCACAGTTTGGGGGTCCTTTACCGTTGGTGCTGGCGTTAGAGGCGTCTACACCCAGCGTGCGGTTAGCAGTGTCCTGACAGCGGAGGCTGAGATGGGTGCCCTCAGCTGCCCTCAACTGCCCTTTGAGGACTGAAAGGCAGAGCATACAACTGTTTAACGGCCTTTTTTTTTTTAATTTTGCAAAGGTTGCTTTTTCTTGATAAGGACATGGCTTTAACAACTGAAATAAGAATTAATGAAGGTAGGACAGATTCTCGTTTCAGTCTGTGTTGTTTTTTTCTATGAACTGTTGTGGATGTTGCCTGAGTCCATGTTATTTAAACTTAAGTATTGCATGAAGTTCATTCTTATGAACTGTATGTGGTCTCTTATATCCATAGTTTTAGCTTGTATTTTAGAAGAATGTTCAGCACATTTTTAATATTTGAAAAATAGGTTTGCTCTTAATTTCTCCTTTCTTCCTATGTACTATAACTGAGAATGCCTGGCTTGGGAAGTGTTTGAACTATATATAGGGATATCCTTTTTATTTAGGTATGTGTATCGTGTTTGAGTAGAATAAAATAAATGGTACCTAAACATTTAATAGTCATATAAATAGAATCTATACATATAATAGTCATATGTAACTATAGTTACATTTATTATTTTAAAAAAGGTAAATATTGTTACTATATCCATTCTTTTTAAATTTAACACACAAAATTTGCGTAGGGATATTTAAGTGCATTATTTTAAGTGTATTATTAAGTTACTTTAAACATAAATGCATGCATGCTCATTTAAAGCCTTAAAATCTAGCCTAATAACTCCCTTAGAGCAGGTTGCGTGAGCAAGCATGTTGTAGTTACATAGTACTTTTACTGATATCTCCTTGGCATTTTTATATAATCCATTTGACTTGCATCCTGTATGTTTTATTCTAGCAATACAGAGACGCCTATTCTTTAAGTGACACAAGGTGTTCTTAGTGTTATTCCAGAGTTTTGTTTGTTTGTATTTTTGCCAATTTGAAGACCTGAGTGGGCTATCATTTTTTTAATCAACCTGGTCTGAGTTAATAGAAATCTTATCTACAGCCCATTGAAATCTGCAGAAACTTTTCCTATGGCTGTGATTTCCTGATGCTGAGCCTTTCATAGTTGCTCAATAGTTTTGTCTGAGGAAGGAAGCATCATCCCATTTTGGACTTACCTGTGGTTATCCACTGGAATTAAAACCTGGCAACATTAAACATACATGGTTTAAGGCATGTTTATTTAACTCATTGTTCAGGTTGTGGAGTAGGGATTTGTCTCAGGGTTGGGTGGGGTTTTTTTGTCTCTGTAAATGTAATAGATTATTATGTTTTTAGCATTCTGCCTGCGGCATTTTATATTCAGTAAGTTCAAATTAGTATTTCATTATTCATGTATTTGTGCATACTTGTATGGTAGCAATTTGGTGATGAGATACATAACATAAACATTAATTTGATGGGTGTTTTATTAATGTCAGTAACAACATTTCAGTTTTGAAACCTAAGGGTCCAACCTTACAGGTTTCTCTTTTTTTTCCGGAGAGAAGTTCTTCCTTTGCATAGTCATTAAAGAAAGTATGCCATATAGGAGTACAAATATTTTTAGTCAAATGGATCAGGCAGCTTACCAAAATTGCAGTTGTTAGTTTAAAAAATAAGAGGAAAGAGTTAATCTCCAATACGAACTCAGGGAGGGTTCCAGAACACTAAGTGAAATAAATTTTCCCCCTAGCTGGTTTTCTTCATTTCTGACCTCTCCTATATTGTAGTTTCAAAATCTAGTTAGGTAGACTGTTTAACCATTTAAGTCTGTTGCATATCAGCAGTTTTGATACATAGACTTCAATTACTGAGTTATGTAGAAATTTATGTAGAAATTTATGTAGTTATGGAAAGTTATGTAGAAATTAAGGCAATCAAAACTTCCTTTAATTACTGTATTTTTCTTCTGTTGTTTTTTTTTTTTTCCCTAGGAGCTCCCTCTCCAGAAATCTGTTTTATACAGAAATTATATGATCATACATATAGTAAGAAGGAAGAACAGAAATATCCAGTAGGTATAGAAATGATATGTTTCCTGCTACACATATTTAACTATTAATTATCAATGAACTCACTGGGCTTCCCATTCTTTATGTGCAAAAGAGCCTGGTGGCTTGCAGCTGAAATGAATTTTATGGCAAGACAGTTGTCACGTGTATAGCACATTGTCTCCAGGAATGTATCAAAGTCTCTTCCCTAGTATTTCATGAGGGTATAACCTTTCAAATTTGAGAAGCAAGCCCATGACAAAGATGAAGAAGTTGTAGAGCACAGTCTTCCTGGTGTGTTCCCTTCAGGAGCTGAAAGATAACCATCTGGGTTAACCATGCCAGAACACACTCTCGGTTACTTATTATGAGATTAGCTGTGATTCAACAATTGGACAATTGTTTCTTTCAAAAAGAAAAGAGATAATAATCTGAAATGCAGAGTAAAATGTCTGCTTGCATGATGATGGAGTAATTATGCTACTCTATGGATAATTCTGCATTACCTAATCTACTAATTAGCCTACCTTTTAATATATTTGCCACAGTTGGTAGCTAGCCCCTAAACTTCTGATTGATCAATTGAGCAATCAGCTTTCCACCTGCATATGACATGCTCATGAAACTATTAGAAACAAATAGGTTTCTACTCTTTAGCTGAGACTGTTTTAAAACCTGTGACTGTTACACTGTCTTTGGCGCTGTGGATTCACCACTCCAAAGAACACTATGTATCCTTACTCCAGTATAAGTGGGTTTTTTAAAAGAACTAAACTGCTTCCTAGATGACAAAAACTACATTGAAAAAAGACACTCCAACTACTGAAGTGAATGTTTTTACAGAGCATTACAGAACTGCAAATACATTTGTCTCAACTGACAGTGTGGGAAACAGTGAACAAAATCGAAAAGATGCTGTTATTTCAAAGGCTTTTCTCCATAAGTTTATTTTGCTACTTATGTGTCCCAGGGTTGTATTGACTGAAGTTTATCACAGTTTTCTAAGGATAGAGGGAATGAGGGAAGTGCCCATGTACTCTCTCCCTTTCTCCTCTGGGAGCTGATCTGACTATGCTGCCTAACCAAAGTCTTGGGCTTCATGACTCTCACCAGAGTAGCCAGTAGGGATTCTTCCAAGTCTAAGGACAAATCCCCTGTCCACAAAAGGAAAAGTCAGAAAAGCGAAGAAACCTAGTACTTTTCACCAAATAGTTCGGGTAACTCTCACTATTATTTTTTTTGTGAGACCTATATAGCATGCCACTGGCAGCTCGGTCATGCACAGCACGGGGAGAGTATAAAATTTAAATCTTTACTGAATGCTGTAAGGAACAGTATTGCCCTGTCATCCTTGATACTTGCATGTGTAGATTGCACCAGTATGGCTCTTCAACCACTCTGAGAGCCAACATGGAATGTGGTTACACAGAAGCTGTCCTTCTACTGTGTCCTCAGAAATGATATTATATGAATACAGCATCTTGATGCAATGTGATACGAGGGTTGTGCAGCCTGGAGTGGCTGTGATTTTTTTCAGAAAATGTAACACCTGTTCCAGTTGTTCAAAAGAGTCTTGGCTTTCTCTGTACTTCAGGTGGGTTCAGGGAGGCTTGGGATATGCAGTTCTATCTTTGATTCTACCGCATAAGAGATTGTAAGAAAGACTTTTCTTCCACCAGAGATGCAGTAGATATACAGACGGATTTTGTAGGATTTGAGTTCTTTCCAACTGACAAGTCGAGTTGCTTCCATTATCTATTAACACCCTGTTCCATGGCTTGTTCAGGCAGTCCTCGTGATTGTAAGTTAGTGCTTTCACCTTTTCCAGGCTTTTTTTTCTTGCCTAGTTTGGTGAACTGCACCTAAAGTTGTTAGGAGGCACTTAACAGCTTTTAAGCATTAGACTTCTTTTGGAACGCATCCAGAGTCCCCTCAGATAGTTGGCTGTATAAATAAGTGCTCAAATGAGAAAAATTAGTTGAGTTTTGCAGGAATTTCCTTAAAAAAGCAAGAGAGCAGGACAAAAGGCTGTTCCCAGTGCTTGCAGTCAGTGGCCACAAATACTATTTGTGTAACTCATATGATTTGAGAAGACTTCTCAACCAATCAGCAATACACTGATTTTGCTTGGAACCTAATTTTTTAGCAGGCAGAATAGCTCCTCCTTCTTCTGAGATGTAACGGTAGTTCATTGAGCTTTAAGCGTCTGTCTGAGCAATGTTAGCCAAAGAGGTTTAGTAGTTGTTCTGCTATCCTCCTGACCTCGCTTGGTCTCTGGATAACGTTCTGTGTAAATACCCAGGCTGATTCATACAAAGGGTGTATTTAGCAAAGTCAATAACTTTCTGCCAACTATCCCATTGCCATATTTTGGAACTACATCAGTCAATAATTGTTGCACAAACTGTTTCTAAAGAATCTGTTCTGTTCCAGGGAGCCTTTTAGCAGTCCTTCCTACTGGGCAGTCTCCACCCGTTGCTCTTCAGGTCATTGCTAAAATGGTTGTTCTTACTGTGTTGCTAATACCTTGTGCAAGCCAAATAAGTCATCACTTGGTGTCCACACCAAGATGTTCTTTCCCAGAGTTTCACTAGTGCTGTGAATATTCTCCACTGTATGTCAATGATTTATTTAAAATTTCAGCCAGTATGCCGATAATCTACTAGTAATCCCCAGTTTTCAGCTCATCTGGAAGAGAACCATTCTGCAGTTCACTTGCTTATCTTAATCATTCCTAGGTTGCCTTAGACTTTAAATAAAGGCTCCTTTTTCCATACTAGAGGAGATCTCTCCCTTATGTACAGTCAGAGGCACAAAAAGCAGATCCAAGCTCCTTTTACTAAAGAGTTTGAATTCGGCTCCTGCTCTGACATTAGCTCTTTCCTTACCCACATGCCCTTTCCTGTGTCTGCATGTGGGAGCCTTGCCACTCAGAGCTTGCTGATGTGCATGTCTTGTGCTAAGTTCCTTAATTCTGCCTTTTCCAGAAATGTTGAGAATTGTATACTAAACTCCACAGTCTCTGGAAAAGCACCCTGTCTTATTTAATGAAAAGAGGGAATTGTCACAAAAAAAGATTAAAACTGGGAGTTGAAATAAAAATACCTCGTGTTTTGGTCTTTTGATGTATAAAACACCTGAAGTATAAAACAATCATATCTTACTTGCCTAGGTATGTTTTCCTTCTGGGTGAGTATTGTCTTTCATAGTTTTGGTTTATTTTTCAACATTTTTCTCAAATAGCACAAATGAAAAAGATTTAAGTGGAATGGCTTTTATATCTTATTAGTAATGTATGTAAAGATCAGATCTAAAAATTCTGTTTCCCAACTCAGTTACAGAAGGAAGAAGATAAGCATGTAATAAAGCTGAGAAAATAAATAATGAGGTACTTCATTAACTAACTTGTTAATTTTTTTTTTTCCATTCAGATACCTCGAGAGCCGTATGCATCTGACCAGTCTCAGTCTCTACTGCAGTGAGTATAATACATCACACAGGAATTCCAGTCAGGCATACTGTAATTAAACAATTCTGTTATACCTCCATTTGTATGTTATTTTATTGTCAGTGTTCTATTGTGAAGCAGTTTTCTTGTTTGCTTAGTGAAGGATCTATATTTATGTCAGCAGTAATTCTGTGTCCACTATGGGTCAAACTACCTGTATTTGTTTTTATTGATGATATTACCTTTCATGGTATAAGGGCATAAGCTACAGGAATGACAGTAAACTACTCAGGGAAAACCATTAGACAGATAAACAAAAATTTGTAATAAATAATATTAGACCTTTTGTTCTTAGAAGCTATGGAAGGATTTCAGTAGAAGATGGATTTATAATAGAAATACAAAAAGAAGTAATAAAAAATAGGAAAGACCATTTTTCCACTTAGGGAATGAATGTACAAACATAGCTATCTCCACTTAGGAAATCTGGAAGTCTTAGTTACTGCATGTCCTTGTAAAGAGAAGTATGCCTCTAAAATAGCTGCAGTTGTTTCCATAAATGTAAGTACAAAACTGCATAAATAAACTAAAAGTACTGTAGAAATTTTCTTAAGCTGAGCAGATTACAATTCTTTCTGAATAAGAACTTTTTATTGTATTATTTAATTCTAGGGGTTGGATTCAGTGTCCATCACTTACTGAAAATATTTCTAAGCCTGTTTTTTCACTAAATGCTGCAGTAGAGGGACAGCAAAATAATTCTGTAGGTATGTTGTATTTTGTACAAAACTGAAAGTTGCTCTAGCTGTGGCAAAATCATTTGAGAAGCTGAAGATGAGTATCCATGTAGGTTTCTTTAGAATCTGACTATATGTGGCCTTTACAACAGTTTAGTTTTCATAGTTGTCTTGGATTACAAGTTATGTTTTTGTAAGTATTCTGTTAGGATTGTTTGAAGAAATAACTGTTTTCCCAAGCCAGTGGTATATTTCCAGCTTAAAATTATTTCATTGCTGTGGAATTTTCTGACAAAAGTTACAGGTTACTTGGTACTCAAGTGCTATATGGGTGTGTAAGGTAAGCATGGATGTAACAGTCATTGAGGGTTCTTACATGCTTCTTACTAACATATCCAAGAATCAAAGGCATCTTTAAGAAAGGAGAAACAAAAATGCTACTGGGCATTCCCCAGATCTGTCTGTCACATGCTGCTACTTCAGTAGTACTTCCATTCCTCTGTCCTCACAGCAGTGCAGGACTGCCCCATCTGTTTTGCTGTCTCCCTGTTTGAACTAATTTTGCTAACCCAGTAGAAAACCATTCACTTTATTTCTGATTAGGAAATTCCCAGGGAGTCACGTGAATGTCAAAACACGGTAATGGGAGTAGGGGGGTTGGGACCAGCCCTTTTCAGAGGCAGTAAATTATTGGATTGTTTTAGCTGTATTGTCTAATTGCATTGTAATTACAGAGGGCAGGGGATAGGTCTCATCCTGTGGAATGGGCAGCAATTCGTCTGCTGGTAGTCTTTGGAAACACAGGCCTCTGAACCACAGTGAAGAAATGTGACAAAATAGCCCTGGAATATAATTTGGTGACTAACAGAGCCTTACTAGAAACCTCAGTGTCAGTTCCACTTAAGGAACATGACTATAGTAATTTTTAATGTTTGAAACTTCAGCCTTAATCAGGAAGTGAGGCCATTTTATTAGAGATGATGAGAACTTTTAGAAGTGGAAAGTATAACTGAAATGTTTGTTTACTCTCCTGAATTTAGATATCAAATTGAATGGATTTCAGAAAGATTCAGAAGAAAAGGTTAGTGTATTTTTACAACTGAATGTATATAAAATATAATTTAATTTAATTAGCATTGGAGAATATTTTACTGAAAAATACCTGGTTCTTTAATTTTAAAAAGCAGACACATAGTTGTTGAAACTGGCACTGAGCACATTAGGTGAAAACAGCTTAAGAGCTAACCTTTATCTTCTGCTTTTTGGGTAGGAACTACAGTTATTAAGCTTGCAGGGCACAGGGCTAGAAGCATAGCAGTAACAGTGAAGTAGGAAAGACATCACCATGGCAGAGAATCTATAAGGGCTGTTACTTAAGCTAAAGTAATGAAGACTTTTAGTAGCTTAAAACATGTTTTCCACCAATGAAAGTTGTGGGAGAGGCATTAGGAAGGTCTTTGGGGAGGAACAGAGTATCTGTAACTGTCCTTCTGTTTGGGAGTAATGACTGACTTGTGGACAAAAATAGGTAGTACCAGTCTCTTTGATACATCTCTTTGGTAATCCTAAAGCTGCTCGTGAGTGACAGGTTTCACTGCTGATGAGGTAAAAGTGAGGGAATAGCTTTGGAGCTACCTTTTCCCCCATTTGTCATCTCCTTTCTCAGCGATACTGAATCGAGGATGATTCCACTCCAGTGTGAGCCTACCTACTTGGGTGTTGCAAAGTACTGCCCATTTTCTTTGCCATGCGTTTCTGCTGCTTCCTTTGGGCCGACACTAGTGCTTGTTTGACCCCCAGCATGAAGCAAGTTTTGGGGAACAACTGTCAGATGCTGTTCAATTTTTTTTAGTTGGCTTAGTTTTCAGCCAGGTTATCTTTTCAATCCAGCTCCCCAGAAGATTAGATAAGTGCCAGTGCAGCACAAGAGAGGATGTGGAAATGCACAGCTGAAGGCAAGTGGAAGGATGGGGACTGTGCCAACACTAATTTAGATAAGCTTAATGCAATCTGAATGTTACAAGTGTAGCTCACAATAATACTGATTTTTTTAGTAGTTACCTGCTTGCAAGCACTGCTTTTGCACGTAAAAGAAAGAAAACCCTGGAGGGAAGAAGGAATTCCCTGACGGTTTCCAGAAAACACAGTAGCAAAAATTCAACAATATATCCATGAGAGCCATCCAACCCAGAAATGTCTTGAGCAAGAATTGAAGGTTCTGCAACCACCGACATAAACATCCAGTGATCAAACGTTCCCTTGATTCCTCTCCACTTCCCCTCTCCCCTTTTCCCTTCCAGCACTCCCTCCATTCTTGGTTTGCAGCCAGTGAAGTCCAAGCAGCAGTGAAGGACTTGAGCAGATTTCTCTCCAGTTAGCAGAGGAAGTGCTAGCAGCATTTCATGAAGGGGTTCTTGACCTTTGCCTCTGTATCATCTATCTGTATGCTATTGTCTGCAACCGCGATGTTACTTAGGTCTGCTCTGCTACCTCTGTATTGTTATCTCCTTCTGTTACTCCTCTGAGGCACAATGCCTTCTTTGTGCTTTTTGATTTCTAGTCTCAGTTCATCCCTGACCGGTTCATTGCTTTCAGGTCTACGTATGCTGGACAAAGAAACTGTCATTGAAATTTGCTCTGTTGCTGTTTCTGCAGCAAAAAGTAACTGCTATTACCAACTCCTATTGCAATGCCATGGACAGTTTTGAGGATTTCTGCAGCACTAGTGACATCAACTCCATGGGTCTTAGAGAAATGAGAGGATCTTATTGGGTACATGTAATGCTTGCTGTCATCTGCAGCTTTTTAGGAAACCTCACATTAACTTACAGCAGGATACCAGTTCCAGTATTTCTTCTCTGACATTCCAGTGTGGAGCAATTTACAGCAATAGGCAGTGTAGTTATCTGCTGAAATAACCTGCTTAATGCAGAGACCATAGCATTATGACTGTTCCATCTAGTCCCATAGATTTGTACCTATAAATAAAAAGCTAGAATTCTATATAAATCAATTTTACTTTCCTTTTTTCAGGGAGCTTGATTAAGGTAAATGTTGGGGAAAAAACAGTACTTGCTAAAATTCACCAAAGACAAATTTGAGACCAGTATGGCAAATTGTTCATGTCTTGTAGCAAATATGATTGATTACATGGTCAGGTATCCCTTGTCACAGAACAAAGGAAAAAAATGAAATCCCCTAAGCTATTCCTTTTTGAAAAATATACAACTACCAATATACAACTATAATACCAAGTTTATTAAATGAAATATTCTCATTGTACAGAATTAGTTAAATAGAACAAAATTGAATTCCCTTGAAACAAAGATTACCTATGATTAATAGCCTCTGAAGAATAGGCAGATTGAGTGCATTGGAATATCTCCAGAGAGGATATTTTAGGGGCCTGGAGTAAGAAGGTTGGGATTAATCATTGCAGTGAATTATATTTTTTGCATATTGGGTGATGTTGGCACTGGCAAGATCTGAGTGCTGCAGGAAGACCTCTTGTGAGAGGAACCAATGGCCATCACAGGCTTCTGTGTACTGATTTGAAGAAAGGGCAGGACAGACACCTTGACAACCAGCAGTGAGTCACTGGGCATGTTAGTTTTGTGTATCTATTCCTGAAAATACAAGAGAAATTAGTTAATTAACATAATCTCTGCATAGAAGGCCTGACAGCATAAAATGAGTCTTGCTGGGTTTTCTTGATTTTGATGATGTAGCAGCTCTGATTTCTGTTGTGGTTAGTCTGTTAATAGTGGGGCCAATACTGTTCAACATCTTCATTAATGGCCTGGAAAATGGAACAGAATGCACCCTCAGCAAGTTCAGGGATGGTACTGGAAGGAGTGACTGATGCACCAGATAGTTGTGTTGCCATTCAGAGGGACCTGGACAAGTTGGAGAACTGGGCAGAGAGGAATCTCATGAAGTTCAGCAAGAGGAAATGCAAAGTCCTGCATCGGGGGAGGAGTAACCTCAGGCACCAGTACTTGCTGGGGACCAACTGGCTGGAAAGTAGCTCTGCAGAGGAGGACCTGGGGATCCTGGTGGACAATAAGCTGGCCACAAGCTGGCAGTACACCCTTGAGGCAAAAAAGGCAAACAATATCCCGGGCTGCATTAGGAAGAGTGTTGCCAGCAAGTCGAGGGAGGTGATCCTCTACTCAGAACTGATAAAGCCACCTCTAGAATACTGTGTCCAGTTCTGGGTCCTCAGTACACGAAAGAGTCCAGCACAGGGCCACACAGATGATTAAAGGACTGGTGCATCTGGTTCTGTAAGGCCTTTGACATGGTCCCCCACAACATCCTTCTCTCTAAACTGGAGAGGTACGGATTTGATGGATGGACTGTTCGGTGGATGAGGAATTGGTTGGATGGTTGCATCCAGAGGGTAGTGGTCAATGGCTCAATGTCCAGATGGAGACTGGTGACGAATGGTGTCCCGCAGGGGTCCGTATTGGGACCGGTACTGTTTAGTATCTTCATCAATGACATAGGCAGTCAAGTTTGCAGCAAGTTTGCAGATGACACCAAGCTGAGTGGTGCGGTCAACATGCCAGAGGGACAGGATGCCATCCAGAGGGACCTGGACAAGCTCGAGAAGTGGGTCCATGTGAACCTCATGAGGTTCAACAAGACCAAGTGCAAGGTCCTGCACCTGGGTCGGGGCAACCCCCAGTATCAACACAGGCTGGGGGGTGAAGGGATTGAGAGCAGCCCTGCCGAGAAGGACTTGGGGGTACTGGTGGATGAAAAGCTGGACATGAGCCAGCAATGTGCGCTCACAGCTCAGAAGGCCAACCGTGTCCTGGGCTGCATCCAAAGAAGCGTGGCCAGCAGGTCGAGGGAGGTGATTCTGCCCCTCTACTCTGCTCTGGTGGGACCCCACCTGCAGTACTGCGTCCAGCTCTGGAGTCCTCAGTACAGGAAAGATGTGGACCTGTTGGAGCGGGTCCAGAGGAGGGCCACAGAAATGGTCAGAGGGATGGAACACCTCTCCTATGGGGAAAGGCTGAGAGAGTTGGGGTTGTTCAGCCTGGAGAAGAGAAGGCTCCGGGGAGACCTTATTGTGGCCTTTCAATACTTAAAGGGGGCTTATAAGAAAGACAGGGACAGACTTTTTAGTAGGGCCTGTTGCGATAGGACAAGGGGGAATGGTTTTAAACTAAAAGAGGGTAGATTCAGACTAGATATAAGGAAGGAATTTTTTATGCTGAGGGTGGTGAAACACTGGCACAGGTTGCCCAGAGAGGTGGTAGATGTCCCATCCCTGGAAACATTCAAGGTCATGTTGGATGGGGCTTTGCGCAACCTGACCTGGTTGAAGATGTCCCTGCCCATGGCAGGGGGGGCTTGGACTAGATGACCTTTAAAGGTCCCTTCTGACCTAGACTGTTCTGTGGTTCTATGATCTTTCGTATCAGGACAGGCTGAGAGAGCTAAGACTATTCAACCTGGAGAAGAGAAGGCTTGGGGGGATCTTACCAATGTGTATGAACACCCGACAGGAAGGAATAAAGATGAGGGAGCCAGACTTCTCAGTAGTGCCCACTGATAGGATAAGAGGCAATGAACACAAATTAAAAAGAAAGAAATGCCATCTAAACACAAAACCCCCACTTTTTAACTGTCAGGGTGGTCAGTCACTGGAACAGGTTGCCCAGAGAGGTTGTGTATTCTCTACCTGTGGAGCTACTCAGAACCTGACTGGACATGGTCCTGGGCAACCTGCTGCAGCTGACATCGCTTCAGCAGCAAGGTTGGACTAGATGGTCTCAAGAGGTCCCTTCCAACCTCAACTGTTCTGTGATTCTCTGTGCATCCCTTATGTCCCAGTATATTGCAGTAATGTTCAGCTCAGCTTTCTCACAAAAGCTGGTAATGTTGATCCTTCTGAAGCCTTAACTCTTTCATAGTGATTCTCTTGCATGTATGTATTGAAAGGCTGAACTCTGCTGTTGTTTGACTCAGAGCTACCAGATGTACGAGTCCACTTAACATTTCCACTCCACCCTTATTATTTATGCTTCAGTATTAGTCAGTCCAGTTTTATCTTGTAACATTTGCAAGCCACAGTCTGTGACACCAAATAGCCACCAATTTCTTAATAACTTTTTAATTGTTCTCAAACACATGGAAAAAAATTCCTTGCATGTCAAGATTCACCGAGGTGATGTGAATGCACTGCCATCTGCTGGAACTGACAGGCCAGATTTAAGCTTGCCCATGTAGTGCACAGGGAGAGGTAGATGTCTAAGGCTTGGCTAAGCCTGGCTTGCTCACTGGCCTTTGGTGCAGTGAGTTTATTAACACATGGTTTTTATACCCACGGCCAAGTAAGTTGTTTTTTTTAGATGAAACCTCTGCTTGACTTCCCTGTCCACCTGCTTCGTCTGGTGCGAGGTTCTAAATCAGCTGAGGCTGGAGTTGACTGTAGCCATGCTCAGCTGTTACCCAGTGTGTGCTTACTGGGTAAGATGGGGAGACGAGATTCTGGGCTGATGCTAGACGGTCAGCAGGATTTGCACCTGGATTAAGGAGCACTTTGATTTGGATTTGTACTGGGAATAATTGAGACATGAGGATAGTGAGATTTAAATCAAGGCTTTCAAAGCAGTGTGCTCATGCTCAGTGGAAGGGATTCACAGATGCCGTGAGATGGTTGGCATTCAAACCCTAAAAAGAATTAACAGCCTTATGCCAAAGAGATACCTTTTTCTCTTTGGCATTCTTACATAGGAACCCATTTTTTAAATGAGTTGCTTGAAGCATGGCTGTTCTGGTGGAGGATGGACCTGAACCTGCCTTTACTGCAATGTTGATATTTTACGGCTGAGCTACTGGCTGAGGGAGAATCCTGCTCCTCCTTTGAATGAAACTTATGTGTATTCAGACCGTATTTACCAGACTGGGGTCCACAGGAGAGGGAACTCCCTGTTTTGGTTCAGTACCCAGCTGGCTCAGCCTTGCTCCTTCAGTAGCTCCTCTGTTCCTTTTCAACAGACAATTGAAGGTACAGGGACCTTAGGCACTGGGGCTTTAAGCGTATGGATAAGTGGCAGCTGAGGATGGGTTTTAGGGAGGGAAACTTTTGACTTTAATTGTGTTTTGCAGGTTTTAATTACTTGTAGAGGAAGTCCCACAGGATTTTGCCAACAGAAATGAGTACTTACGAAATTTAGGCACCTGTAGTTGGATGGGGGTTTTGTGAACACCAGCCACATTTAAGTGTTGGATTTCAGTTGGCATTTGGGATTTTAGGATCTTGCAAAATTAATCACTTATGCCTGCCTGATCCTTCTCCATGAATACAAATGTAAGTTTCACCTGCCCTTCAACAAGTGCCCCAAGCCTTTTTCTTAGGAAATTTGTAATATGCATACATGCTGTTTATACCACAGCTCTTCAAGTACAGAAAGTTATGCCAGTGGGTTTTTTATCCCAGTTGTTTAAAGACTGCACAAATTAGAGAAGTGGTCTAAAAAGAAACTGTAATTCAATACAGCAAAGTAAGAAGTAGTCAGTACTTAAAAAGGAACAATTAGCTGCACAGGTACAAGATAGGAAAGAGCAGACTGGGGAATAATTTTTCAACAAAGACTCAGGGATTTATAATGGCTTACAAACTGAATGTGAGTCAATGCTGTAAGATTTCTGCCCTTTTTATTTTATTGTGTGTGAGCTTTATCAAAATTATGTTACCAGCGGTTAAAGGATTCTTGCACTGCCCAGTGTTGCCACTTGCTGGCAGCAGGAGTCTAAAAACGTATTGAAAGAGATTTTCTTAAGATCCAGTATTACTAAGCAACAGCACTATTAGATGCAAATACTATATAGAAAAAATATGTTTTAGGTCTGCTGAGGCATCTGATCTCCTCCTGCAGAAGCATTTGAAACAGGGATAGGAAAAAAAATGAAAAAGCTATTAATTAATATAAAAATGGGTGCATCTGTTGAAAGCAGCTCAAAGTGATTAGAAAAACAGTAGCAGTATTACTTTTCCAAGAACAGTTATGGTTCTGTGGTTCTGTACTCAGTGTGGAAACTCAAACGTGCAGCCTCCAAACATACTCCTAAGGTTTTGAACTGAAGCTTGTGGGACACAAATGCTCCATACCTGTGTGGGATCCACATAAACACATAATCAAAACTCATATATTGTGTTTTACTAACTGTGCTTTTTATATTATTGTGAATATATTCACTTTCATTATTTCTGGGTGACAGAAATTTTGCCTTTTTTTTAAAGCCCTTTAACACCCTCAGGTCATTGGCAATGGCATAATATCTTTGACTTTATAACAGATTTAGTCTCTGTTACTCTGGATTTTCACTGCTGTGGAAGCCAACAGCTGAAGTGCTCTACTTTTGAAACTGAGACCTCAGTCTAACCCTTGTTAAGAAATTGTGTAAGTCCTTAGGGAAGGCTTTGAGTCTTGTAGTTTATGCAAAAATTGCAAATAAAATATAGGTATATATATGGATGACTTCTAAAGTGAATGTTAATGACATGCTTTTTAGAAAGAGTTGTTCCATTCCTTTATGTAACCAAATTTTTCTTTTAATGTTTAGATTTCACAGAAATTAAGTAATGAAGATCTCTCTCCAGAAATAAGCCTCTGTCTAGATGCCCTTCTGGAAGATATAATAATGGTTCCAAAGGAACAGACACCACAAGATATATTTCCACACATTTTAGAAGATTGCCAGAGAACCCGCATGACCATTATTGACACAGATAACAGAGTAAAAGAACATTCCCCTAATAATGGCACAGATCTTTCACTGACAGCCCCAGGGAAGATTTTCATGGAAGCATTCACTGAACAGAGTATAGAGACTGCTGAATTTGAAATCAGTGATTTGTTGAGATCCCTCAGTGATTCTGAGACTCTTAAAATGATAAACACTAACTTGCCTGACAAGTTAGAGTGTCAGGGTCATGCCTTTTCTGTTGATCCATCAGCAGATGAGAGCAGTGATGCCCTGCCAGTACAGCTTGTGACAGCTCTGAATGCCTCTGTAGTACAACCTGTCACTCTTGTAGTGCCAAATGAGAGACAGCTTAACACCGAGGGAGAGCAGTTAAATTCAGAACCCAGTATTCCCCAGTTAGATGATGACTGTACACAAATAACAAACATGATTAAGCCTCAACTTGCTACAATTCAGGTGGAAGAAATAAAAGCCTTAACGGGATCTAACTTGCAGAGGACAACAAATGAGCAAGTATATACACAGTTTAATTAATATTTGAAAATTTATGTTCATCATAAAATATTTTATAGAATAGCCAAATTACTTGGAGATGTGAATCTTAGTAAAGAATAAACTGGCATCAATATTTTACATGTTTAATACATTTCAATTGTTTTTGTTTTAAAAGTCCAGTAGTGTTTTTCTGTTTTGATATATCTGTGTTATGAAAATGGCTGAGCTTGCTGGGTTGGGAAATCCTAGTAAAGTTAATTCAGTGACTGACATGGAAATCTAGAAATAGCATGGGAGTTTCAAGAACTCCTGGTCCCCCTGTACATCTATGTCTCACGTTCTCTCCAAGGAAAGTTCCAACACACTATTCTGTTATTTCATTTTAGCACACTGACATATACCAGCCGATTCCAACTCTAGGTTCCTAGCCCATCCGGTTCTGTTTTTTCTCCAGACTATAGTATGCTGTTTTCCGTTATCATAGCTCTCACTGCTGTAGCATACAAATGCTTTGCAAGTATTACAGAAGAAATGATAGCTATGTCTTTCCTGTAGACTAGAAAGATTACTTACGGGGATTTTTTACATGTATATTTAGAAGTGCATTTATTTTGTTTAGTTCTGCCTCTGTGAGACTTACTGAAAAAATTGAGGCATGGTTTCATGTTCATGTCCTCCCCTGAAGAAGCCAGGACGTTTGGATATAGCATGTGATCCTTCTTTCTGTTTTCTTCTCTCACCCTGTGCTGTTCTCTCCACAATGTTATGTCCTGTGCTGTGAAGGTGATCTGGAATAGGTCATTTGGCTTCAACAACACGAATGCAAAAATCTGGAGAGGAACATGAAGGGAGAGCAATGCTATAGTCTCTTTCTGTTTAGGTTATAATAAGGGAAAAAGAAGGACACATAGGAAACCTATGTTTATGCTCTAAAGTGTAGTAGACATCCCTTGTAAACCTGGAATCAGATTCTCTGCTCTGTGTTGTCTTCGAATAATCTGGAGCTGCAAATCAATGATCAGCCACGTATAACTAGCTATTTAAGGTGGTTTTACAGCCACTTCACTTCCCCACAATGGCATAAAGCATCCAAAGTCTATGAGTTAATTCCGTCTTTTGCTGGTAGTTTAACTGAATATAACAGTACATAATAAAATGTGCCACAAAGGTAGCTAATTTCAAGGTGCCAAAAGGTCTCTAGGCTAATTGCCTCAGAACCATAGCAACTTACAAAGCTCTTTCAGTGAAGTGTTGATTTCTGAAATTTGTAGCACAGCTGTGTAAAGCTTAAAGTATAGATTTACTCAATCTTGCAGTTAAGATTGCGAAGCAGGGTCCTGTGGGAATGGGGATCTATAACCTCTTGCCAATTAATAATTGATTTTAGCTTTTTTTGTGCCTCCATCTGCTGTTCTTGAAGGCAGAAAGTGGGGACGCAGTTTAATGAGGAAAAAATCCCAGTTAATTTTTTAGTAACTGTTGTGTTCTAACAGTATATTGTTCACCTTGGTCTTTTCTCACCCTTGTTTCTTCAGAGTATCATTGTTGTGGTGAAACAAGTACCCAAAAGAGGAGAGCCTGTACTGTCCTGTAGATGCAATCAGGATGCTGGATAGCCCATTTATTTTAATATATGGTCCCTTATAAAGCAAATGGCTTTTTTTTCCTCTTTGAAATGTTTTCTTCTTCTTCTGTTGCCCTCCTCCTATAGCAGATGTGATGCCATGGAAAGTACTGCATTGATAGTTTTGTAAACTGAAATATTTGGTTTTCCCCAACTGCCATATTAACATGCATCATCTCTTGACCCAGAGGGACCACTTCCAGGAATGCAGTTCACCTCTTCAGAGGCCTCTCTGCTGAATATGTCAATTAAAAAAATTAATCAGCAAATCTTCCATTTCCATCTGTTTCCCAAGACTAACAAGACTAACTTGACTAACAAGTTCTCCCACATCACTGTGAAAGAGTTTGTATGCATGTGTGCTGAGGGTGTGTCCTAAGAGCTTTCAGCATTACTCAAGTGTGTAATAAGCTAATAAATACCCAGGTTTCAGCAACTTGAGTGATACTCAGCAGTACATCACACTTGACTAAAACAGTGAATAAACTCAAGTAACTCAAATTAACTGCCATGTGATGACATATCTTTAGGGTAGGATTTCTCTCCCTTACTGGTAGCCTCTGGTATACACGAATCATTTAGGTTCCCCTTTGATCAACTTAGGATGAGGTGAATCACCATCATCTCTGAAAGTAGCTCTTACTCTTCAGCAGTGGTAGGGGTAATGAGGATGCCTAGTGTCATCTAGATGCCTGGCTTTTAGAAGGCTGAAGGTAAGTGAAGTGAATCTCATCTGCAGTGGCTGTAGCTCAGGGATGGTATGTCTTTAGAAAGAACTTCTCAGCTGGGAGTTACTGAACCTCAGGTGAAAGTAATTCTTGATCTTGTGCACATTTCTAGGCTTGTGCAAGAGTGAGATAAGATGGGCTAGCTTAAGACATGTTAAGCATCACTTTATTTTTTAGGACAGGTGCTCATGTCCATAGGAAACTGAAATGAATCTGTTAAGTCATTTCAAATGTCCAACCAAACAACTTTCAGATAGTAGCAACTTTTTTTCGCTGTCAGCCAGCCTAGATTTATTATTTAAGTTGTGATTCTGAGCATCATAATTCCCTTGGCTAATTCTGCCAGGGGCACATGGTGTGGCATACTACTTCAGGAGTGCCTCTCCTATGGCAGCCTCTGTCTCTTGTATCTGTAGAATTCCAGTTATTCACTTAAGCAACCCCTCCATTGTCTGTGAGCACACATGTAATTTATAAGACAATGTTCTTGGAGCTCTTATATATGCAGCCCTTGTTTTAACTGCATGCTTACCAGTTGCTTGTAATATTTCTTTCTTGTCACAGCCTGTTGGTGATCAGCAGAGAGAGAAAGAAGTAATTTCAGATTACTGGGGTGCCACCTCTAGTGAAAACCAAACTGGTGAGGGAAGTTCACATTCAATGGAGGCTGCAGCATGTGCAGAAACAGCCCAAACAACATCAAGGAAAGCAATGCAGTTAAGAGAGACCTCCTCAAGAAAGTGCAGAGATCATGTTTCCAGTCATCGCCAAATACTAGAAGAGACTCAGCAGAGGATGTCTCACATTGGCAGTACAACAAGAAACAAAGATAAGGATTTTGAGTATGACAAAATATGCATAATATTCTTAAATTCTTTTTTTTAATTAATGTAACAAGTACATGTATACAGAGTACTAATTCCTTATGTGAATGACTCAACTAATCAAAAGGTAAAGGTTTTACCTTTTATTTAAAGATCGGGAAGTTAGTTTCTCTTCTGATTTACTCTTTATTCAGTACTACCTAAGTTAGCCTATGTAGTTGCATGCTATTACTGACTTCCTTTTAAAATCAAATATATTCACATTCTTACCTCTACTATAAACATCGATTTGTATAGAGAAGAGAATATTTGTGTTGATTCTAAGCAAATCTCTTGTCAGTAAAATTGAGAAATCTACTTCTAAAGACAAGCAGGATCTAGAAACCAACATATGCCAAGAAATAACTCTGAATGAGGATAGAAAAGCTAAGCAGAGAAGAAGAAGCAAGAGAATTGAAAACAAACTGAGTAAGATATTCTCTGATGTTTATCAGACAGATTTTTTTTTTTATTTGAACAACTATACTGAATCAAATATAATTCATAGCCTTTCCAATATATTGTGGCATGGATTTATTTTTAAAAGATGGTATAAACATTCATTTTAATAATTAAAATTCTTGGTAATTTCCCTCCCTTGTTTAAACTTGCGTATTAGCAACCTAACAGTTGACTTGTTTGCATAAACTCCTTAAGAATCATGAAAATTTTTTCAGGATGCAATTTTTATCACAGTGCTATATATGAAAAAATTATGGTGTATTCTGAAAAGCAGAAGAAAAATGTTTTTGTGCAGAGTGAAAATGTAGATCCCGATACATTTATATATCCTTCTATAATCTAGTATTCTGTGTGCAACATCATTCTTAGGGCAGTGCCATCCCCAGGAGTTGACCTGTACAAAACAGTTTATTCTATTTTGGATGCCTGCTGTTGTTATCCTGTCTGTTTTAAATACAGGATTATAGGGCCTTCACAGTCATGGAGCACTCTTTAAAGTATTTTTCCTTGCGATGTGCTTTGTCAGAGAGAAAGATTGCTATTTTTCATCCTTTGAAGATGCATGCAGAGAAATTCTTTGCCTCGCAGAGGAAGTGTGTAGGAGAATACAGAATTTCCTTACTTAAGTGCTCACTCCAGCACCTTTAAGATTAGGGTCTTAAAAGGTTTTTTTTTTTTTGTTTAAGCCCACTCAGTCTGGATTTATCTGTGCTCCTACAATCATTTAAACAGCTTACAAAGTTTGGAAGTATTTGAACTGTAACAGCTACATATAGCTACAATATATATACATATATTCATACAAAATATGAATAATTCTACTTCCAATTAATAAACCTCTTTTACAGGGTTTTAATTATTCCCAGTGGAAGCACTGTTTTTATGAGATTTAAAGTTGTATGACTAACTGCTCATCTATTTCAAATTGACTTACTTTGAGTTTCCACTCAAAAACCAAGCTGTTGGGTTTTTTAGCATGATTTCTGCAGAAAGAGTTGCACTGCCTATAGAGGTAGCTTTGTGTTAATCCAGTCTAGCAAGTTTACCTCCCTTTTTCATCAGACCTAGCAATCAAGAGTCTGTGAGTCATCTTAGTTTGGTAATTCACTGAAAAAACAGCCCCACAAAAAGTTTCTGTTTGCATCAGCAAGCATCACTTGTTTTGCACAAAGTCAGACACAAGGAAGGTGCTAGGTAGGTAGGTAAGTAAGGCAAGGTAGAAGTGATGGGAAATAGGTCCTCTTGAAGTAACAAGTTGAATTGAGTTAAGTGTAACATAAAACTGTGCATTGTTCCGTGTATGTCTGTGCGGTTTAATGCCTCCTGAACTGCTTGGCTAGTTTAGACCAGCTTTGACTAGGAACTGCAGTATCTTAAATGGTTAAGGTCTTGCAAGGCTGGACAGGTAGGGGAGAGGGACTGTCCATGTGCTCAGCTGAGGGAAGGTCCTGGGTAAACCCGTATCTATTAGATTCTAAAAATCTACACAGAGTCAAGGTTGGGAATTAATCTGAGTTCACAGTATATCACCATGCACAAAACAGCAGAGACATCAGGCTTTGTGAGTTACAGCTCTAGGAGAGCTACGTGTTTTAAGGTCATACTTAAAATGTCTAATACTCAGGTGGAGTTTTAGGGCCAGTGAGCCACATCTGCTACAGCTTGTGGAGAGGAGCAGTGTATATAGCCTGCTGTCTCAAGGTTTTTCATTAGTAGATCAAGTAATGGCCTAAGCCATGCATTGTGCTTTCCTGCAGGCGATCCTCCTGTCCTTTCCTTCCTCCCTTCTTTCTTCCCTCCCTGTTTTTCAGAAGAGGCAGTAGCCAGGATGCTCTTCTCCACAGTATGAAGGGATGCTGGGATGGCACTGCTGGTGAAGTACAGAACAGCTTATCTATGTATTGGAAATAATTTCACCCAAGCTGAAAACTGTAATCAGTGCATAATGGGAGATAGCATTTGTTTTGTAAAATAATAAACTAAAAATAATATCTTTTACATTTTATTTTTTACATTTAGGCCTCCTATTCCCAAGCAGCTGTTCACCTTTCGCTCATTGCAGAAATGGCTGAGCTGGTTGTGAAGTAATGGGGAGAAGTCATCTGAGGGAGCTAATCTTAATCACTATCCTAGTGTAAATACTCCTTGCTCACAAAGCGGAGGTTTTAAAACCTAAATGAGTACAAAAGAACTGCTGATAACTTGACTTTTAAGAAAAGAGAAATTATTGAATAACTGACTAGTTATTGAAATGCTCATCTTGTAATGAATTGTAACCTAGAAGAGCAGTTTTATCATCCAGTGGGAAACAATGCACTTTGCAAAAATGTCATTAAAAAGGAAAAAGTCTAAACTAACACACTTTTACAAAGTCATATTCCTGTGTGTTGAATTTCAGAGTTTTGTTACCGAATTCACTATGGCATCTTTTATTGAATGGTGTTATTATTTAATTGGTAATGTGTTTTTTGAGATACTCGTTTCTACTAGATTGAATGAGCATTTTTTCTTCAGAAAGCTTATTTACTAACTGTAATGCAAAGTGAAGCCAAAATAAGAGAGGAAAGATATTTTTCTGTTCAACAGATCTTTTACATTATTTTTCAGGACAAAAAGTCTTTGGTAGGAATTCTGTGAATCCTGTTTGCCCCATTTCACTTTCAACAATTAATAGGAGGAATATTTATGGTGAGACCTTGCTGCATAGAGCTGTTGCTCATCAAGATGTAGACCTTGTACGTAACATAATAAAAGCCGGTGGAAATGTAAATGTTCAGGATTATGCTGGTAAGTTGCAATTGTATTAAAATACTATTTTAAAAACAAGTATCTACCTATAACTAATAAAAGTGCATATTATGAGTTTGTGCAGTGGACAAGACTGTAGGTTTGTGACTAGTCAGTAGATTATTAAATTTTTATTGGCTTAACTTGGTTATTGTTCATGAGAAAATATATTGACCTGTGTATAAAAGTACATTAAAAAAGAAAATTTTGTGGAAAAAGTAAGCACTTAAAAAATTACAAAGTGATGCAGTTAAGATTGTTTAGCCTTAATTCAACAATCCTGTGCATGCTTATCACAAAACAGTCCCTTAATTAAATAATCATCATAATGTTTTTTAAAGATTTTTTTTTGGTCCATTTCAGTAGCCAACTTGAGACACCAACATTCAGATTTTCCAGTTTAATTTTTCAGGGACTCTGATTTTATCCCTTGCATCTTAAAGGAAGTTGTAGCTTCATAATTTAGCACTGCTTTGATTTTGTAAAGTTGTGAGTACTTGGTATTTTGCATTTTTACTTCATCTTGGGCACAAAAAAAAAAGAATGACAAATAGTGGCCAGCTGTGAACATTTTGATTGAAGCAATTCACCTTATTCAGCTTCATGTGTGATACTCTGTGTCAAAGACATTGCCACACCCTAAAGTATCAATTGGTTGTTTCAAATGTAAGACTGTTGTTTCTTACTTTGGGGTTCCCTGTCTCATCCATTAGGCTCTGATAAACTTCCATAACAAAAGAGAAGATGGTTTCACAGACAGCTGGCTCATTTGGTAGAAAACTTTGATTCATTCTTAGAGTGTTTCCATCTTGTGCAGTGGCTAGGATTTCACAACTGTTCTGTGGGAACAATAAAAAAAAAGTGTTCTGCAGTTAAAAGCTATTGTATAATGCAGGCCTGTAACAGACCAAAATTAAGGTAGAAATTCTATGTCTTCTGGAATATATTGAGAGAGAGATTGGGTCAGCAGCAAATTTCAGACTTTACAATATAGGACTCTGGCATTTGAGCTAGCAGAGTGACTTGTAACGTGTGTTGACTTGTGCTAGAGGTAGATGAGAAAATATTTTTTTGGTGGGCTTCAGCCATCTGCTGACAAGAGAAACGTTGATAGTGTGGGTTCAGCTGCATCCGCTGTGGGAAAGTGTACTAAAGTGCACTGGTTCCAGTTTTTGGCCTCACAGCTGCTTCCTTTTTCTGCCTTTGTACGTTTTGCCAGGCCACTGTTTCTTCATCCCCGAGACTCTGGCTGCTATTTTGGTGTGAAGTGAGCACAACTGCACAAAACGTGTTTTAGTTGAACTTCTTGAAGAGATGAGAGGCTGACCTGGCCCTACTTCTTTCTTTGTTAGTGAAGGAGGTATAATCAGAACGAAGTAGAGTTGCCAGACCTGTGCCATTTTGAAATGCACTTTCATCTCACTGTCTTTGGGAATCATGGTTCTGATGATTACATTCTGCCTCTTGCCTTTTCTCTTCCTTTAAAGCCCTCCACTAGTGATTATCCATATCTTAGCCAAGTATTTTTCCTTATTCCTGTGCTACAGTACTCTGCTTCAGTACCTTACTGAGTTCTTGGGTTCTTTTGGAGGTTTTTTTCTCCTTTTTATTTCCTGGACATCAGCACATAGGATATGGACAGCATGGTAGAGATGCTGTCTGTGCTCTCAGTTTGCGTCTTGATTCACAGTGCCTTGAGAGAGTTGAAAAAACATTGCAATGAAACTTGTGTTTCTCCTTGGTCTGGAGCATGCACAGTGTCCTTGGAGAATCATGTTGCTAAACTCTAATGATTATCAGTTGAACATGTTGCAGGTTCAATTTTTCAGGGGCTTATTAGTATATCAGATAGAGGATACTTTTTACTGAGAGAGAAATAGGTACTTTCCCCTAAGTGAACCTTGTTTATCCTCGCCTTAACAGATTTCAAGCTTTTGCTCCAGAATATGGAGTTACTAGAGTGTCTTAATGAAATAGGCTCTATAAAATGCCAGTAAAATGTTTTACAGATTATACTGTTAAAAACCATTCATCTTGAAGCACTGTCAACACTAGGCAATGTAGTTAAAACTTAGTTGAGTTTCCAGCATTTGGGAACAAAGCCTAATAGCACAAAACTTTTGGACAACCTGATGCAACATCATGTGCCTATAATAAACCCAGTTCTATACAAATATACAATATTCTGGGTTGAGTGGTGTATAAGAGAGCCTCAAGAGTTTCTCTTTCCAATGAATTAAGATGATTTTGCTTAATGGGAGCAGAACAGTCTTAATAAGCCTAATTCACATATTAATTCACATATTTAGTATGTGAATTAGGCCCAGACAACCTTCTGATAGTGGGAGATGCTTGAGGAGTAAGGCTGTCCATCAGAATGGTCTTCTGGAGGACATGCTGGTTTGAGAGCTGGAAGATAGGAAGTGGAAGATGCTCGGTCTTTTTCCCTTACTTTTCTCACCCTACAAAAAACTGTCACATAATGAATGTTTAAGGCTATGCTAAACCCAGTTCAAAGATTTACATTCCATCTTTTATTTTTCCTCAACACCTCCTTCATGGAGTAGAATTGTTCTGTGGGTCATGAAGCTCATATCTTGGTTTATTCCATATATCTGGGAATGGATATGGAATTTCAGTAAGGATTTTTCATTGCTTTCTTTGGAAACTCGAACCATTCTTGGATAGTCTTAAAAAACATCTTTGTTTGGCAAGGTCTTTATTTTGTCTCTTCTTTCTTACCCTCTTCAGCATGGCTATGTAAATAAAAGAGTGCCATGAAAAATTGTATTGTTCTTAAAATAGCATATACATTTTATTTGGGGAGAAATTACTAAGATACGGGTGGAGTAATTTTTATTCTCTTCTTTCATAACAGAACTATCAAATCTAAAACTAATATTGTTACAGCAGCACCTGGTTCTTCAGTAAGTGCAAATTTTGACAAAAGAATAAGATCTCCCAACCATTGTGACTTTTTCATAAACATTACTTGATAAAACTTATTGTAAAATGCATCCATTTTTACCTTTTCAGTATACTCTCTGAAATATTTATCAAATAGGCAACCTAAAGCTGGCATAAATTTTCATAAATTATTTCACCCAAATGTGAAATAAGATTTTTCTTTTTCATAGGCTGGACTGCACTACATAAAGCAAGTGTGGAAGGCTTTTATGGGATAGCAAATGAGCTTTTGAAAGCAGGAGCTGATGTTAATGCTAGAGGAAATGAACAAATAACACCATTGCAAGATGCAGTTAAAGAAGGCCATTATGAGGTATATTCAAAATTGAACACAAGTTATGGTTTAGGTATAGAAATGGTTGTTATTGGGTCCAGAAGATCACATAATCTTTTTAAATGTGGCTGGTCTTTTCAGATTATGGGTAAATTCAGGAGCTTGCAAGTCTTTTCTGCCCAATTTATGTTCAAACCATTCCATGCTTTACAAGATTTGTCCAAAAGCAGAAATTAATTGTTTTTCTGTTTGGGACAATGGCTGAAGTACTGAGGAATAGATTGCTACTGTTTAATACTACTTGTTTCACTTATTTTATAATCACCTTGCAGAATGATTTATGACCTGAGCAGTCTTCTGGAGTTTCAATTACTTTTTTTCATGATTTAGTAAACATGCAGGTATGGTGTGCAGCCACAGCCATGTACAGACATTTTTTGTGTATTAACACACAGCATGGAGACTTATGAAGACATGGCTTTATATTTTGTATGGTCTTAAACAGAAAGTCAATTGAATAGTCAATGTAAATTAATTATAAATTTTGTTGCCAAATGCTGTGGTTTCATAAGCCTCTGTCTGAATTGTGGATCCTCTTTCAGCCTGGCAGTGGTTGCCCCCGCTTGTCTGTTTGTGCGTGTTCCTAGGGTGGCCCAGATTTATGTAGGAGTTCTGCATGTCCCTTTTACCTGCTTGCTGTTTCTTTCTCTAGAAGTGCACATATGCTGCCTAATATTTATTGATTTCCAAGATTTTAAAATTTTTTTGTGGGGTGTAATAAGTTTTGTCCCTAAACATTTGCTCTCTTTCTGTTTCACAACTGAGATAAGACTTAACCTGTTTCTCCCCAAGTGTCCCTGGACCAAAGAGAAAGGGTGGACTTTTGGTTAATAATTTTCTCTGAGACTTGAGAGCCTCAAGCTTGGTTTTCAGCTTGTGGATCAGACTCTTGCAGGTTCATGAAATATTTCTGAGTTCTGTGAAAGTATCTAGGACACCATGTCCATGGTTACGCATGAAGGACTCTTCATCTATGCAAGTAATATTTAGGGGTCAGCAACTTGAATGATATTGGAAGAACACCGATCTCAGCTAGGTCACTTGGGGCACACCAGCATCATTCAACACAGAGCTGTGTTAGAGTTATGTGAGCTGGTATATCCGCAGGGAACGGTACTACATGGTGGCGCTGTATTTACTCAGAAGCAATATAGTCATATCACTGCAGTGGTCTGTCAGACTTAATTTTTGTTGCTTCTGTCTAGCAACAAACGAGTGATAGTGATTCAGTAATACGACTTTTGGTAACGTGGTATTTGGAGCTGTTTCTTTCAAAGCTACCTTCTCTGTGTGAAGTTATTATTGTAGATTGGAAACACCTTTTGACTGCTTTGTCCCTTTCTGCACCTGCAATATGGCAAAATTAATTTCTTATTTCAGAAAAATGGTAAGTATATGAAAGACTTTCTAATAGTACAGTTAAGGGGGAGAGCATACAAGTGTGATGTGTAGCTAAAGGTCTCATTAAGGAGCAAGAGTTCTCAACATTACCTGTTGAAAAAATCCATAGATTTGGGACAACTTGTGAAGCCCAAGAGGGTTTTTGCTCTGGATTGAACCCTTTTTTATTTGCTCTGTTTTTATGAGAATGTATGAATTGAGAAAACTTCACTAGCAATTTTCTCATTAGCAATCTGGTTAGAAGTAATTAGGGACTTTAAACGCCTGGGTGAAGGATGTGAGTCAAGCTCACTCTGAAATGATAACAGATGCTGAAGAGAGAAGGGCAGACGTACAAGTAAAACCACACTAGTGCTGGAATAAGATTGCGGGGTTACCCACAGAAAGGAAATAATCAGATTATAAATTTCCCATGTCTTAAAAAAGTATTCTGCAAAGGTAAATGGAACATTTTGCTAAAGTGATAATTTCTTGAATGACAACAGAATCAGGCTTTATATTTGTACAGAAATCGTAATGTTGGTAAGACCATCTGAGTGGGTTTCATTTGACCAGATGTATGTTGTACATCTGAAATAGCTGTCAAAGCTTCCCTTTGCAGTCACAGGAGTCACAGCAGACACACCTAGAGCACAATTTATTTTCTCCTAACGTAGATATCCTAAATAGATAAGATGACTCATACCGTAAAATCACCTGTTATTTTCCACCAATTAAGAGCTATGGGGGAATGAATCCTAGCCTATATTTTGGGAGACCTTGGCTTAATGGCATCAGGTTAAAAACTGAAATGAATTTATAAAAATGAAGATAATAAGACTATAGGATAATGATCCATCTGGGGGAATGCTTGGAGTATATTAACTAGAATAGAGAGGGATTATTTGTCATAAGCCTTAGATTGGGTTTTAGTTGCTCATGTTGTCGAGTACGAGAGAGAGAAGCCTGTATAAGGAAGGAGTATGGAAAGTACTGTCAGAAAAGAAACAATCTGAAAAACTTACTTTTCTAGATGGCAGAGTTATTACTTTGGTATGGAGCTGACCCCTTATTAAAAAATGAGATGGGAAGGTGTGCATTAGAAGAAGCTTCTAACTGGTCTATGAGGAAACTGCTTAAAAGATACGCAGTGAAATCCAGAAGAGATTCAGTACCAGGTAGGAGAGAATTACTCTGAAATACTATCACCACTAAATGGAGACATTCAGAACACCTATTGCACTATATTTCCTTAATTACTGCTAGTAATTCCATGGGCTTCACTGTCTGATGCCTGAGTACCCAGCACAGTTGCTGTACATGGGCAAAGTATAAAAGATAATGATGTCCAGCTTTTTCTTGGGCTGGAGCTACCTTTAAATTTTAAATGAAGATGTGAAGCACAATAGTTGTCGCCTATCTATATGTAAGATGGGGTGTGGCTGGACTTGCTGATGGGTGAGGTATGGCTTAGAGCTAGGGATAAAATTTGGTTCTAAACTGGCATAGAGGCTGCATTTTGAAGGATCCATAAGATAAAAAATGGAGGATCTAGGATTAGTTCTAGATCTTAGAGGTTGCCAAGCCTTAACTGCTTATCCTTAACTGCTAGTGTTAGGGCTGGGACTAGGGTAGTATTACTGCAGGTAATAGCTAGTGAGTTTGCAAGGGGTTGGTAGGTGAACATTTTGGCTAAGGCGAGAGTTGAATCTTGTACAGTCTTAGGAACTAAGTTGAGAAGAAGGTTCAGAAGAGGCTGCTTGGTCAGGGGCAGGTACAAAGAAGTGTGACAAGATAAGCCTTGATTAGAGTTAGAATTAGGACTATTGGACACCAGTGGGCCAGTGTGGGCAATGGCATGTTTAAGTCTGGAAGGAGTCTCCAGCCCTTGGACTATTATCCGTTATTGTTCTTCATGTGGGTGGTGATGAAGCCACAATGCATAGTTCAAGGGCAATCAAAAGAGACTTCAGGGCCTTGGGACAGTTGGTAAGGGAATCTGATGCACAGGTAATTTTTTCCTCTATCCTTCCAGTTGCAGGCAGTGACATTGGAAGAAACAGACAGACCCAGTCTATTAATACATGGCTCCGTGGCTGGTGTCACCACCATAATTTCAGGTTTTTCGATAATGGGATGGTCTACACGGCACCAGGCCTACTGGTGTTGCATGGGATTCACCTTCCTTAAAGGGGGAAGAGGGTCTTTGCTCACAAGCTAGTGGGGCTCATTGACAGAGCTTTAAATGAGACTTGAAGGGGAGGGGGAAAATATCAGGCTTGCATGTGACAAGCTGTGGGATGACACACCAAGGTTAGAGGGACGGGGTGCTAGCAAGGGCCTGTTGCTCTGAGATGTGCTGGGTACACTGGAGCACACTTGAAGTCTTACAGAGATGAGCCAGGGGCTCCTGAGGTAATAGGAGCCAACGGGGAAACACTGGAATTAAAGGAATTAAGGTGTGTTCCTCTAAAACGGTGACACGGCCAACAGCCCAGCTGAAGTGCCTCTACAGCAATGGAGGCAGCATGGGCAACAAACAGGAGGAGTTGGAAGCCACCATGCTGCTAGAAAACTATGACCTGGTTGCCATTATTGAAGCTTGGTGGGACAAATCTCATGACTGGAGTGCAGCTATTGATGGCTACAGGCTGTTCAGAAGGGACAGGTGAGGAGGGAGGGGCGGAAGGGTTGCCCTCTATGTCAAGAAATGGATGGATTGTGAAGAGCTGTCTCTGAAGAATAGCCACGAGCAGGTTGAAAGCTTATGGGTAAGAATTAGAGACCAAGGCAACAAAGGGAACCTTGTGGTTGGTGGTTGCTGCAGGCCGCCCAATCAAGGGGAGCCTATTGATGAAGCCTTCTTACTCCAGCTACAGGATGCATCGCGCTCGCAGGCTCTTGCCCTGCTGGGGGACTTCAACCATCCTGGCGTCTGCTGAAAAAGTAGCACGGTGAGCTGTAGGCAATCCAGGAGACTCCTGGAATGCATTGAGGATAACTTCTTAAGCCAGGTAATAGACAGTCCTACCAGAGGGGATGCGATACTGGACCTGATGGTCACCAACGCAAGTGAGCTAATCAGAGACATCAAGATCGGAGGCAGCCTCGGCTGCAGTGCTCATACACGGGTGGAGTTCGCAGTCCTGAGGGATACAGGTCAGGCGAAAAGTAAAGTCAGGACCCTGAATTTTAGGAAAGCAAAATTCCAGCTGTTCAAGGAGTTAGTCAATGGGACGCCCTGGGAAACTGCCCTCAGGGGCAAGGGAGCAGAAGAGAGCTGGCAGGTCTTTAAGGATGCTTTCCATAAAGCGCAAGAGCCCTTGATCCCCACGTGTAAGAAATCAGGAAAGGAAGGCAAGAGACTGGCATGGATGAGTCAAGACCTGCTGGTCAAACTAAAGGGCAAGAAGGAAATGCACAGGCAGTGGAAGCAGGGAGAGGTATGCTGGGAAGAGTATAGGGACGCTGCCCAGTTGTGTAGGGATGGGGTCAGGAAGGCCAAGGCGTGGCTGAGCTGAACTTGGCAAGGGATGCAAAGAGTAATAAGGAGAGCTTCTATAGGTATGTCAGCCAGAAAAGGAAGGTCAAAGAAAGTGTACCCTCCATATGAACACGACTGGCAAACTGGTAACAATGTATGAGGAGAAGGCTGAGGTACTCAACAACATTTTTGCCTCAGTCTTCACTGGCAATCTCTCTTCCCACAGCTCTCAAGTGGATGGACTGTAAGACAGGGTTTGGGGGAGCAAAGTCCCTCCCACTGTAAGGGAAGATCAGGTTTGTGACCACCTGAGGAACCTGAACATAGATAAGTCTATGGGACCTGATGAGATGCATCCCAGAGTCCTGAGGGAACTGGCTGATGTAGTTGCCAAGCCATTCTCTATGATACTTGAAAAATCATGGCAGTCAGGTGAAGTTCCTGGTGACTGGAAAAAGGGAAACATTGCACCCATTTTTAAAAAGAGTAGAAAGGAGGACCCTGGGAGCTACTGACCTGTCAGCCTCACCTCTATGCCTGGGAAGGTCATGGAACAGATCCTCCTAGAAGCTATGCTAAGGCACGTGGAGGACAAGGAGGTGATTCGAGACAGCCAGCATGGCTTCAACAAGGGCAAGTCTTGCCTGACCAACCTAGTGGCCTTCTATGGTGGAGTGACTACATCAGTGGACACGGGAAGAGCTACGGATGGCATCTAGCTGGACTTCTCTAAGGCCTTTGACATGGTCCCCCACAACATCCTTCTCTCTAAACTGGAGAGGTACGGATTTGATGGATGGACTGTTCGGTGGATGAGGAATTGGTTGGATGGTTGCATCCAGAGGGTAGTGGTCAATGGCTCAATGTCCAGATGGAGACTGGTGACGAATGGTGTCCCGCAGGGGTCCGTATTGGGACCGGTACTGTTTAGTATCTTCATCAATGACATAGGCAGTCAAGTTTGCAGCAAGTTTGCAGATGACACCAAGCTGAGTGGTGCGGTCAACATGCCAGAGGGACAGGATGCCATCCAGAGGGACCTGGACAAGCTCGAGAAGTGGGTCCATGTGAACCTCATGAGGTTCAACAAGACCAAGTGCAAGGTCCTGCACCTGGGTCGGGGCAACCCCCAGTATCAACACAGGCTGGGGGGTGAAGGGATTGAGAGCAGCCCTGCCGAGAAGGACTTGGGGGTACTGGTGGATGAAAAGCTGGACATGAGCCAGCAATGTGCGCTCACAGCTCAGAAGGCCAACCGTGTCCTGGGCTGCATCCAAAGAAGCGTGGCCAGCAGGTCGAGGGAGGTGATTCTGCCCCTCTACTCTGCTCTGGTGGGACCCCACCTGCAGTACTGCGTCCAGCTCTGGAGTCCTCAGTACAGGAAAGATGTGGACCTGTTGGAGCGGGTCCAGAGGAGGGCCACAGAAATGGTCAGAGGGATGGAACACCTCTCCTATGGGGAAAGGCTGAGAGAGTTGGGGTTGTTCAGCCTGGAGAAGAGAAGGCTCCGGGGAGACCTTATTGTGGCCTTTCAATACCTAAAGGGGGCTTATAAGAAAGACGGGGACAGACTTTTTAGTAGGGCCTGTTGCGATAGGACAAGGGGGAATGGTTTTAAACTAAAAGAGGGTAGATTCAGACTAGATATAAGGAAGGAATTTTTTATGCTGAGGGTGGTGAAACACTGGCACAGGTTGCCCAGAGAGGTGGTAGATGTCCCATCCCTGGAAACATTCAAGGTCATGTTGGATGGGGCTTTGCGCAACCTGACCTGGTTGAAGATGTCCCTGCCCATGGCAGGGGGGGCTTGGACTAGATGACCTTTAAAGGTCCCTTCCAACCCAAACCATTCTTTGATTCTGTGATTCTGTAAGTTTAGAATCAGGGCAGTAGGAGTAGGCAGGAGTTACTGGTTTCAGGTTAATGCTACAGTAAGAGATTAGCCTGACAGGGACTGTTGTATTTGGGAGATCCCATGATTAGAGGTTAGGGCTGCAGCCACCAAAGGTCATCTAGATATTCTGAGCCTTAACAAAGATTGGTGGGCTAAAAATATGTTCAAAATTATGGTTTGGGTTAGGGTTTGGCTTAATCAGTGTTCAATAGCTGGACCATTGGGCTTAATTTAGGACTAAGACTGGCAGGATCCAGTGGACTAACAGTGACCCTAAGGCTAGGGTTAACATCTGGCATGCCAGATTCCCTAAAGTGGTGGAGAAAGAGTTGCCATGCTGTGAAATGCCTATTAAATTTAAGGCTGCTTCCAGTGTGGGTTGTTGAGTGAATCTTAGGACTGGGGTTGGGGTTCATGTTGCAGTACAAAATAACAAAGGGTGATGAGCTAGATTTTTTTCAATAGGTGTGGCTAGTCTAGGTTTAAGAACATATTGACCAGAAGTAAATACATAGCGTTGCATGGATTAAGTAAGTATATTAATACCTAGAATAAGATCTTGATAGCTGCTATACTCTTTTTATGCCATTTTGTCAGCACAGGTATCTGGAAAGCTAAAGCAAACCACCAGCAAGGCGCTGAATTGGTGCTGGGGAACATCCTTGCCTATTTTTACACCAATGACTTGTCTTTAGCTACTCCATCCCTTTCCCTGCCCAAATATGCTATACAGGGAAAGATGTAAGCTAGGCTATCATCCCACCGTCGCTGGTTTCAGAAAAGTCTCTTGGGGATCAGGGAAGCCTGTTAGAAGTTAAGGAAATGTAGTAGCTCCTCTAAGTTTCAAAAAGAATTTCTCAGGTCACTAATCTTCAAAAAAATTTGGAAGCATAATGTCATACTTTACTCTCACCTGTCCTGCTTTCTACAAGATGCCACCTGCAGCAAAGATCAGATTCCCAAGATTTTAATATATATTTTATGTATTGATATGTTTTAGATTCTAATAAAACCCTTATGGCTTGGTAATTTTTCTGGATAGCTAAATGTGGTAAGTACTGTTACACACAAGATTGTGGACACAAGATGGTGTATATGTACAGTAAAGTATCATGGTCTCTTCAATTCTGGTTTCCTTCTGTCTTTCATTTTCATTTCAGGTGGAGATGATTTAAAGAATATGTTAAATACTCAAAGCATAGAAGATACAAATCTGCACCAGGTACATCTTTACAAAGAATCCTGATGTTAATTTGATGCTGAACTGTTAAGGGCTTGCTAGCAGTCTTCAGTAAACTAAAGCAGACGACTATTTCAGAAATGTGTTTCAAAACCAGCACATAATGTACTAGATGCTTCATACCCAGCAGGGACTGAAACAGAGTGATATTTAATGTTATGCCAATTCTTTGGCAAGCAGTTGCTGATCCTTACTGGTACATGGGATAAGCTGCAGCCTCGTGAAGATGCAAGACAGAGGCAATCAGCTGTCTCTCATGGACAGTGGTTCTCGCTGAGGTTTTGCAGTTGCTGCAGAGGTAACTTAAAAAAAGCATGGTACATCAGTGTCCCTTTGTACTTGCAGAAACCTGACTGAAATGGCAAGATGATGTCTGGCTTGTAGCAGTAGGGTAGCTGCTTCTTGCCTCTGTGTAGTAGGCTGTGTTGTGTTTTGATAGGAAAGGGTTAGGGAGCCACTGTCTTGCACAGGGGTTGCACAGTTATGCTGTGAGATGTCAGTAAGATGTGGGAGCTAGTGCCTCACATGAAGACAAGACACCATAATCAGTCACTTGGGTCATAGTTTGTTTGCGTATAGCACAACAGCTTTTGGCATTAAAAGCTGTACTCACCTCGTTTTCTCCCCTTTGAACAATGATAACTGGTAATATCTGAAACATATAATGCAGTGTGCACAGACACTTTATTCTTGCTTCCTAAAGTTTTATGTGGTTATGATAACTGTCCTTGTTACTCACAGTAGTCCAGTCAATGGTGTCCTTAGAAATGTTATGCTATAACAGCATCCATGGTGTATAGTCTTAGATTACACTTTAAAACATTAGTTGATTGACGAAGGATATTCTCCCAGTAGAAGGTGTTGTAAACATTCAATTGAGAAAACCTATTACTGTGGCTGTGTAACTGATGATTTCAACAGTTGTGTGAGTTGTTGCAGTGTTTGTGATCTGGGTCTATCTCCAGATATGAAGTAATCAACAGGATAATTCTAGTTAGTCATTGGCCTTTGGAGCAGTTTTGATGCAAGATTGTCATGAGTTAATTCTGCGTGTTTTTGCTGTGTTATTTCCCTTTCTTTATAATTTCCTAGAATCATTGCAGACAGGTTTGCCAGAAATGTGAAACTGTAGCTCTGGTATATGACCACAGAAGCAGTGTAGTTTTAATTCTTTAAAGGCAGAGCATTCATTCGAAAACAATTCAATTTTCAGAAATAAATAAAAGTGTAAAGCACTTCAGTAATATTTATCATTGGATTTCACCCATTAATTTTTACACTTTCATACACATATTTCTTAGTTCCTTAATTTGTTTGTCCTGCTGTCTTAAAAATCTGTTCAGGCAGAGGAAATCAGTTAATTTTATAATAGCACAGTTTTCTTTTAGTATATAATAAAGCAATTTATCAGAAAATGAAATTAAGTATATGGCCTGTTTTGCAGATAGAATTAAATGCAGATGGCACAGTTCAACATGATAATACTAAAGCATCAAAGGAAATGTTGCTGAAAATGAGCAAAGCAGAAAAACAAATTTGGTGAAATACAAATAATAAAGTTCTTCAGGATTCTAAAGGCAGAAAAAGGAATGAAAAAAAATACAAGTTCAAAAAAGACAAATAAATCTGCTATTCTTATATTAGAGGCTACAGCCAAGAGTAAAACTATTCAGAAATAATGTCTCATGTTAGATGGACCTCATGTTTAGGTCCACTTACAAACCAAGCAATAGTTAAATTACAGAAAATGTATTTCCCTGATGGTGAACCTAATGAAATGGGCCACACTGTTGCTGTTTCTAATCATAATTGTTGCATCCCAGTTGATGTAGGAAAACTGAGGTAAGTCAGACAGAATTGCAACAGGAACATGAATTCAACAGTGGTAGCAGTGAAAATGCATTTACAGAGGAAAAGGGCAGAACTGGTGGAAGCTCAGCAACTTCTGTTGTAACGGGAGGAGATCACCAGTTTGCATTGCCCCCCATCATGGTTTCTGGAGAAAAAGTGTCTGCACAGCATTCTCAGAGTACTGATTTAACAGAACTTGATTCTCAGTCAATACTTACTTGCTTTGACTTCCTCTCACAATGTATCTGTTTTAAAGTTACAACAGGAAGTCAAGAGTTATGACAGTGATCAACATAGTCTCAGAGTTACAGCAGTAGTTTGAGTGACAGGAATCTAAATACCGGTACGATAATACCTTCAGAGCTAATTACTTCTTTGCAAAAGTTGACAAATCAAGTTAAATTTGATGTTGATGGAAACAAAATTAATGGATCGGCTCTAAGTTTAAAACTCTCTTTGCCTTTTTTTGAACAGATTTCCTTACAGACAGATCAGTCAGAACCACTGTGTGCAAATCTTACGGATTCAGGCAGCACAGACATACCGCAACAGACTATTGTAAATGAGGTGCAAAACATTTATACTAATATATCTGAAGATGGAAGCAGCCGCACTGAACAGACACTTCAAGCAAATGCAGAAACACTGTTAGCACATGAGCTTTTAGCAGGTACTAATGGAGAAAGTGTTTCTGGAAGTCCTTATAATTCTACCAGTGGTGTACTAAGCACCATTGAACAAAAGGCTCCACAACTGGAGAAAGGAGGGAGGATCCTGCTTAATGCAGAAGAGAGTGTTGAAGGATGTCACATTGAAACTGAAAATGCTAGTAGTTTAGAGATCGAGCCTATAGCTCGATGAAAAGGACATGCTTCAAATTAGACTAAAGAGAGAGGAACTTCAGGAGACCAACTCAAAAGCAGATTTGCATTTTGGTGTTAATGCAGACAGCAAGTCTCCTTATTCATTTCAGATTGTGGAAAATATGCAGAAAGAAACCTCCCAGAAAACAGGTGCCATGTTTTGTTTGAAAATAATTATTTTATGAGTTTGTTGTAAGCATTCTGTGTATTTTATTAAAAAAACCCAACTGTTGGTCTCCAGAGAATGTATTTTGCTATAAATAAATAGCAGACATATGGAATGTGTTGTGGTACAGTCCACTATGCCAGATTAACTAGTTAGTAATTTTTGCTTTGTGTTTTTGGGGGCTGTTTCATATATCCAAGTCCCCATTGTATTTACCAAAATGTGACCGCAATGGTTATTACAATAATTAGAATGAAAGTCTTAAGTACCTTATTTTTTTTAATACCTAAGAATCAATAATGGTCATATCTTCACAAAGGAATCTTTGAATTGTTTTGGATTCAATTTCAGGACTTTAACATATGGTGAATAGTGGTTAAAGGATTTATTTTGTTAATGTATTTTCAAAAATCGAGTGAGTTACTGCAGGCATTTTTTAACCTAGACTAGGTGGTGATTTTGACATTCATTTTAATATCAGTTATAATTTCTGAAATTACTGAGTATTATGTCATAGATACTCTTAAGTTCTTTTGTTAAACTAACAGATGAAGAAGTGTTTGCTGGAGTAAGTGGAACAGAAGGCACTGAAAAAAAAGGAGAAGAAGGAAATGCAAAGACCAATGTGCTTTCACAGTTTACTGAAACAGAAGTCCAAACTAAAAGAGTAAGATTAGACCCTCAGGAAACAAGCCAAAAGGCAGCCTTGTATTCCAGTAGCAGCAAAAACAAGCTTTCATCTAATCAATCACAACTCAGTCAAGCATCAGAACAGCAAACGTCCAAGAAATCAGGTGAAAATTTAATAATATTTTATAAAAACAGTGGAGTTTTTTTCCAGACATACATGAAGAAGGCTTTTCGTAATACATGAGGGAAAGTTTGGGAAAATATATATAGCATGTTGAGCAAATACTTTAGTGAGTTCCAAATACTTGAAATATTTCCAGAACTTCTGTACTCCGTTTTATAGGATGCACACACTTACTCTGTTTTGTTTATGTTACATTCATCCGTCTTCCAGCATTGTGGTTGAGGGGATGCAGGATCATAACCGAGAGCTTAAAATAACATTAAATTGATCCTTAGTTAACTATGTTACATAAATAATAGTTTAAAATAACACTAAATTGGTCATTAGTTAACTATTTACATATCACAGATCAAAGAAGAAAACCTGGCTCTCTGTATATTTGGCACACATATATCCACTTATATTTTATAGACTATATCCTCATCAGGCACCAATCAGCATAGGCTCTGATTGTACTGGTACATTTGGTTTTAGCTGTAGTATAAAAACAAACCTACTTATATGAGGATAAGGATCTAGCATCCTCCGGTAGTTATATTCTCTTCTGCCTGCACATACAGCTTTCTGTTTAGCAGTTTCATCCCATGTCCAAGACTTGCATTTATCTTGTAGCCTTACCACCACAATAGAGCCCTGATCCAACTGATTACTCATCATAATCCCTGAGTATTTTTCACTTACTGCTTTTTTGGTAAAGCTGGCAGTCATCTTGTGTACTTTGGTTCTTTCTGGAACCAGAGAATCACAGCACTCAAGACTTGTTAAAACCAAAACCTGTAGTTCAGATGGGATCCCTCCTCTCTTAAAACTTTTAAATGTAATGTATCTGGGCCACTGATTTAAAAATGTTTATTCTCATATCATTTGGCATTCTCCTTAACTTGTGTTGAAATGAAAAGAACTATGTTGTTAGATGATAGGAATTTCTTGTGTAGCTTTGCCTTGATATGGAATAGAGTATTTGTCTTTTCTGATTATCTTAGACAATTCTGTCATTTCTCTCTAGTAATTAAGAGTTTGGGAATTATTTTTTCTGGTTCTGATAGATTTTAAAATACTGCCTTCTTAGGACCTTAGCTGTCTGTGACTATCTCCTTGTATTCTTTTGTTTTCCACAGCGGTTTTCTACAACTCCTTATTTATATTTGCTACCATTCACATCCCATTTTTTCATTTCTCATTTACTAATGAGAAGTAAAGGTTCCTAAGCCAGGTTAGTTTTTGAATTGGTGCAGCTTTTCACCTTGAGTGTGGGATATGTTGTGAAATACTTCCTAGCTATTATTCATATTTTTCTGCTGACATTTTTTTCTTCAAACTGTTTTTTATTTATAACTGTTTCCAGCTCTGTGAAAATTTCCCTTTCAAATAACTGTTGTGTCAATGTAAATGTATGCTTTGTATATACATACATAGGGACAGGTGGGTTTTATATATATAGGTTTATAGAAGTATGTGTGAATGCATGTGTATTCGTGTGTGGATATAACATTTGATTTATTTTTTCCAAGTGTGTGCAGCTAAAAATTTTCATTTCTTCCTTTGGCTGCAGTTATGTGTTGCTGGGGTCTGTTGGTCAAACTTTGGTTGCCTTTGAGTGGGTTGTAAATGAATGCATTAAGTATATTGTATATATTTTGAAAATCAGTGGGATTCATGCCCCTACATCCATTAAATGCTTTTAAAACCAGCGTACGTAACAGCGTGTATACTTAAAATAACACATATAAGAAATATACATGCCCATCCATACACACAAACACAATATGGACAAATACATCTGCACACATACTATCAAGATATTTATTTGTTTACCTCTTTTTGTTGTTTGCTTAGTACCCTCCTTCTCTTTGGGGACTTTGTCTGGATGCTCACTAGTCTCATAAGTTGAATTAAGGAGTCATCAGCCAATCTCTGCCATGTCCTGTAACACATGACAAAAAATATCCAGGAAACTATGTGAAGTTCCTGATGATACTTTTCTGTTTGATAGTCACAGTCGTCTTGTCCTCTGCTGCCTTCAGCTGTACAGAATAATGTTTCCTCTTCCGTCTCAGGTAGTTGCTAGTTTTCAACCCATCTTAAGTTCCTGCTCTCATGAGTTTCTGCACTGCAAGTTCGTGTTTTCTTTTGGAAGTTGAAGGGAGAAGGAAAAGAGTAGGTGTTTCTTGTTACTTACTGCTCTCCAGTATTTGGCAGTGTCAGTACTTAGCTTTCCTGTGTCCAAATTGGTTCCTCCTGTTGTAGGAATGCCTTTTCACTTCATTCTGGAAAAAAATCCATGGCATGTCTGATACATGTCATCATCTACTGCTAATTATTGGAAGAATAAACATTGAACATAGAAATGATTCCTTTCCCTACAGTTGTTCTTTTTTGTAGCTCCTATATTCCTGCCCAATTCTTATAATAAGGTTTATGTGCATTAATACATTTTTAGATTTTTTTCCGTTATATTTTTTTGCTTCCTATTACAATTATGGTTTAAAAAAAACTTTATTCCAAACACGTCTTACATTTTGGTCTCCTCTGGAATAGCATTTCACAGATTACTTTTTCCCCCAAAAGAGATTCTTCAGGTAATACTTCATTCAGCTAAAATTTAATTATTTCCTTCATCCCAGGAGAATGTTGCTGTTTGAGAGGTGATGCAAGAAAGTATAGCCCTTCATACAGTTGAAGGCATTAATAGCTTTGGAGACCAGGACAATGGCATTCAGATTGCAGAAGGAAAAAGTGGAGGATAGGATAATGTTTTCTGACTTGTGGGGTTTTCAGATTTTTTGCTGTCTCATGCCTTTTCTTCATTAACTGGCTTTTGTATCTCATCTAATTGTTCCTTTGTCCCAGTGGTCTTCCTTATATTATTCTGTTCTTGAATAAAAATCTTTTCTTCCTAAATGACACAATATCACTTTCATCTACAGTCAGGCACTTACTAGGGTCTCAACATTCCTATTCTGCTTATACAGAAGGAAGGTACAAACAGCTTGCTTCTTTTCTTATAGTTCAATCTGTGGAATGAATTACTCGTAGACCAATGCTGAAGTATTCAAATGTCTTTTTGAAGGAGGATATCCTTGAAGTTTTTGAGGTATGGCAGCCTAATCTAGTCTGATTGCTGGTTACTGTAGTCTCGCCATTTTATCTTTGTATGTGTGCTGACTGGATTTTGTATTTGCCAAGTTCTGGATCTTTCCTGCTCATGACCCACCTGGCAATGCGTTCCACGGAGAACCAGTATTTTGTGATTCACATACCGATGTCCCATTACGCTTTTGCAAATGATTCCTAACAACCATGACGAAAACTGTTGTGCATGACAACTTAACTGGAAAACTTTGCAATTACTTCTGTTCACTTGCAGCCGATATTGCTAAGGGTCATTAGCTTAATGGGCTGTTGTGCGCCTTTTTTTCCTCCTACGTCTCTAAAGAGTCCCTAGGACATTCTCCCATGAGTCAGAGGGGAAGAAAAGGAAGAACCAGAAAGCAGATGATTGCTTTGGGAGTTCAGACCCAGAAGCTTTTAGACAAAACACAATACATTATCTTACAGAAAAGCAGGTCTCAGCTTGGAGGAGTATTTCAATAACATGACCCCTCTGTGTGCTCTAGAATCTCAGTTTTCATTTAAAAAAGAAACTCTTTAGCTCTTCTGGTTGCCAATACCATGTGGGCCAAGCACCCCCAATGCAAAGAGGGCAGCCTGAATGCTTTCTGACAGGTTAGAATAATGTACAGTGAGCTCCATGCTGCCATAGTCTGGTTGCAGCGATGCCTGAACAAGCTAGTTTAAAATTAGTATGGATATATTCTTACTATATGTTTGTCTTTAATATAGTTGCAGTATGTCTTCATGTTCTTCCAAACATTCTTGGATGACAAGCTCAGTAGTTTACCTTAAAGGAAACCTTGGAAAAGCAGATTTTCCAGAAGGCAGGAGGAGCCTGAAGAAAGGCAGCTGTCAAATCATGGAAGATGTTTGATAGCAATGGATACTGATAACTGAAAATATTTGACAAGACAGCTTGTCTGATGAGAAGAGGAAATGCTCGGGATGCAGCAACTAATTGTTCATAGGAATAATTAAAAAACCATGGATAAGAGTTGCAAAATGCTTATTTTAAAAGTGCTTGTACTTTCCTTTTTTGGACAAATGACAGATTTTCAAGAAATCAGAGAAAGAACATGGTGAACTTTTAAAAAAATCTGATAGCATGGTATTATAACAGCAGGAACAGGAGTTAAAAAAAGCTATTGGTAGAGCTTTTGAAGATTTATACACCCTGTCTTTTTGGTAGCAGTTTGAGGGAGGGGCTTGTCCTTACTCTATACGCAGAGTCAGTACTTTTTTAATCTGTTTTTTTCTTTGTATCTCTTACAATTTGATATGTCTGTTACCTGGAGCCTCAGAATTAGGATCTCTCTGATTCTATGATAAAATTTAAAGTGGATGTTGTTTACTTTGTGAACCAATAAGAGAAGGATTAAATCAAGTTTATTTACAATTACGGGTCCAGTCCTGCACAGGTTTAATTAAAAGGCAGTTCAGCTGTGTCACTAGACATTAATCAAAGATTTGTAATCAGCCTACAGGACTTTTTCACATCACAGCTGTAAAAATACCTTATGTAGAAACCTACCTCTTCCCTGATACAGAATTAGGAACGGAAAAGAGGTGATGGTCAAGTCTTCATTTTTATATAGTTTCTTAAATATCTTTATGTGTGTACTTTATATATTTAGCAGGCATGCCTGGTAACTTGAAAGCATCCGTGGAGAAACGTAACGTACTCCCTACCGATATACAGTATAAAACTTCAACCTTGTTACCTTTTCCGTTGATCCCTAATACATTGTACCCATGTTAAGTCATCTAGATTTGAACTGTAAATGCTTTTGCATAGGGTCTGTTTGTTACCTGAGCTGTTACGCAGTACCTTCTAACCCTTTGATGTAGTCAATTAATGTTATTGAATAATTAAGGCAACAGTATTGCACACATTTACATTAATTCAAATGAGTTATGAAGCTTAATTCTTTGTTTATAAACATTTTTCATGGTTCCTAATGAACATCCAATATGTGTTTAGAATCATCCCTATCTACCAGAAAAGAAGCTGTAATTTTACATGGTACCTGTAATACAAGAGCCGGGAGAAAGACGAAAAAGAAGAGAAATGCGAAAGGGGAAACTCAGCTGCATATTGCTGCTAGGAGAGGAGATTTGTCTTTGGTGAAAGCTCTAATATCATCTGGAATTTGTGTCAATGAACAGGACTATGCAGGTTTGAAAATTACTCTCTTATGGGCTTGTATTATGATACTATTTTATATAATTTATAGTAGATACGGTTTTATATAATTTTAATATAATTACGGATTCTTGATTTATGATATAATTGTGAAGAGGAAAGGAAGTCATTCAACAAGTGCAAGCACAATCAGTGAATCCCTGGATTTTGTGTCTCAGCATGGAGCTAATGCAGCCTTTTTCTCAGTAGGTGTATTAATCAGGTCTTGCTCCTCTGCTGAAGAGCACATTTTCAGAGATATGTATGGAAAGTGGACTTGAAAGTTTGGCGGGAGAACTAATGCTTACACTCATGAATATATAAACGTGTGAAGCACATTCACACAAACCTTATTTCCTTAGGAAATGAGGACAAAAATCAGATAACGATTTTTTTTTTCTTTTTTCTATCTAAATGTATAGCACATTTCTGTTTTTATAATCTCAGAATGGATGGTATTCTGGATGCCTGGCAGACTTGATATTATAAAATGCCACTGGGATTAGAAATCAGACTATTAATATTATGCTTCTGAGTTTTTAGAGTCTTTCTACTCTATTGTTTTGTTTCTTTTATTATTTTTAGTAGTGTAGTAGAAAAGTAAACAATATTTTTCTGCTTAATATTGGATACATTTTTCTCTAAAGTAAACTGAATTACACATTTATTATACATTTCAAGGTGATTGTTTGTATAAGATTTATCTTAAAGAGAGTAGTCCGTTGCATATAGTACAGCAAATGCAGCAAAATGTATAATCACTGGTTGGTGATCTGTGTGGATCTTTCCAAATCAGATGCATGCTCTATGTGTCATCTTGCTTTTATTAGGCTGGACAGCAATTCATGAAGCTTCCAATGGGGGATTTACTGAAGTGATCTTAGAATTACTGAAAGCTGGTGCTAATGTTAACAGCAGAAGTCTGGATGGTATTTTGCCAATACATGATGCTGTTTCTGGCAATTATTTGGAGGTACGTTTTTCTTTTACATTAGATTTCCTGAGTCTAATTTCCAGCAGAGGGTCAGCAAGGCAAAATCCTGGTTTAAATAAGGAAAGTCAGTTACTAATACAATTTTAGTGTAGATTTGCATTTAGGAAATAAACAAATATTCTTTAAAGTGACCAAAATTAGAGAAAGAAATATTTTTCAATAGTGACAGTTGAAATTGTACAGTTAGTTGACTTTTTCAGTCCAGTGGACAAATCAGAAAAATTCAGAACCTCCCCATGGTTCTCTCCCATGTATTGGTCTTTTTAAAAATAGTACTGAAATTGAGCTTTCTCCGTTTGATCACCTAGTCAAATCCCCCTGCCATGGGCAGGACATCTTTCACTAGATCAGCTAGCCCAAAGCCCCATCCAACCTGACTTTGAACACTTCCAGTAATGGGACATCCACAAGTTCTCTGGGCAACCTGTTGCAGTGTCTCACCACCCTCATTGTAAAAAATTTCTTTTTTGTAAAGAAAAAATTGCTGTTTAAAAATCAACCATTTTTTTCATTAACTGGTCCTTTCTAGCCCAAACCATTCTATGGTTCTATAGAATAGAATAGACTATTTCAGTTGGAAGGAACCTACAACGATCATCTAGTCCATGCCTGACCACTTCAGGGCTGGGCAAAAGTTAAAAGCATGGTGTTAAGGGCATTGTCCGAATGCCTCTTAAACACTGACAGGCTTGGGGCATCGACCACCTCTCTAGGAAGCCTGTTCCAGTGTTTGAACACCCTCTCAGTAAAGAAATGCTTCCTAATGTCCAGCCTCAACCTCCCCTGGCGCAGCTTTGAACCATTCCCACACATCCTGTCACTGGATCCCAGGGAGAAGAGCTCAGCACCTCCCTCTCCATTTCCCCTCCTCAGGAAGCTGTAGAGAGCAATGAAGTCGCCCCTCAGCCTCCTTTTCTCCAAACTAGACAAACCCAAAGTCCTCAGCCGCTCCTCATAGGACATGCCTTCCAGCCCTTTCACCAGCTTTGTTGCCCTCGTCTGGACGCATTCAAGGACCTCAACATCCTTCTTAAATGGTGGGACCCAGAACTGCACACAAATAAATAAAATGTTGTTTTGGCACAGTGAGTTCCAGAGAACTGAGCATAAAAAGGTGATGCCAGATTGGCTGAAGCATACCACTTCTCTTCCTGTCAGAAGAGCTGATACCTCATGACATTTCTCTTTTCTGTGAGCAAAGATAAAATGAAGGGGATGATTTCACAGGCCTGGTGCCAAACTATCAGTCGGGTTCTTGAAAACGTGTAAGCTATTATTCAGTATTGTGGGGGAAAACTGATGGAGAAGATTCTGAACTTCTAAAGAGTATTCTTTTTCTGATACTTTCTGATACTTAACAGCACTCTGAATGTAAGAAAGAAGAAATGCTGAAGATGAGAAGTCATATGTATGAAAATTCTTTACCATCCAAGCTCTGACCTCGTCAACACTTCCGTGTGATCTGAATTTTAGGGGGTAGATGAGTCCACTGATGCCACTAATCTCATTTCCACATTTTACAATTAAGCAGACTTGCAAGTGATTTGGAATTAGGAAAAGAATCATCAGTGCATGTAACCAAAAACCAAAACCACTATTAAATACTTAAAGAAAAAAAATCCACTTCTTTTCTGCACTTCGGTCTTAATATAATACAGTTCCTTTAATTTAGAGATAGGGAGTTTTGTAATTGCTCTGTATAACGATACCGTAAAGATAGTAGGTTTAATGACAAGTTGTGAATTATTTGTGTATTTTAATGGAAAAATTAGAAGTGTATGATACAAGTCTGTGTTGATTATAGCCAAGTAAAGTTGTTTGTTTAATTGGGATTGCACGTGTAACAGGTTTTAGAGTGTCCTATTTGTACCTTTATTATGTGTGATTTATGATAGATACAACACATATAGTTGTATTATAAATCCACAGCAAGAATTATCACAATACAAATAATAATAATAATATATAATAGGCAGTCAGGATTCTACTACAGCATGGAGCGAATCCCTGTGAGAGGGATGGTTCAGGGAAAAGTGCTTTGGATGAAGCTTGTGATGATAAAATGAAAGAACTGCTGAAGTCTTACAGTGCTGTGGACTCTGTACTTCCTGTTGAAATTATTGAAGTTACAGGTATGTTGGTTTTGTAATGTAAATCATAGGATTACCTTGTAGTCTTAAGGAAAAACTGTACATTAGAATGCTGCTGATTTGTGGAGCTGCATGTTGCCCAGCACTGATGTTTTTAACTCTATTAACTACTGATTTTTTTTTTATTATTTATTTATTTATTTTCAGAAAATAGGATACGTGAGTTGTTTTTTTTTCTTGAGAGAATGAGGTATAAGGACATACTTGGCTCTTCAGATTTTTGTTATTATCCATATTTCCCTTCACAGGAACCTTGTGTTTTTGAAAGTGGTAGCTTTAAAGACTTATTTCCTTATGCTACCTAAATTTGATCTCATTTGCATGTACAAGATATTTTTTTACGATTTGATCTGCCATTGCATCTTTGTAACCTATATTAGCTGATCTAGCCTATTATGGTCCTGCAAATTCATTTTAAATTCTATTTATTTTTTCTTAATTGCGGAGAGAGGAAATATCCTTCTAGGTCAAGAAGATCAAAATGTCATTGTTACGACTACTGTAAAAATGATGATGCAGCTTTGGAGCCACAACATGAGAAATACAGTGTGGTAAGTATAGATTATAGAGTTTTGTTAAACTGCTTCATGGTGTAGTACTGCATAGTGTCATTTACTGACTGAAAAAAATATCATTTAAATAATTAACCCTTTTGAATGTATGTGAAAGACCAGTATCATGCAGAGGCTTACGGTATATAAGCTGTGGTTTACAGCATATAAGTGTGTATGTTATCACTTCTCTCTGTTCATGATTCCTGTGAACTTACATTTATTTGCAAACAGTAGTCAATACTTATATACATCTCTTATTGCCTATATGAATAGAAAAAAGGTCAGGAATCCTGAGGCTTTTCATCACATTTCCAAAATGGCTCTTTGAAAGAGTAATGATTTTTATTCATGATAACGAAGGTATTTAGAAATTGTTTAATCTTAATTTAAAACAACCAGGAAGATTTTTGTACAAGTTGTATGTCAGAAGAGCTCTTGCTGGTATCTGTAGGCTATGTCTACATTGTCTAGGTGATGCTGTCATGGTGAAATTCACTGTCTAATCCCTGCAGTGCACTCAGAGGTGGAACTCTGAGCATGGACTAGTTTGAATGCCTGGACAAAACCAGGCTGTGATAGCCCCTTGCAGAGCATACCCTTGGCACTATGTACGTCTATCCTACCAGTGCCCCCATTGCCTTTACACAGTAATTCCCTGCCTGGAGTGACTTGAGTCCACCAATACTTACACTGCAGGCCATGCATCATGGCCTGTGTTTTATATGGTGCATTCGGCTCTGCTTCTTACTATCATTTCTGTGTTTGTTAACAGGAGTCTGTCGCTGCCATACAAGATACAGAAGAGAAGCAAAAAGAACTGTTGCTATTTGAACTGAGAACTTCCAAAGATGCAGGTAAACATAAATTCAAGTTGTTTCACTTTTTTTGGGGGGATAAATATCTTTGGTAATATAATTGCTTTTAAAATAGTATTGCACATAATATATTTGAATATCTCCTCTGGAAAATACAACTTCAGAGAATAAGATTTTAATAACAGCTCCTAGGTAAATGCACTTTCTGAAGTACTTCCAGCTTACATAGGAATGAATATGATGACAAAAAAGGGAAGCATGCCACTTGGAGGCATGTGTTTCAAGTCAACCTAATCTTATAAAAAGGTATCATTAGATAAGAATGCACACTGTTGGCAACATTATTCAGTTACAAGTACATGAGCTCCTCCATGATCAAGAACAGCTATGTCTGTATGTAAAGTAACAGATGGCAGCATTTTCATTATAGTGCGGCTGGACTTTCAGGAGCCTAAAATAATTTATGAGGAAAAAAAGAGAAATCTTTGAGGCAGACACTGTGGATGATGAGCAGTTTCAGACATGCTGGTGCCCGGAGGTGTAGTTTGTCTTAGGCTATCAAATCTCAGTTCAGATTAATCTCAAGACCCTACTAAGTGACACTGACTTCCTAGGAGATCACAATGCTGGTGCTGTGTAGCAGTTTGAGCCTATTGTGTCTGTGCCATGACTGTTCAAGTGGCAAAGCTTGCTGTAGGAACGCCTTTGACCAAAGTCTCTCTCCCCAGCTGCCCTTGCCATCTAGGCAGGGCTGTTCACTTTGGAGCTGCTTATGCCCATGAAACAGTTTTGCTTCCTGACAGAAAAGAAGGGATTTTTTAAGATTTATTTTCCTGAGTATAGGGTGGAGCTTTCAAATTATATTTAAAATAGTCAATTTATCCCTTTAAAAATAAATGTGAAATACAGAGTTATACAGATTTATAGCTTCCAACTCAAATTTATGGCGTATGAACTGTTAATTAAAATTGATACGTTTTCTTGAAAAATGTTTGACAAACAAGTAAATGATACAATAGGCAGAAGCCTATAGACAGAGATCGGTGCAATTTCATAAATGAGCAAAATAAACCATCAAACTTTTCCTGTTTAGGGGTATCAGAGAAATTAACATGGTGATCTGTTACCACTACTGACAAAAGCATTAATAATCTAGCATCTCTTAAACGAAATCATAGTTATTACTTGTGAAGAGGCACAAGACTGAACAAGAACATAGAATTACATTGACAAACTTATAACGTATAATAAAATCCTCAAGGTCTTTGCATGCAATGCAACCTACTGTAAATAATAGATTCAAATTCCCTATTAAGCTGCCTTAATAAGAGCAATATTTTCATATTTTTCTATTTTAATAAGTAAGTACATAGTGGTAGATATTATGAAACAGATTTGGGGAAACATTTTATAAATGCCATTTTTAATCCTGTGATTTTCCATTTTTCATGATTGTGGAAAGCTCGTATTTCCTGTTTTAGAATTTCAGGAATTAGAATACATGTTTAGCATATTATCCCAGTGGTATCCGCTGGTCATGACTTCTGAGCTGTCCCTTATGTTATATGGCTAAGAGATAGGGCATATAAAGAAGAATTTATAATTGCTCTTCTTATTTTAGAAAAATACAGCTAACAAAAAGGGGCAATAATTTTATTTTATAATATGGATTTGAAACTATGTAAAACTACGATACATATGTTTTTACCATTATATATAACTTGGAACAGTCTAAGCTTATTGAACTATTTTATAATACTTCAAACATAAAGGTTTTAGCCAGCTTCTTAAGACTGTGTAACTTCTGCAGGTAGCCTCACATATAATTGTCATGTTATGTAGCTCCCTGCAACACAAAGAACTTCAAAAGTTTCAGTGCTTATCATCCATAGGACAGTTTTTTAATCTGTCCTGTTCTTTCAGCAATTTCTTAGACAAGGCACTTGCACTTCAAAATTTTCCAGTACTTGGGCTATTTCCTTTTTAGTTAAACCTGTATTTAATTCTTCTTTCATTACAAGTACTCTACTTGTAAAGAGCTATTAGTATGCATGACAGTAAAGGTACTGTAATATTACTGCTGTAATAATATTTTCATATTTTGTGTATTTGCTACATTAAAAATGTTATTTCTACAATTATTTTCTACTGCTTATTGCCATCATCGTTTTGATTATATCAAAATATTGTACAGATGTGTATATCCAAAGGCTGTCTCAGATACAAGATTCTTTGAATGAAATGCTTGCAAAACAGAAAACAGAAAGGGATACCCTTGCTAAAAAATACAGGTAAGTAGAATACAAGGACTGTATTTATAGGAAGCTATTCTTTATAGCAATAGTGATAGAGGTTGTTAGAAGGTTAGCATGCAGTAGCATGAAAGTAAAACCATGTGGTTTTCGTTCAGATTTTGTGGAAGTATGATCCATATTGGCTTCAGTTACCTCCAGTAAGAGTTTACATCAGGGAAGAACTTCAGGGTTTAGCTAACGCATACTAATCAGTTACTGCGCACACAGCGAGCATTGAAATTAGGTAGAATCATAGAATTGTTTAGGTTGGAAAAGACCTTTGAGATCATCAAGTCCAACCGTTAACCTAGCACTGCCAAGTCCGCCACTAAACCATGTCTCTAAGCACCACATCTACATGTCTTCTAAATACCTCCAGGGGTGGTGACTCAACCACTTCCCTGGGCAGCCTGTTCCAACACTTGACAACCCTTTCAGTGAAGAAAGTTTTCCTAATACCCAGTCTAAACCTCCCCTGGCGCAACTTGAGGCCATTTCCTCTTGTCCTATCGCTTGTTACTTGGGAGAAGAGACCGACACCCACCTTGCTACAACCTCCTTTCAGGTAGTTGTAGAGAGCAGTAAGGTCTCCCCTCAGCCTCCTTTTCTCCAGGCTAAACAGTCCCAGTTCCCTCAGCTGCTCCTCGCAAGACTTGTTCTCCAGACCCCTCACCAGCCTCGTTGCCCTTCTTTGGACGCACTCCAGCACCTCAATGTCTTTCCTGCAGTGAGGGGCCCAAAACTGAACACCGTATTCGAGGTGCGGCCTCACCAGTGCCGAGTACAGGGGCACGATCACTTCCCTACTCCTGCTGGCCACACTATTTCTGATACAGGCCAGGATGCCATTGGCCTTCTTGGCCACCTGGGCACACTGCCGGCTCATATTCAGCCGGCTGTCAGCCAGCACCCCCAGGTCCTTTTCCAACAGGCAGCTTTCCAGCCACTCTTCCCCAAGCCTGCAGTGTTGCGTGGGGTTGTTGTGACCCAAGTGCAGGACCCGACACTTGGCCTTGTTGAACCTCACACAACTGGCCTCGGCCCATCGATCCAGCCTGTCCAGGTCCCTCTGCAAAGCCTTCCTACCCTCAAGCATATCCACACTCCCACCCAACTTGGTGTCATCTGCAAACTTACTGAGGGTGCACTCGATCCCCTTGTCCAGATCATTGATAAAGATGCTAAACAGAACTGGCCCCAATACTGAGCCCTGAGGAACACCGCTTGTGACCAGCCGCCAACTGGGTTTAACTCCACTCACCACAACTCTTTGGGCCCAACCATCCAGCTGTTTTTTTACCCAGTGAAGAGTACGCTCATCCAAGCCATGAGTAGCCAGTTTCTCCAGGAGAATGCTGTGGGAAATGGTGTCAAAGGCTTTACTGAAGTCTAGGTAGACAACATCCACAGCCTTTCCCTCATCCACTAAGCAGGTCACCTTCTCATAGAAGATCAGGTTAGTCAAGCAGGACCTGCCTTTCATAAACCCATGCTGACTGGGCCTGATCGCCTGGTTGTCCTGTATGTGCCGTGTGATGGCACTCAAGATGATCTGCTCCATAACCTTCCCTGGCACCAAGGTCAGACTGACAGGCCTGTTCCTCGGATCCTCCTTCTGGCCCTTCTTGTAGATGGGTGTCACATGCTAACTTCCAGTCAACTGGGACCTCCCCAGTTAGCCAGGACTGTTGATAAATGATGGAAAGTGCCTTGGTGAGCACTTCTGCCAACTCCCTCAGTACCCTTGGGTGGATCCCATCTGGCACCATAGACTTGTGTAGTGAACTTACAGAACGTGTGAAAAAATACCTAAGCAGAAGTTAGGAAATGGAAGTACTGAGCAATTAGATTACTTCTGCAGCATCATGGAGGAAATCTGTAGCAACTCAGATGCTACTTTTAGTGTCCCTGCCTCCAGTTTTGTTTCTTTAGCACCCCTAGATTGGGAGTGTTCAACCAACAGCCCACAAGAGCCATTTTAGAGCAATAGCTTGAAGCATGCTTGCAGACATTCCTTTTTTGTGAGGACACCTCAGATGTGAGCTGGGAGTGCTCACCTCAGTGTGAACATGGGCTATGTGAATTGTCAGCTTCTTGCTGCTCGCTCTCACAAGGCCTCTTTTTACTTCCTTCTAAGAGGCACTACCTGAATGCTGGTCATGTGGTGAGTGCTCAGCTAACAATGTAGCATCATGTTTAATGGATGCTTCTAGACCATCTGATCAGGATGTCTACATATTGTTTCTGTGAGCAGTATTTGTTTGGTCATGTAAAAGCAACAGTGTACAGCTTTCAGGTAGTTCCATGGCAAAACGTATAGGCTGGTTGAGCAAAGAGACTGAAACATTTCTGTCATAGACCATTTTGCCAGCTATAAAATGTAAGATACATAGATTACACAAGTAATTAAAAAAAAGAGAGGGTTTTATGTGAAGAGAAGTTAGGGTTCCAAATCATCCTTATGAACAAACGAGTGACTGAATTAAGAATATGCCTTCTTAATACTGAGAGTGAAACTGTGTTCCAGAGAAAAGTGATAAATATTTCTGGGTATTGCAGACACCCTGCAGCTAATGCAACAGCTATCCATTAACAGTAATGGGCTACATGCCAAATTACATTAAATTTCCTTTTTATTATTTGTAACGTGAACATTTTATTTTTAACTAATTAGCATATAAGCTTTTGTCACATGATACATAAATGTACAGAAGATCAGGAGGCATCATCACATTTTCCATCTTTCTGTTGTTCAGTTAGTTGGCCCAGGGAGAGATACTGCTAACACTTTCCCATTTCTATCTGTTCCTTTGAAGATATTAAGATGTATCGCTCACCCTCACCTAAGAAAAATGAGCAAAAAAACCCATCATATTTGTTAGTGACTGTAAATTACTTTGCCTTTGACATTTTTGTCACGCTATCTTTGCCTCTTCAGTTGCAGCTTCTTCTGTACCTATATAGCAATAAAGCAACAGAACTTCCCTGAAGAAACACTGCTAGAAAAGTGTGTGGAGCCTCACTGGCCTGTGTAGTTAGGCCAGTAGCCTGCCATAGTTGTCAAGGTTTACTCATACCAGTGATCAACTGTATGCTGATATGTTGATTGTATCGTGGATTCTAAACATGTGATAGCAAGCAATATCACAGTACAGACACCAATACTGTCACAGTGTGGTTTGGCTGTCCTTGTTCTGCACCAACTGGTGTTGCTGTACCTCTGTCCTGATCCCCTCAACAGCCTCTCTCTTCTGAGACTGGGATGGTGTTACCTGCATGGCATCTCTGCTTTGGGTGGAGTTAAAAGCAAACCGTGGTGCTATTCCTTTTCCCACACCTTGTGGTACTCCCCTGTCTTCCCAGCATGGTGCCAGAGTGGTAGTGCAATCACTTGTCCCTTGAGGGGGAATTAGGAGAAAAGAGTATTATTCTGGGCTGGTGGTTCTTGTGCCAAAGGAAGCAGAGAAAATAAGGAATTCCCTTCCAGCAGGGAGGATGTAAAGTCCTCCAGGGAAGAAGTCTCACAGGGAGACCAGCTCAGCTCTAGGGAACAGGGTCTGATGAAGGGAGAGACATTCCCAAACTAACATACAACATCCTAAACTGCTCTGTCCTCTTTTCTTAATGGTCATGTAGTATTACTACATTTGTGGCTTCACAAAATGTTTTGTTGTGTATACTGTAAAAAATTTCTGATAGTATCATCCTTCAGTAGCTCATCCTGAGCTCATTTTAAAAGGCTCCAAATTAGAGCTGCAAAGGCATTGAATTCAATGACGTATTGTGATTTGTGGTGATAAAAGAGCAGCCAGTGATAATACAGACCCAGTTTTGATTCTGTGAATTAAGGGTGGTATAGAAGGACAAGGCTATTACTGAAGTTTCAATGCTTTGCATTCTACTTCTAGATGGGATTCTGCAGTTTGTTGTGCATAAGCCTGGGATTTGAACTATAAACTTTATACATGATAAAAAGATTGTTCAAATTTTAGGTGTTGGCAGAGTTCTTTGAAACATATTCCTGTTCTTAGAGGGTTACATCTATTAAACTGTTTTTATTTTGTGTTTACTGTAACTCTGGTGTCCTTATTACTCCTTTTTTTAATTTTCTATAGGGCTTCAGTGGAATCTTTTAAAAAAGGAGCACTGAGGAAACAATTAGTTAACCTTGCTTCTAGGCAAAAGAGCCTGTTGACTATTGCCCAAACCCAGGAAGAATTAGTCCAGAAAATACAAAATTACAGAAGAACAAAGCAAGTGTTCAGTGCATCATGTTCAGATAAGCAAATCTCAAACTTAGTTATTTCCTGTGGAAATGATAAAGGACAAAGTTTAACTGCTGGTGAAATCATGTGTCCTGATGTAGTTACATTTAGTATGGGGCTTGGTGCCAGCATGCCTAATGGAAACAGAGTAGAAGCACATCTCTCTTTAGAAAATAGATTTTCAGCTCAGGAATGCAGCCAACATCCACACATCTGCTTGGCTGAGACAGGAGCAAATAAAGAAGCAATTAGGAGCAAAGAGGCTTCTGATCATGCTTTGGCATCCGAAAACGGCATAAGAGAATATCCCTTCGACAACATGTCAAAGCTGACAAATGCTGTAGAAGTGGTGACATTGCCTTCAGAACCTACTGTTTCCACTGCTAAAACAAAGTGCTCACAGCAAAAAGACATTCATTGTGTAGCAATTGCAGAACAAGGAAACAAGTCTTTAAATCCCACTTCAGTGACCAATGCATTAAATATTGTAGAACCCCGAAGCGTTGTTGTCAATAACAATGTCTGTCAGCCAGGCAGTGACTGCCGGCAGGTTCTTACAGATGAGGATCTCCACAGATATGTAAATAAGAAAGAAGCTTTCCAGCGGCAGCAGCAGCAAGTAATTTTGTCAACATCTACAAAGAACTTCCCTAATACTCTGCAGCAAATGATCTTTCAGAGTAGTGAAAACTCATTTCATACCAGCTCGGTGCTTACAAATCTTACCTCAAATACAGATTATCCAGTAAACCTCAGTGAGAAATCTTCCCAGAGCTATAGTAATCAGGAATGTGAACAAAAACAAGTGAGGTATGGAAGAAAAAATAGGAAAAAGCTTCAGCTGATAGATCTACTTGAATTGGGAAGGATTAAGCCAGGAGAAAATGTTTTAGAATTCAAACTGCAGGTAATTGTTGAGATATAATAATGTTAATATTAGCATATAATGAAAAAACCCCACTGAAATGGGGAAACAGCAGTTCTCATGGTTTAGTCTGCATCTTCAGCACTTAGTCTTGATAATTTTTATTCATTGGTTACAGATAATCTTCTATGAGTTTTAAAGGAAAATGCTATGGATGATGACTTCTGTCAGCCCATAATTTTAACACCCAGAATAACGCATATGTAAAATTTGTGTTTAACTTTGCATTATCAGTTTGTTAACATTTCCTGTTGCTAGAACCAGAGTGGAATCATTGGTAGGTCTACATTGTGTAATACCTGATTTTCATATTGGAAGGAATGGGAACGTTAAGGTTTTTATGACAATGTGATTCTTGGAAGCAACTATCAAGTCCCTCAAATAAAGAAATGTGACATCAAGGATTTCATAGTGCTGTGATAGACATGAATATATGCAAAATTACTTGCTTACGTGCCAGCTGGTTCTATAGTTTATAGTCTGGTATGAACCATATTTGCAAAAAAAAAAGAAAAAGAAACCTCTTTTTTTAATACAAAAGCATGTCCCTGTGCCTCCAAATACAGAGCAGATTTGCAAGGCAGCTGCCAGGGGACTGGCTTGGTATTGAGCAAATAATGGAATTATTGACTGAATTCCCAGCTGTGAGCTAGTTAATTTCCAGGGCAACATGTTGATTAAAACATGAAAGGTTCTTTTCAGCCAACTCACCAGGTGTAGCTAATGTAGAAAAGACTCCTTTTTCTGCACCTACAATGCTCGGGAATGCTTTTCTGCTGAGAGTGACTATTTCGTGTGGTCCTGTGTTTTGTAACATAAGGCAGCATGAGTAAGTCACAAGCCTCTATGTTGGGCCATGCCATAGGTATATAGACATGCTTCTTTTCTTTAAAGAACATGTAATATTCCTCTGAACCTCAAGGTGACTAAATGGAAGGATGAAGAATTCAGTATGCTTACTGTCATTTCTCAAGACCGTTGTCTTTGATACCGGTTTGATGCATGTGGATCTTAAGGAATTATAACCCTGTATTGAAATGTTGATGTTTGGAGTGTAGAGAAGTCAGTGATTTTTACTAGAATGAAAATGATACTCATTTATGTCTTGGAAGACAGTGCTATAGAGATTGAAATTTAGAAGCCAGTGTCTATTGCATTGCAAAGAGGAGATGATCAGTAAAGTTTCCTTCTTTATCATTACAGAGATGTACTTGATAACAACATACAGCTAGTACATAGTCCTTACTTAAGGTTAGCTTTGGGCAGGCAGAATGCAGTAGACCTAAGCTATGAAACTGTGAACTGGATTGAGTGTTCATCAAAATATTTGGGTTAAACATCTTAATTTAGATTCTTATAGACACCCCAAGCCAGTGGATATGGTAGGAGGAGGTTCAATATTTGCTGGTGGATCATTCTCTTATTCTGATTGTTTAACCTCATGCACGCTAAGCTACCCTACTAAGTTCTAACATAGTTTACCAACAGCTAATTTTTGCATTATTTAGCTGTGTTAACCTAACTGAGATCAGTATAACAAAACCTTAATTTACTGAACTGTAAACAACTATAAGCTGTGCTTCTGGAGGTGCATATATGTTTGCAGAACTGGGCTGTATTAGCATTATCAAAGAGGCAGTAACAATAAATTCTTTTATACTTAATTTTGTATAAGATAAGGCTGCCATGTTCTTCCTAAAACATGAAAGTGATGTCCCTTGACGTAAGTGAAGTTTTTATGCAAATATGTTTCACCTTTGAATCATTGCTGGAATTTCACTGTGACATGCATTTGTTCCACATGTGTAAGACAGATTGTGTTTGAGTAACAGCTTCTTGGTGCACAGACTTGCCTCTTGTGAGTTTCTAGTTCACTGTTGCAAATTAATTTATTCACAGCTTTGTAATATCTAAGAGGAACCAAGATGCAAATACAGTTCTCATAAACACACATAGGGAGATTTGTCCTCTGACAGTGGTGTCTGTGTGGCCAAAACATCTTATTCTGGTGGAATAAATCCTCTTATTTTACATACCACAGTTTATGATAGTGGCATTAAATTCTTTAACTTTTTTCAGAGAAAAACAGAATTAGCTGCAACTTTTCAGCTATATTGTTCTTCAACACTTTTTCATGTTTTAAGGATTAATTCAGATTTGTTAATTTATGAATTGAAAAATATTTCTTAATTTATCTTTTTTAGGAATTTAGTCATAAAGCCACGCTCTTAAACAACGGCAAGATCAGAACCAGTAAGAGACAAATACTTCAGAATCCAGTTCAGTGGGTTAAAGACCTACTAGGAAGTGATATTTCTGTGACATGGAAGTATGTGTGGAATAAGGTAGGCCTCATTTTACTCCCAAAAATAGCAATAATAAATGGCAATAACAAATTTCATGAATCTGGATCTCCCTACTGTTCTTAAAGCAAAAGAGGGTACAAGCCTAAATTTTAAAAAGTCTTCTTACTCTTAATGAATAAGCAGCAAAGAAAGAGCTACACAGCTATAGCTGGACCGTGATGAACTAGTCACGAATGTTGAGGGAATGTGGAATGCCCACTCTGTAAGCTATCAGTACTTTGAAAGAGTAGTTTTAAAGATGATTAAGAGACTGAGAGAAAAAGCTGAAAGGTAGTTAGAATAAAAGAAGAGCAAGCTTATTGAAATGTCAGGGTGTCAAGGACAAATGTTGCAAAAATACTGGCAGAGTTTAGAGGGCTTTGCAGATGGGTTGTATTATGCTTTTTTTCATTTAGAATTCAAATTAGCAGAATTTCTGCTTGATCTTGACAGACACAGATTAGACTGTTAAGTGCATAAACTCAGTTTTGTAAGAAAAATGAAATTTTTACACTTATCAGAAAAAACACTAATTAAAATGACCAGTTATCCATTTAGATTTGTTTGTACAGGTTACATATCTTGGGACACAGTTGTCAAAATTTATTGTTGAAGAAGTGTCAGTTTCTAGTGACCTGGAATTACCATCACAAGAAAGAGAGCCTTTGGGTATGTACCACTTAAAATCACCATGACTGAAAGCAGCGGAAAGTGATTTCTAAAGAGCTTAAATTCCAAAATTCCTCTATTGCTTTCTGATTTTTTTCTGGGCTACATGCTTATCATGATCTTGGGCTTGAAAAATAGTGCCAGAACTTACACATGATCTCTAAAGAAGTACGTTTCTTTTCTTCCATAAATTGGTTGTGTGAAGAGAATAATTACTAATGACTTGGTTGTTATGTAAAAAATATTATGTAACATTTTACATTAAAAATATTTAATATATAAAGTGAAATTTTTAATAAGCTAATTTAATTCTTTTTTATTCTGTTGGCAACTCAGATACACTAGCGTAAGTTTTAATCACATGTACATCTTAAAATCACATTAAATAATCCGTGTTGGTGGAAATTGCATTATGCCCAAGCAACAGGAATAACTAGGAGGATATTTTATTCTCTAAAAATAAACAGTCACAAGAAATAGAGTGCATTGATGTGCCAGAATGACATTGAACAATTTTTTCAGAACTGCCTGGCAGACTTAAGAACTTCAGCCTAATTTTGATAAGTAATGTGTTCCTAGGGAAACCCAAGTCCCTTTGACAGCCAGTTGCACTTGGAGTCCAAAAAGCTTTCGGGCTTTTGTGATTGGTTCTGTTAATTTGATGAGACACTGCACCTCATGTGAACTGGGATACCAGGCTTGGTCTATTCTTAACATACTAAAAGTAAATTAAAAGATAATAATTTAAAATAACTAATTTGATATTCAGACTACCATGTTCTACTGGTATTTGCTTCAGGCTAAGAGCATCCAGATAATGCGTTTACATTGCCCTGCTTCAGTAACGTAAGTTTATACCAGGTGTAAGTGACTTAAAAATGGATTTAGTCTCCTAACTTTTTAATAGGCTTTTGAATATTTGCCTAGTTCTTGTAAATTATTCCTCTTATGGAAAACTTATGATAAACATTGTAACTTCTAACACAGAGAAATCCATTTATTCAAAAAATACTCTTGACAAACAGAAATCAGCCTAAAGATCAGTAAGTGTTTTTTTTCCCCTGTTTTTCACAAATAGCCCAGGGTAATCTGGGAAAGAGTATTTCAAGAAGTTTTTTTGTCAAGTGTAATTTAAGATCACAGTAATGCCTAACCATTAGCCCTAGGTGAGAAATTGAGGGAGGGAAAGCCAAAGTGTTCTCAGTTTCAGTTCCATTTCAGATATTATATGGCCAAATATTTAGTAGGAAATTAAACAGTGCCTTAATTTGTTCCAAAAGAGGATCAACCTGCACTGTTGTATTGTGAGAACAGTTGTGGGCATTGGGCAGCTCTGGAATGGTTTCCAGGCCCGGTTCAGGAGTTAGCTTGTTCCAAGGGCTGTTCCCAACAGGCACTTCACCTGCAGCAAGCCTGTGAAAGCACAGGAAAGTTTGCTGGTGTGGATGTGAGCTATTCTGTGCCGCTTGCCTGGGGACATTCCCAGGCACTCTTTTATCTTTCTAATATACTTACAGCCTGTGTGTCTTTTATATAGAAGTTTATCCTGCTTTTGTAAAGAATCAATCTTCTTTTTTTCTGTCTATATTAATGACTTGAATTTTTTTCTATGCATCCCAGAGCATCATTAAAAGAGAAGGCTGGGGCCTGATAATTTGAGTGTTTTTGGAGGAGAATGCTATTATTTTAAATACCCATCCCCCATACTCCTTCCAGCTTCTCATATCTTAGCTCAGTGTTCATTGAGCTACTGTATGAAGAGGGTGGGGAAGTGGGAAGAAAATGATGCAGGCAGTGGCTGTACCTAGTCATCTTTTAACAGAAAGAAGCAGCTACCACTGAACTTTGTATAAAGCCCAATTTAGGAAGCATGTCCTAAGAACCTTTACCAAACCAAGGTCCCTAGGCAATACAGGGGGGTATTATGCTGTTCTGTGGCTGCCAGCATAAGAAATGTCCTAGCTTTTCAGCTTGGTTGAGATTAAGGTGCTTCCAGGTTTGTATAGCAGCAGAATTTTAGGTACCTGAGGAATGTTAATGTAAAAAACTTGAAGAGCTCATGGAGTAAAGCAGTCCCAGACCAATGCAGGTATTTAACAGAAGCTTTAAAGATTGTAGTTTTGGAATTAGTCATCTAAATCCTAACTAAATTTCACTTTATGTCCCTTCTTTGAGTCTGAGCGTTTAGTCTCTTCTGCATCACGCTAGCAGAAAGCAGGAACTACTGTGTTCAAGTCTGAGTGAGAACTAAACATTAAGAAAATAAACAGTACTTTTAGACTATCTGTATGTAGGAAAGCAGAAGAAACAGTGATTATATGGCTTGGAATTTATTCCTCTGTGCTTTCTGATACATGTAATGATGACATAATGTTTACTAAAAATTACCAAGAATAACAAGGATTCAGAAGCAGATGTCAGCTGAAGAGCTGATGTCAGTTGCCGAGCAGATGTTGGTGTTAGATATTTCACATTGAAATTCCAGCAAAGTGGCTTAAAATAAAAGCATATCCAGTTGTTACAGTAAGCATGATATGTGCATTCATTTTGCAGATTGTTATTTCGGGAAGATGGTCTTTGGAAAATGTCATGACTAGTGCAATTCTTGTGCTCTGGCAATCCCTTACTGCCTTTAATAACCATTAGCGACCTGTAAGGATTAGAACTACTCTTGCTCACCTTTAGTTATGAAAGACCCCAAAGTTGTGTGGACTAAAGAGTGTTTTCAGGAGAATCCAGATGGTTTCTTAGTGGCTGAATCATGGGAGCTGTTTCAGAAGGTTTATGTTAGTGTTACTTCAGGTATCTAGCATAAAATGAGCAGCTGAGCTCAATAAGGTTGCATGAAAGCAAATGAGAATAGTTTTGTTGTGATCATATGCGATATTGTATGTTTCTGTTTTCATTGGGACAAGCAGTGAAACACACATATATTTAGTAGGCTACTTTTCAAGTTAAATCTGTGTGGCATCTAATGTAATTTTGCCAAGGAAGATACATTTTTAAAAAAGAAAATGCCTCAGTCATCTTAGAGCAGCTATGGCTGGGCTGGTAAAGGAGCAGAGGAAAGTCTGCCCTTACATGTGTTTCGTGGTGTAAGGCTAAGTGAAAATTTCAGCATTTACCTTTAAGAAAAAATAAAAGCGTAACTGCTCTGTGCATTAAACCATTAAACCACCAGTGTTAAAGGATACTGTTTGTTCTTAGAACAAAGTTATCTTGATCTTTTTATGCTCTCAGGAAAGAATTTTATCACGAGGGACCCCAGCAACCACAACCAGCACCATCGGAGTTCTGGTACTGTCTTCATTGCTCAGCCTCTTGGGAGCTTTGACCTGAGCAATATGCAGCCAATAACCCCATCCTTGCCACAAACAGAAGTTGTGAAAACATTGCTATGTGCTGAAAGAGAAGCAGCTGTTACCAGGGAATTTAAGAGTAAGATTTTTTTAACTGCCTAAAAAACCTAATGGTGGGTGCAAGGGCTATACAACAGGTACAAAAGGAAAAAGAAAGTAGGTGACATGGAATTGATTTGTGTGTGGGAGGGAAAGAGTGCTGGGGAAAAATGATGACTCTGCTGATGGGTTGATCTAAATGACCCAATAATGAAGTTTTTCAGAGCTCAGTATGTTTGACTCTCCTGTGTCCAAATTAGAAACATTTTGTTATTTTGATGTAGTTAACAAAATAACTCCATATCATTTGAAGTACTCAGTTAAATGTTTCCACAAAATAATAGCATAGACAAATGTTTTCTGGATTTAGATGGAGAAATACGATAAGAAAGCATTGCTAAATAATCTCATGTAATGTAATTTAAAGAGAAGAGTGTATATGTTCCTGAAGATGCTCTGATCTTTGTGGAGTTGACTGAGCTTGTCACTTTGTGTTTTCAGTATTACATTTTTATGTTAATTGCACATTAAACCCTATCCATAATATTCGTACAATTTGAACAGTGCTTGCTGCACTTTGACCTAGTATTTTTGCCTCTGCCACCTTTGATTACACCGCAGAGGGATGACCCTGATTGACCACAGTGCAAAGTCAGAGTGGTCAGCTCTAACCCCCACTGTGCCCAGTGTCAGGTAACACTTTGCACTGAAGTGGTTAACAGTGCTGAGTCAGGTCTGCTGTGGGAGACAGTAAGAAGTAAATCAGAGGTGAAGTGCCTAATCAGTGTCAGCCGTTGTAAACTGAAAGTGTATCCACACTATAAAGCAATTCTTTATGCTTCTGCAAGTCTATAGATAGGCCCTGCAGCTACAGTGCAAAGGATTAAATAAACCCCAGAGCTGAGAATCCTCTGCAGAAGATGCTTTGTTATCCCACTCCTTTTCTTTTTTTTTTTTTAATAGAAGCAAATAGACTTAGTATCTTAAATGCCAGGGCAGGATATTTGGAGGGAGGTGGTCTTTAAAGTTAAAAAATAGATTGTGTAGTAGATTGTAGTCACATTTATGTATCAAAAAACCCAGGTTGAACTGCCCTTTGATATGATTTGAAAAGTTACACAGGTTATGGCTTGTAGGAGTTCTGTTTCTCTGCTGAACAGATGAATAGCCACGTTCATGTTTTCTCAAATACAGTTACTAGTTATAGTTCTGCTTACCAAGATAATGGTGTTGTAGCATGTATGGTCCTTGCCACCCTATTACCTGAGCGCTCAATCCTGTCTGGAAACTGTTAGAGCAAGAGTGTAGAGTCATTTTGTAGCCAAAGGTAACCGCTAACAGACATGTGGGGATTATGCAAAATTAAACATTCATAATACAATAAAAATCAGTAAGTTGGAAATTTACAGAAATGTTGTTCCATATATACATTTTTGTTTATATCTACTATGATTACCCTGTTAATTGAAGAAAGAAACTGCTTAACATGCAGTATAACCTTTAAAAAATTTAACCACCAGCCCAGTTTCCACATGTCTAGCTTATAGAACCCAAACCTTTTGCATCCAGTTCTGAGGAGAAGCTTTTCAGGTTTCATAGTCTGACCAAAAATATTTTTGAAAGCAAACTATGAAAATCAAACTCCTACTTAAGAAGGAAATCCCTTTAAAAACTGTCTCAGGGTGAGTATTTCACTGAGTCTCTCAAAGGAAGCTTTGGAAGAGCCATGAGAAACCCCATAGCCCATAGATGGATTTGCTGTATTTGTTTGCCCTCTACATTTGTTTCGAAAGATTCGGTCAGATACACAATGCCATTGCTGACATACTTCACGCTAAATGAATTCTGAATGTAAAGCTCAGCTGCATAAATTGGCTTTTAACTAGTTTACTTTCTGGACTTCGTTAGTCCTGGAAAATGATAGAAGAGTAATTTCTGTTTTCTTGCTAGTCAATCTTACCTTCTTGTCTTGTACACCAGTACAAAGTTGTGATGCTGAAACTGCTGACTTGGCAGGAGGATATTTAAATCCAAATGAATTGCTCCAGTAGAATGAAACCAAGATACTAAGTATTTCAATACCTCCTAGATAGGTGTAAAATTGGGCTACTAGTAAACATCGCGTGTGCCTATTTGCAAGAATCTTCCATTAGACTTTTAATTGTAAAATCCTCAGAAGAGGGATCTCATATGCATCTTTGAACTGGTTGAAGATATTACTTTGGTATTAGTCCAAATAACAAGTCTAGCCCATTGTAGTATATTTGTCCTGCAATATGTTTAAAGCTCCGTGTAATTATAATGCAAGGAAATGTTACCTGTTCTTGAAAGGTTGTAATGTATTTTGTGCTGCATAGTGCTCCAGTTCAGAGCCCCAGATTCTGCTTAGGCTCAGACAATTATGTCAGAAACTACTGGAAAACTCTACTATTCTTATCTTCATGTTTTTGGAGGAAAGCTGGAAAAGATGATGAATGTCGTTTAGTGATTCAAAAGTCAAGATGAACTGAGAACCCCAAGTTTAATTGTTTTTTTTTTTTTAACAAAATGGCATGCCTTAAAGGAGCTTGATTCTTTATATCTGAATTTTTTGGGTTGGGTGTTACTGAACTAGTGGCTCATCATGACCATCAATAATGGCGATAATAATATGGAAGAGGAGAAGTACTTGGAAGTGCTTAAAAAAAAGCCCAACGAACAAACCACAAAAAAACCCAAAAAAACAAAAACCCCGCAAAAACAAAACCCTAGCATCTAATGTATGTGTTTTCCTTTGTTACGTATAGCAGAATATTCATCAGCTACACAGTGTCTCCATTTATGTGACTGTAAAAAACAGGGAGATGAACTATACATGCTTTGTATTTTGTACTTTGGAAGCAAAGTGAGATTGTAGACAAATACTTCTATCCATAATCTTTTTCCATCTCAGAGTTATCTCAAGGTGCAGCTATTATACTGTTTTCTCTTCTTTATGGCTTGCAGACAAAATATTTAAAAGTATTTTCCACTGCGTTAAAGTTCCAGGCATTTGCTTTAGGTAATTACATACTTTACAAAGGAGCACATAATTCTGTCAGCAGAATTTACAAAGTTGTACTTTCCAGTAACTTTGCATACCATAACTGAAGTATAGGCTTCCTCCATCTGCACACTATTCTTATCCAAAATCGTCTACCTGTTCTTATTGGATTATCAGCAAGGTAGAAGGTAGAATGTCACGTGACTGACTCAAAGTTGAGCTATGTGGCCAGCAAGAGCCAAACAAAATTCACTTTTTAGGAGGCCAAAAAGGAAAAAAAAAAAAAAAAGAAACAGCTCTCAAGGACTACATGCCATGGAAGCCAGTTCTAAGAATTTAATGCCTGTATTTCTTATCTGTCAGTCAGGTTTTTCTGAAACTGGCAAATCACTTCAGAACTAACTAGGTGACCGTGTGATTGCAGAGAACCATAGACTAATGTAGGTTAGATGGGGCCTCTGGAGGTCTCTGGTCCAACTTCCTGTTCAAGTAGGACTAACTTCCAAGTTAGATAAGGTTGCTCAGTGCCTTGTCCAGTCAAATTCTGAATATCTTCAAGGATGGACACTCCACAACATCCTGTACAACATATTCGTGTGCTTAACCATGCTCATGGTGAATTTTTTTCCTCATATATCTAGTTGGAATCTTGCTTGTTAAAACTTGTGACCATTGCCTCTTTTTGTTGCGTACAGAAACGTCGTTTCCTTAAGAAGCCTGGCTAAAAGTAAGTAAACTGACTCCTAGTCAAGAGCTTTAAACACTGGCTTTCTGGCCTTTTTGCTTCGTGAAACAAGTTGTAAAAGAAATCCTTTGATAACTGACCCATCTTCTTAATTCATCAGGTGCACTATAACGTTTTCATCTGCTTTGGTCGTCCCGTGGAGACTGAAAGAAGACTAAGACAAACAGAACTGTTGTAGATAATCTTCCTAGAACACATCTATCTTTTCTTATCTTACTTATGAAAGCAATAAATGAAAGGCAGTGTGATAAACAGCAAGCTTCAAGAGGCAGTGGCTTCAGCTACTGCGTTGCTTGAAACAGAGAGAAGACAGACTTTTTTGACACCACACTGTGGTAATGTCAAATGAAAGCATTTAGGAGACTACCTGATGATTTTACCTTCATTCATACTATATCACGCTTCTATGTTATTTTTTTTCAGGAGTGACTTTTAACAAAGTTGGGACAAAGCTTCTAAACAAAACAATTCAGTCTTTAAATCACCACGTGATTAATAGCCTAGGAGAAGGCTCTAGAAGTTGTTCTGAGGCTGTACATAAAACCCACCAAATGAGTCACAGCTCCTGTAGATTTTGCCAGTGCATGAAAAACATGAGCTACTGGGTTTTCTATCAAATAGCTCTTCTGACTTGAGCTGAAACTTGATATATACTTTCTCTTCTGTTTCTTCCAATGTGCATCTGTGTGCACATTCAAGAATTTTAAAGTGTTCGGTTTTTAATTATCCAAGGTTGGCCCTGGAACTGCTTCTTATCCACTATATTGGCACATTAAATTCACGTTTTCTAAAATGGTTAGAAATAATTTTAGAGAACCATGTATTTTCCTTCCAAATGAGTATATAAGTGAATCATTAATAACTCAAAATAATGAGAAAGAAACGTATGGTGGGAACCTGCACCCTGCTCGTCATACCAAGAAATGGTACCCTATGAATCATTTTAAAGCAATCTTAGTGCCTTTTAATAAAGGATACTAGTGAATGCATTTGTTGTTGTTGAACTCAGTAATTTGATATTTAGAGTGATTGACTTAATCCAGAAACTGAAGGGCCATCTGGACAGCTGTCTAAAAATATATGTGTGAGAAAAATGGGATCATCCATTATGTTTTATTTTAAAAGTACTTCTTTTATTATGTTTTATTTCTTCATAAATTCAATCTTGAATATAGATTCCTTTATGGGAGGCTGTATACATTTCCCAATTGGTATTTACATGTATGTCAATCATACCTCTCTCACCTTTTGAGGGGAAAAATCATGTTACAGCTATTACTAAAGAAGGTAAGAGCCACTGAGATCTAAATTGTTCTCTTGTTTCCCTGACATTGATGGATTTCTGTAATAGATTGGAGGTTTTGAGTTCCCCACATTGCTAAATAAAAAACTTATAATATCTTAATACACCAATCCAAGGACCCTGAAGAATAGTATTTCAGAATGTATCATATCCTATAAAGTATTTGTTCCTGGCTAACAGGCATATACCCAGCGTATCTAGGAGAAGAGAAGAAACAGTTACTGTGTAAGATTATGATGTAGGCAAAAGTTTTAATGGGGAATAATATATTGTATTTATATCACTTATCTAGGCAACACTTGCAAGAAAGCTATAAAGTATTATTAATATTGTACATTTTTCAAACATTTAGAAAGATTTACTACTAACTGTATCTCTCGAAAAAGTATAACATCTTCAGGTCCGTGTTGTGGGAACGATACTTCCTGCCACATGAAACATGAAATAATTAAAGAGATTTCAGCATAAACCTTGAAACTGATGTTTTAGAAGAAAAGACATGAATTCTTGATCTTTAATCATGCCTGCAAGTCCTTTTTCCATGCAGATACAGAGTGTAACAAGAAAGGCCACTGTTACAAAATACTTTCAAAGAAGAATGATTCTAGATACCTAATCTTTTTTTCTGCTTTATGACATTGCTTTTGCCAATCTCACTGGGGGGACAAAAAGAAAGACTGAACTTCTGAGGAATACTATTCTTTATTGAGTGGAGGAAGAAATGGTACTTTCTCAAATCTAGCATTTTATCTAGAAGCAACAGAATAGAGTAATTATTTGTGAAAGTATGAATTAAGTTCCACATTATTGCTATACAAATTCTAGTTATAGGCAAATGATGAACTGAACCTACAGATGGTGAGTCGTGTCTGATACGTGAAGGAAAGAACTGTAGGCTAAGGGACTATTAGAAGGCGCTCAAAGTCCTTCTGGCACTGTTACAGCTGTGCTTGAAGTATCAGGTCATTATAGTCCACTAGGTAGCTTCCAAACTGAAATGATTTATTTATTTCGTAAGATGTAATGAATACCCTTCGATTTTTTCCAAAGGGTCGTAACTACCAGTGCAAAAATAATGCATGCGTAATTTAGGATCACTTGATAAATTAATTCTTGGGGAAAAAGTACTTTCAAAATAGGGATGGGGGTGGACACAGAGGATCACAAAGCAATTAGCCAGAATCCCTGCTGACCTGTATCTTTTAGGGGATGGACACCTTAACTTCAGGTGCTTGACTGGCATGGTATGTCTGATTGTTAGAAAAAGATCACTCCTTACTGACTGGTTTGTAAGGGCAGAGACCTTGGACCCCAGCATTCGCAGGAGAAAAAATTAATTAAGATCCGTATCACATGAAGTGAGTCAAGAACTGTGGAGAGACCTGGAGAAAAGCAAAGGCATTTGGCGGGGGACGGAGGCGGCGGGGCGGGGGGCAGAATTAACAGGGATGTGTCGTATTTTGTCAGAGAAAGATCTAGTCTTACAATGACAATCTATCTACAGACATCTCTTTTTCCAAGATACCAGGTCTTGATTAGCTGAAAGAAAAGTTATTTTTGAAATTGCCACTAGCGTGGGCAGAATTCATGTGCCTCAATCCAGTAGCAGCCTTTTAAAGGGTCAGAGGATCCAAAAATGTTGTTTATGGGAGGTGCTGGCTGTCATGTCTAAGACCTTACTTGGTCTGAATGGACAATGCCTTCTGGGACTCCTGGATTGTGACTGGTCTTCTCTGTTTCTAAGTTCTTGAGAGGAGCGTGGATAAGGCCCAAGAAACTTGAAAGCTCTTAAGACAGATTTTTTGTTCTAGATACTCCCTTGTGGCACTCTAGATCAAATGCTGTCACCTTTAAGTGTGTTGTTCTTAGATCTTCTCTTTGCTTACACATTTGTAGCCCGTGGCTAGACTAGCTGCACTGAACCAGATCCATTTGAGTCAGAAGAATAACATCTCCTGTGACTTTGCCACAGATACTGTAAATCAGTTCGGCTTTGCCTCAGATCTGATAATAATCTTTACGTGTTTTATAGACGTATTGAAACTGGATTTACTGATACCTGTAAATTGACTCAAATATGTTGCTTAAACTGCAAGAGCATTTTAATTCCTTTTACAAATAATTTACACAAGTAAAATAGTTATAAAATGCTTAACCATATCTCTGGATAGTTCCAGCACTTTCTTGCTTGGAAAAAATAAGGGGGATGCTGGTGGGATAGCCATTTTTAAAAACTGATCTTTCAGGGGCTATTTTAAAGATCAGAGAATGGTGACTGCACAGAAGTGGCAATCTTCAGTGACTAACCTTTATGCAACCGGAGGTTCTGGTCTGACATTTATATAGTTGCACCGCTAATGGGAATTCTCCTTAAATACAATTTTCAGGTTCTTAGCTGCCACAGAGACAAGTTTTTGTAAAGCTGTAACAAAATGGAAACACAAGTTGAAACGCATTTAGAATGGTTTCAAAACTATAAGGCTAGAACAGATGCCAACAAAGACAGAAAAGCTATTGGCAAGCAGGATGGAAAAAGTACAAAGAGATGACAAGTGTTTTCCCCAGATTTATGGGGAAAAAAGTTCATTCTGATATTGTTACTGATTGATACTTTACTGTGTAGTTCATGAAGATGGCAGAAAACTGAGAGCACCTAACAGGACAGCAAGGGTGGGAAAGCAGAGAAAGACCCTGCCTGTGTGTTTCTTACCTCGCTAAGCTTTCTTCTGTACCCAAGGCACTAAGAATGAGTTTTGGATAGCAGTATGGGAGCCTTTCTCCGCTGCTTGCAGCCTGTAAGCTGCTGGTCTTTTGTAAGGGAATGAGACTTAAACAGACAGCAAAAGGGAGAAAGGAAACATCAAAGTGGGTATTAAAAGATTAAAAATAACACTAAGCAAAGGGAGAGAGAAAAGGGAAAAAGAATTGAGAATGAAAAATGGAAATGGGGAGGACATTAATTGGCTGTGTCAGAATATGGAGGAAGAAACACAGGGACTAAATGTTCAAATACTGATCCATCCCTGCTGGCAAAAAAAATGATTGTCTATGGCTGTAGAAACTTTGATATCAAACACTGATGTCAGAACTGAGGAGGACAGCTTTGGGATGTATAAATTACTGTGCTTTTGCTAACTGTTGACTGTTATCTAAAATTACTGAAAAGTATAGATGAGAAAAAGTAGAGATTTTAATCAGTCACTCAGGTAAAGTTGTGTTGATGGTAGAATGCTGGCATTTAATCTACAAAATCTTAATCCAAAACATTAATTTGACCCAAAGGAATCAACAAAGACAACTGTCAAATGCTGAAAAAAGTTATTTCAATAGATTTAATTGGTCATATCTTTATTACACTTTCAAATTTGAGTTGAGAATTTTTAGTAAATAAGTTAGAATATTGCAGTGAGAGTGCTGAGAGGAGCATTTCCAAAGTAAGAAAGGAATGTCTCTTCTCCGATTATGGTCTCTCAAAACGGGATGTTAAATGAACTTCAGACTTTGCCAAGAAATTTTCCTATACTTACATACAAAATGTGGACATTTCAGGATGAAAAAGCTTTTTTCAACAAATCAAAACAGGTTGAAGTCATAGCTGTCATGTCACTATAGACTCAGTATTAATGACAATGTTTCAGCTCAGTTTCTGTCAGTTTATTTTATAAAGAAATTCCCAGACTTACTTTTAAGATCATTTTTACCTGAAGGTGTCCTTGAAACTATTTTGTGACTTCCCATCCAAGCATTCCTGTTTATGCCCTTTGAAACATCACTTCTAGTTGAGTGTGTGAGTTGACTTGAGTGTGACTGACCGCTGCTTCATAAGCGATGAAGACTCTGTGAGGTGTGTTGTGATATAACTTCTCAGGTGGGACTTGTATTCAGCCTGCCCATCTTTGTTACAGTCCAGATACTTAAATATACCCTAGACATCAGGTCATGCTTTTTGTTCCATTATGTACTGTGTTATGGCACGAGCATACTGAAGATGCACTGAGGGTGTTTGCATTCGGTATCTTACACCCTCAGTGCATCTTCAGTATGCTGTTGTCACCGGCGTCAGAAGTTTTGCTGTGGATGTCATGGGTGTGGAACAACATACATCCTCACGCACAAGACTCTGTATTTGCATTTCTGAACACAGGCCTCTCGCTTCTAATAGCAATTTGCCACTTCGCTGCTTTGGGTGGTGAGCTCCTGGAAATCGGGAAATGGCAGGGAAATCCTCACCAAGACATGGAGTTGAAAGGTCTAATACCTATAAGATACACTAATTGTTTTAGCATTGGGACCTACCGATGATGTCAGTTCAGTGAATATATTTTGCATTTTGGAATTGATGTAGGTGACACAATGGGAAAACTGTGGTAACAGAGAAAGACAAGCTCCTGGGATGGCACATGGTAGCCCAGAAATAAGTGCAAGCTAAATGACCAACTGGTGTCACTTCAAACATGTTTTCTCTGCATTTTGACAAGGATTTATCTTGACTGATCTAATAATCCTGAAATACCTCTTCAGTTTTGCTTCTCAAGTCACTTGAATGGTGTCTGAACACTGTTTTTTGTTTTTGTTTTGTTTTGTTTTGTTTTGTTTTGTTTTTTAAAACAGAGGCCGTCCCTACTTTCATGACAGCCCTCCCCCTCTTGCTAATATCTGCTACATGTGACAGTTCTGCCCTCGCTGGCAGTTCCTGTGTTGGGCTGGTTGTGGCAGCTCAGCAGCTCTGGTATTTTTTGCAAGGGTACCAAAGGGAGAAAGTGTGGATGAGAGATGAACAAAAACAAGTAACTCTGAAAACTACAGTTCCAAGTGCCTTTTGCAGTCTGTGCTGTTATGGAGAAACTGTCTTGTAACGTCTTTTACTGCTGGATCTCCACAGTGTTACTTTGTTACTGGAAGTTCAGCTTCTCCTGCACTGACACAAGTGCCTTAAGTTTATGCATTGCAATAGTTGCTTCAGTCCAGCAGATATTTAGATATTGCAAATATGCATTGTTCAGTCCTGCAATTTCTTGTATACAGGTCTATGCCTTCCTTTTTATATAGTCCTTTCAGGACTGTAGGAAGGGCATTCCCTGTGAGAGGGATTACTTGATTTTGGGGAAGTACACTAAACTTACCCCTTCGTGGACATAATATGTGAAATTCAAACAATGCTGAAGAACAATTGCATTTTCCTGTTATATAATTGGTAGTGGCTGGGACGGTTGATTTCTCACCCTGAGCACCACGAAGTGTAGTATTGCCCTTGTCTCACTGAATTCTGGGTGCTAGTGAGAGATACCGGTAAGATGGCCAGGGTCTTATGCTACAAGATTCCTAAGACACATTACAGATTCCTAGGGATCTCTAACCCTTACCTGGTTCTAATGAGCTGTTAACACCTCTTTAGATAATAGCGCCAGTGGTTGCTTTCCATTACTCTAATATACACTCTGTAATCGTTTGCATTCATTTTCAACAGGCTCTTCTGTCCAATTCAACTCAGTTGGAAGTCTGACACATTTTCTTCAATTCAGTGAGATAGTAATGGTATGTAAAGAGGAGTTTCTACCATGCCCTGTAATGGAAAAGCACTGGAGTTTCTACAAAGGATGTGAAGGTTTTGGATTCTAAAGACTTCTTGAGTGCTAACATTTTTTTCTTCATCGTTACTTAAAAGTAAACATTTGAGCTTTTAGAACTAAGTGCTTTGTTACTGTCATTTTGATAAACCATTTGCCCAGCACTTGGAATGGACTGCAAGATTGTTTGGGTAAACGAGGAACTGGGGAGTACTTTGTGGCCGGTGAGGATAACTGTCAATATTGAATTTTGTGCTGTAAGATTAAGAAATGGGGAAGTAGATGAGGACTGTTACACACTAGAGCTCGTTGTGAATTATATTCCAGGTTGATAACTTTGTATGAAATTCCACTTATTTCAGTGGCTGCCCATGCTCGATGGGGCTGCACAGAACCACATAGGGTGTGGTATCAACACTGATAGTCACTTCCTACACCTAAACCTGCCTGAGCACGTGCTATGTGCATGGCTGCACATGTTTGTGTAATAACAGAAGCTGTTAGGTTAGGCTAAAAAACAAGATGGGCAGCTTTGAAAATCACCAGCAGCTTTGCTTTATGTGGCATGGATATATACAAACATTTGAGAAGGGGGCAGGTGCTGGGAGAGGTTAAAAGAGGAATCTTTGCCATTGGAAATGCTCAGGGAAATTCCATTCATGTTGCAGCCAAGTCTTTCTGGTAGGCAGAAAATGTGCTGGCATATGGCAAGAAATGCAGTTAGCCTGTTTGTGGAACACGAATTTTTCAATCTAACAACATCTTAGATATTCACCCCCATCTCTGGAGGATTTCTATTTGTTTTAATTTTACAATGTGTGAATCTGCCTCAGTAGCATATTTATAACACATTTGACAGTCATGAGAGTTATCTGCATTCAAATGGCATTCTTGCGCTTTCGTTCTCTGGATTATAAGAAGAGATGAAATAATAACACCTGCTACTCCTAACTCCAGTGAATGGGATGAGAAATATCTCCTGTCAATACATAGCAACCTCAGCTAGCTATTTGGAGTGCGAAGAGCTGTTCTGCAGAGATTTGATTAGTGTCTTAAACAGAAGGTGGTTTAGGGAAGAGAGAGGGGTCTGATGTGCAGAGAGCTAATACGGTGCCCTAGGATGCATGAGCAGTCGTAGCCTGATGGGCTGTAAGGATAAAGAAATGCAAACTGCCTGGAAGTCAAAAAAGTTAAAGGCTGCTGAGTGACAGGTATTTAGTAAAGGTCACTTTCCACACAGAAAGAAAATGGAGTGGTCTCCATTTGCTGCTACAGCAAAACAAACCTGAAGGCATATTGGTTTAAAGGAAATGTTTGTTCAAATACTACTTTCACTTTCACTGAAAAGTGAAAGACTTTTGACTGTTAAAATAGCTACTGGATTACTTACATGTTTGACATTTTTTCTTGTTACAAGATGACTAATAAAATTAATGTATAAAAACTGGGAGGACTTGCCAGTAATACTTTTAATCCATTATATTAATGTGATTACATGACCTAAGGCAATCCTAAGATACAGTGACAAAATATCTGATTGATTCAAGCTGGGCAAAGAGGTAAAAATGTAAAGTGTACATGAAAACCACTGTCTCTTACTGACGCTATATGTAAAAGTAAGCTACCAGGGTTTTTTTCAATATTTCTATTGTATAGAAGCATCTTGAGAAAGGTGTTAGCTTGACAACTTACGTTTTAATATGACTAACAGATGTAGGATTCTGCTTCCCAAATCTTCTTACAACTGTGAATTTTCCCTATTTTCCCTACGGGAATCTTTTTCTTAATGTAAAGATCAATTAAGAGATGGCAAAAAGTCATACCATCATGAATAGAGTGTTTTGTTTTCTCTGTTTAAATTTATGCTTTCTAAGTGTACTTTTGCATAAAAATACAAGCTGTTACCACAGGTCAAAGACAGGCAGCTACTAGCGGTCCTAACTACAGCAGAGTAATAAAGCTTCTGCTCACAAGTGGCAAACAGCAACGGTTAGTCCTCCCAGCCCCTCCTGCTCCTTTCGTGATTCAGTTCCTTTAATTAGTAAACCCCTTCTCCACTCCTAGGCTGTGAGTTAGCACATATTTTGTGTGGTGCAGGCTAAAGTAAAAAGGACATAAAATGCAAAGAATACAAACCCCCTGGCGTTCTCCCTGCTCTTAATATTCAGATGGGGAATAAGAGGAGAAAGAGATGATGCAGTGAACAAAAGCCACGAATTCAGACTCATGTTTCCACAGATTGATTTATTTATTTATTGCCGAGATGGAGTTAAAAAAATCAGTGGGAAGATTAATACCAGTGAGGAAGAATGCAAGGCACAAAACAAAAGAATGAGAGTGAGAAGGGAAGATAAGCAGCTGGGAGGCAGACAATACAACAGAAGATTCATAGATTTTAAGGCCAGCAGGGACCAATGGGATAAGCTGACCTCCTGAATAACACAGGCCAGAGGTTATGAAAAGGCATAAGCAGGGGAGACACGGGGAACAGAGGAAAGAAATAAAGACAAGGATGTGGATAGAGCTAAATTCACTGTAGGCAGAGGATCAGCACAAAACATTGCACCTTCTTTCCAGGCAAAGCTGAACTATAACCAGCAAGAGCTGGTTAGGTAAGAGAAACATGGGAATGAAGGCCAGCTTTGGAAAGGTATTTAAAGTACTGTAAGGCGCAAATACACCTTGGGTTTTTGATGGTGGAAATGCAGCTAAGAAGGGGGGGAGGCAAAGGGGATACCAGAATAATGTTGCCATAGGAATTTGAATAAATTCTTGGAGCAGTTGCAGTTGGCAAGTGTTTCGTCATTATGACACGCAGGCAAAGACTTTTTTTTTCTGGTTTTCAAACCTTAACGTTAACTGGAGAAAAACACCTGTTTAAATGACGGAGAGAATGAACAACTGCATATATGGAGATTCGGGCACTTTTTCTGGTCACCAGTAGTCAAGTAACCAGTCGGGTAGGAGATCATATAGATGATCTTAATTTGAACGATTAAGTTTCTGGCCATATCAAGAAAAGAAGCTTAAATATGACACAGGAAGGGAGTAGAACATTTTGAAGATGGAACAGGATTCAAAGAACTCTATATGGTTTTTTGGGTTCGTTTTTTTGTTGTTGTTCGTTGGGCACGGGGGGGGGGGTGTTGTTGCTAAGGCTTTGGCTTTGTTTCTGGGAGAAATTTTACCACTTACACCAATATTATTACAGCAGAGTAACCCACAGGTGAGTTGTCCAGCAGCTGTGTCCTTTTGATTTCACTTAGGCTTCTGTGGAAGGAGCTCAGGCATACCGTTACGTAGAAGTCGGTTACAGTAGTTTAAGCAATTAGCAACCTTGAGCCGAGCTGTCACAGCCGCGCTCAGCTGCACGGTCTGCGCTACGGGAGCGGACAGACGCTCCCCGCTCTGGCGGCATCTTCCAAATTTCCCACCGAACCCGTGCACCGGGCGTGCAGGCCCTCGGAGAGCAGAGCCTAGCAGCTCAGCCCGACCTTAAAACACTGGCCTCTGCCTGGGAGTCGTTGGGGAACCGCAGTATTTCAGTGCAAGGGCAGGTTATTTCACTGTTAGCAGAGGTTTAAAGCCAGACCGCAGCTTACTAGTTCAAAACAGCAGCCACCGCCGCCCCCCGCGCCCAGCCGCCGCTCGCCCCGGGGCCGCTGCAGACCGGCCCTTTGCACGTCTTTGCTTTCCCAGGGCAGCCGAGCAGAGGCCACCGCCGCCGCCCCGAGGGGGAGGGCGAGGAGCCCGGGCCGCCCCCGGGGCGGCCGCGCGGGGCCCCGTTCCCGGAGGCGGATGCGCCCCGGCCGCGCCCGCACCCGGGCCGGCGGCAGCGGGGCCCTGCCCAGCCCCGTCTTGTCGCCCCCCCCCCCCCCCCCCCCCCGAGCGGGCTCCCTCCCGGCCGCAGCGTTTGCAAAGCCGCAGCGTAGACCTGCGCTTCCCCCTCGGCCGCCCCGCCTCCTCGGGGGCAGCAGCGGGGCAGGTCCGCGCCGCGTTCGCAGGAGGGGCAGCGGGCAGGCGACGGGCTCCTCCCGAGCCCTGGTGCCGGCTCCCGGGAAGGGGTGGCCGCGCCCGCTCCGCTCCCGGCGACCTCGCCGCTGCTGCCTCCTCCTCCTGCCGGCCAGGTTGCGGGGCGGGCGGCGGCCCCTCCTTTTTCCTCCACGTCATGGGGTGCCGTGTCGCACACATGTCCGTGCACACACATCCTATATACACACACGCGCGCGCCTCGGAGCAGAGGAGCGCGCCCTGCCCGCAGCGGCCGGCCCGGGACGGCCGCGCTCCGCTCCGGTGAGTGCGCTGCCGGCGGGCGCGTCCCGGGACGGCGGCAGCGGGGGAGCCCGGCCCGGCCCGGCTCGGCTCGGCTCGGCTCCGCCCGGCCCAGCGGAGCAGGGCCCTAACTTTTTGCGCGGAGCGGCGCGCTGGGGCCGCAGCAGCTCCCGCCTCCTCCCGGCGGCTCCGCCATAGGCGCAAACTTGGAGGCTCAGCCGCGGCGGTGGAGTTTGGGGGGTGGGAGGAGGAGGAGGAGGAGGAAGGGACGGCAGCTGCGTGGCTCCGCGGGGGCGCGGCGGGAGGGCCGGGCCGGGCCGGGCGGGGCGCGGCGCTGGTGGCGGCCGGCGGAGGAGGAGGAGAAGGAGGGTCGGTGCCGGCGGGTGCTGCCGGGGAGCTCCGGTAAGAAGGCGCCGTGCTTCTTAAAAGTTAATTACGGGGGGATTTTACGTCTCGGGAACAGAAGGAGGCAGCGGTTAACAGGCTGCAGGCGTTTGAAGTCGGGGCACACACCTGCCCGCAGCCCGGCTCGCAGTAGGTGTGCCCAGCTGCTGCAGCCACATAAGCTTTTTTTGAGGAGCAACAGTTATACCAACTTAATGTGTGGTTTGGTAACAGGAACCGGGTTTGTTGTGATGTTGGGTGAAGTCTCTCGTGGTTTTTTTTTTTGTCTCTCAGTAAATTGCTAAAAACGTACGCGTTAGTCTGTAGCTGTGTTTAATTTGCCAAGTGCACTTACTCATTTCTTTAGTATGGAAAGAGGCTCTTTTTCCTTGTGAGGAAACAAAAAGTAACAGAACAGCAAGGATCTGTCAGAAAAAAATGTTTTTTTCCCCAAGGAGAGACGGTAGCAGCTTTTCTCTCATAATGGGGTGAACAGACTTACTAATATCAGACAAAGGCTTGTGGAAGGAGACCTTAAGGGGAACATCCCTTGAGGTTAACTCGTCCACTGTGTCCCACCCGAGGATCTGCTCCATTGAACATCCTCTGACTTGTTCCAAAGGTCTAGTCCATAAACCAGCCTGTTTCATTTTGCGTTAGGCACAAATTTCCTTAATAGTAACCTTTTAAAATAAATAAACTTCCGTAATAATAATCTTTTTGCATTTGATAGCCTGAGAGAGAAACAGCTAAGGGGTAGATACAGTAGATAAACTTGCGACTGGAGTGGAGGCGGTGAACAGGAAAGAGCTGTTTGCTCTCTTTCAGACCAAGAACTTCAACAGTCAAGTGACGCTGGAAGGCAAAAGATTGAAAACAAGTAAGAGAAAGCAGGTTTTTACACAATACTCAGGTCAGCTGTAGAGTGTTTTGTCCCTGCCCCAGTCTACTGGATGTCAGAAAATTTTTGTGGGTTCAAAAGCAACTGGATGGAAGAAATCAAAATTTCATGAGAAGTAGAAAGTTGTAACTCCTGGCTTTGGAAACTGCTGAGCTGTAAGGGAACAGAAGGCAAAAGAACATGTGGAGAAGGTGGTGGAGAGTACTTGTTCTTCTGCTCTCTCTCTCCTCTTTCCAGGCATTTGCTTTTGCGTCTCTGAGACAACATCCTGGGCTGGATGGGCCCTGTGGATGTGATGTGATGTGCCTGTTCTTCCATGCATGTAGCTTTTCTGAGATGGCCACAGAAAGAGAAGTGAAATGCTACTGTATTTGTGCACCTTATCTATCTGATACTGATGAGTTTTAGTCCAGTTCTTGTGTATTTTTCTGTACGTTGCCCAGCTGTAAAGGCATTTAAAGATCTCTAACAGCCCTGGCTAATGCTTTTTGACACATGATTCATATAAATGAGCAATTCTTAAGGACTGCAACTTTTTTAAAAGCGGTAACAGTGATAAGGGATACACTCAGGTTTGAATTGCTTGTGTTGGCAGAACCCTTGTGCTGGGATTACGCTGGGGATGCAGGAAAGGGGACCAGACACTGAAAACTGCTTGTGTACCGGGTTCTATAGATTTTGTGGATGATAACCTATACTGTGCATGCTATTTTCTGGCCTAATATGTGCAAATTATTCTAGTCAGTCAACAGACTGTCTGTGATCATCTTAAAAATGCCTTGGTGGCTGAGACTAGGTCTCTGAAATTCTTTAGAAGTAGTCCACGTGAGCTGGGAAGAATTAACCAAAGGTAAAATTAAAAAAGCACAAAGGGTCAAAGCCGTGTGCTATCATTAGGTGTAAAGAAACCGGTGAGTGCTGATGTATAGGATTCAGGGAAGCCCGGAAAATGTTGAAACATTGGTTGAGAACAAACAGGTAAGTCCAGAGATTGTTGATCACACAGATCTTGTCAGCCTGGCAGCTGTTTAGCCCAGCCAGACATGGCTGAGGGCCTCAGCAGGTGTCCACAATGTACATTATGATTTTGAGAAGCTTTCTGTCCACTAACAAGTCAGAAACAGAGCATTTTCAGACTTGAGCAGAAAGATTTTGGGAAAGGGCGATGCAGGGATTTTTTTGAAACACATTAGCTGTTGGTCAGAGCTAGGAGTGGAGCACCGGAGAGGTGCTGATGTACCTGCTTGGCCGTTAGTCTTGGTGGTTACTGTGTACCTACACGACAAAGTGACTTCAGGTAGGAAGTGGGTAAGGAGCGTGGGCTGTCCTGATGGGTGCTGATGAAGCGAGTTTGGTCTCACTAACAGATGATGCTTAAGAGGACTCTAGCAGGAGCTTACAGCGTGTGCGTAGCTGTTACAGCTATGGAAAGGCGTCAGGAGTCATACGGTGACTGGCTTTTGAGGTCTCCCAGGAAATATTGATAAAGGAACTAAGATACACAGCAGATGAGTCACAAAAAGCTCATTTCTGCAACATAAACTGCAGGGTGCTGAATCCAGCAATGGAGGGTTGTCTGTCAACAAGTCAAGCCTCATCAGACCCCTCACTGAAAAACTTAAAAATGAAAAAGGCTTCACCAGGATTTGCAACGTGACCATGTGCGACGCACAGGCCCCTCTGCTTTGAGTACAAGAGGGACAACTGTGAAGAAAGAGGAGTTCTCTAATCGCATGATGCCCAGACAGACGCGTCATTGAGCAGATGACAGGGTACATACCAGACCCACACATCCTCGTGCTCTGTCGTATTGTCTAACTGCAATGTGACTTGCATGGTGCATCAGGAAGCTAGCCACTGGCCCGGGCAGGATTCCCTGGTGCTAATCAAAGGCCTTTTCCTTTTGGATTGACGTTGTGAAGCGCAGTTGGCCTGTGTGCATTTTTGTGGTGCATCGTTGTTTGATGGGGGGGGTGTCTTTCTGCATGCTTGTTTTTTGGGCAAGGACAAGTCAGCACCCTAAATCTTACGCAAAAGATGCGCAGCTGTCTGCAGACCTTTTCCAATTTAGCATGTGCTGGGAGCTTTTGTCTCACAAGAAATTCCCATAATCTCTATATTTCTATGTTCTTAATTCTTTTATCAATTAATAACATTTGATACCATTGCCCACCGTACCCCTCCGATCACACTGAAAAGGGGTAAATTTGACACAGCTACTGTTGTGACACATTGCATCTTATGCATACAGGGAGTGCCAAATATTAAGTGGGGAATTCGGAAACTGTTCTCGCTGTATGAATTTGCTGTGCTAGGCCCATCGAGCTAAGGCAGGACTGCAGGATCCCATGGATCTGCGGCACCCAGACCTCTCTTTGGAGCTTATTCAGATTCAGCCTGCTCCTGCCACGCTGGAGAACGGAGTACAAATAATAAGCTCCATAGTGCAGAGATGTGTGGTTTATAAATCTGTAAGAGCTGGAAGGCTGATGATGAAGAGGAGGCTGGTGTGCACAATACTTTGGTCAAAATGTGGATGGAGAGGAGGAGAATGCTACATATGCCTTAGGAGTACTGCTACTGTGCTTTCCTCCAGGGAAAGTACTCTGGTATTGTTTGTGGTACATACAAATAGTACAATGTTTAGTTCCTCAAATTTCTTTGTAACCATTACACACACAAAGCTTAGGTGTAATAGCACAAAAATGTATTTCTTGTCATATAAGAGCCATTGTATACAATATGAGGTACTTACGTTTAGGTGAACTTGCAATGCAGATCATCATGTCTAAACAGTTTCAGAAAGTATCACCAGGACTGTGGGGGTCATACCGGTAGCTCAAATTTCTGGCCTTTGCTTGGTGGTGGAGCTGTTTTATCTGTGAAGAGACCAAGGCCTCTGAGACCTGAAGTCTTGGTACCTGAAGTACCGTGCGAGTCTTGAACTTGGTGAGGCTTTTGGCAGAGACTTGTCACATCTGGGCGCTTTCCTGCCTCTCCCCAAGTCCTTTTCACCCTGCCATAGAAGGAAATTAGGTTGCTTTGATATGATCTGTTCTTTTTACAGTGTTTTTTTTCCCATCTTCTTGGCACTTAGAAATGCTATGCAAGTAAACAAAAATATATGCTTATTATATAGATAATGGCTTTTACAGCTTATCACACAAAGCCTCCATACTCACTATTTTTCAGCTAACATTTTACACTTTTCTTTTGTAATCTGTGCAAGCAATAATGTCATCCCTGCTACTTCTGTACATCCGACTTCATACGCGCTTGAAACACCGATAAAGCTGAAGGCTGCAGGCACCGGCAGGATGGAGCAGACACCAGGACTTTGTTCAACCACCGAGCTGGCCGTGCCCGTGTCAATCTTCTGGGACAGAGCATCCTAAAGAGCTCCGCAAGGGGAAGAGACCACAGCAAAATCCAGGAGGTAGGTCTGCAGCTGTCCTTGAAATGATCTTGCTGATGTGACAAGCTGTGACTTTGGTGGTGAAGGCTTTGACATGGGAGGAATTGACTCAAAGGGGGCGATTTGCAGCGCGGGCTCGCAGACGACAGTCTGCAGGCAGCTTGGTGGAGAGGTGAAGGAAATGGAGACATATTTTGAGCTGTTAATGGGAGCTTTTCTGTGGTGCGGTGCAGTTGCTCCTGCATCCCTGTCTAACAGGAAACTTCCACCCTCTTTTACAGTGCTACTCCTTGCCAATGTACACAAGTTCTGGCCCTTTGGGCCCAATTTTTATGTTATGTTATGTGGTAGTTTGGAGGTAAAAGTTAACCCTGTCTCCACCGTAGTAGTAGTGGTATTTTAAACTCTCATATGAGTTGGAACAAAGATGTTAAACTCTAGATTGCCCCAAATTAGAAGTGAGTAAACTCTATTTACCAGGGTTTGTGGGGTTTTTTAAATAATTAATTATTTCTTTTATTTTTATCTTGACTTCTGCCTTTATGGTGCATTAAGTCCTTGGCAAACATGGATACTCCCATCTCTTGAAGTCCAAGAATTTAAATACTCAACGTATGAGCAGTCAGGCTTGAGAATTTCCATGGCCAACTATCCCTGGGCTTTCTAAACACTTCCTTGCTTTAGCAGGGCTGCAAATCCTCTGACTGGCAGGACAGAACAGTTTGGGACGTACCAAGGGATTTGCCAAGAGATTTTTCTTTTCAGGCCTCCACCAGAACAGCTTCCATTCAAAAGTTATTGTAAAGCATTTCAGATTAGTTGGGGATGCAGAGGGGCCGGGTTCAGTTCTCTCTTGTGCTGCTGTCTTCTTGCATGACCCTGCGGAAGTCGCTTGCCTCTTTTCCTGGCCAGAGAGCAGAGACACAGACTTCCTTTACCTCGACATATCTCTGGGACGTGGATATGCAGGAATTAATGTTACATATTTTACTGTAATTATGGGGATCACCGATGTACTGGAGGCAACTAAAAAAGAGCATCCAGCCTTTTCTAAAGAACATATAGAGAGTTGGGACTAGTGGCAGACAGACAAGCAAAACAACTTACTGTCAGGACAGCAGGTTCTGTTAGGAAACACAGATCTAAGTATCCCGTGCAATGAAGAGTCCTCATGTTTAGCGCTGGGACAAAATTGTATGTGATACCCATAATTGCCAAATCTTTGCTGAACCGGTGTTTCCCATGTATGTGGTAAGAAGCTGTCTTTCCTCTTCCAGAAGCACAAAACAGGCTGTGGTAAACTGTAGATTTTTGTTGTTATTTTTCCTTGGGGTACTGTGTTGTTTTAAGTCTTCAGGGTCTTAAAATTGGCTTATCATTTAACTAGTCTTGGGTCTAAAAGTAATGGCGTATTTTTCCACATCTCGCAATTAGAGGTCCATAAGGCAGCATATAAGTAATTATAGTTAGTTAGCTCTTTAGTTGTCCATCATTTAGAGGAAATCTAAGTATTACATCAGGCAAGCCAAAACAAAGGGGTGAGCTGTGTGGAACGAGGCTGGTAGTGGGCACTGCTATGTTACAGGGGCATAGGCTGAGGCTCCAGTGCGGGGAAAGTGAGTGGAAAACCAGACAAACTCAATAGAATCAACTGATCTAGATTTAATGACAATAAAAAGTACTCATACAGAAGCTCTGTGATCCTTATCAATAGATAATTTTGCAATGGAAATAACCAGTTAGAAGCAGTAAACACTACTGCATTAATAAGTTAACTTTCCCAGCTAGCAGCATTGAATAATCAAGTAGTTAAAAGTTTAATTTGGACAGTTTACTGAAAAAAAAAAAAATATAAAAAATCGCTTAGCAAAGCACATCATTACTTTTCTGCTTCCTCAGCTTCCTAGGAACATCGTCCCCTCTGCCTTCCCCAGAGACCCATCAAGTGACTTGATTTGTACAGAGTAGAGGGAAAACCAGAAGGAACTAACTGTGTCTTTCTCCAGAGTTGGTCATGCAAACAACTTGACCAAATTTGCATTGCTGTGTAAGCGGGGGTGTATTAAGCAAACAGAGATATTTTATCAGGGAGAACTTTTCCCAAAGTGTTTTTGCCTGGAGGAGAGGGAATTGTTCCTGTAGTTCCTGCTACTATATGGTAATGGTGTTGGTTGCTGAAATATGCTGTGACCTGGTTTCCACGGGAAGTTGTAGACACTGGTTTTGCCTCAGATGCCCTTGAGGGATGGGGGAGTAGCAAGTCGGAGAAAGCACCTGTTCTGCTGCTCTGATTTGGTGTTGTTGTTAATGCTACCTACATGAAAGCACTTGCCCTCATTGATCCCTCTCTCAATTCTCCTCTTTCATCATTTCCCAACCTCTATTCTGCTGCTCCTTCTCAGCACCCATTCCCCCTTTTTTTTTTTTTAACCTAAGTGGTAAGCAAGGAGCCTGGTTTGTGCTGTGTGTCGGCAGAAGGGCTCCTGCATGGGAGAGAGAACAACATGGTAGGGTAGGAGTACTGCTCCCCTGCATTCGTGCTCTCTGTTTCCTCTCCTTCCACAGACTTGCATTCAGACGACCTTTTCACTTAACTCTTGCTCTGTGTCAAGCACAAAAGCAGGTTGCCCCACGATAGCATTCATTGTGAGTGCTATGTATTTCACATCCAGCGAGGAGAGAGCACTGCCTCTCACAGCCTGAATTTTCCAAGAATCCCCATTCTGGTAGCAGCCAACGTGTTATACCACTCCACGCCCCGGGTTAACCACTCCCAAGCTAATATGACTACCGCTAAAGAGATGGTTCCCACCAGCTGGCCGTCTGGCAAGACACCAAAAATTGTTTGTGGCATCTGTAGCCAACTGTAGAGAGTCACAGACCTCTTTGATGGGTAATGCAAAAGTAGAAAAGAAGTAGTATAAATTCAATAGGGCTACATGTTAAGGGAGATCATGGCTTTTGTTTTTCTGTAGCTTAATGTAGTTGGTGGTTGAGCTTTACAAGCTTCCTCAGGTAGCCCTGCCTGCGTGTTCTGCTGCTGCACCTGTTGCTTTCAGCGCTGTCTGGAGTGCCTTTCCCTCTCCGTGGGGCCAGCCCGCTCTGAGCAGAGATCCCTCCAGCCTCCCTGGACAAACCCCAACCTTCAAAGCAGGATTTTCATCCTTCTGCCTGCGGGGAGGTCTCCAGTGCATTTTGGCCCCACCAGGCTCTGGGCTTCCTGTGATGGACCCGAGTGGTTCATGACAGCTCCATCCTGCGAGCAGCATCCAGGGAGCTTGTGGGCTCTGTAGATCCACCTGGTAGCTGCTACCTTTAATCACTGAAGCACTTGTGTTTAGTGGAGTATAAGCTATATCAGAAAAGACACAACGACAAAAGGGAATGAAGTGCTGGGGAGCTGCAAAATTCCTTGTAGTCTCAAACAAAGTGGTTGATGAGCTGTTAATAAATTGGTGTGATCTGAATACAGACAAACTGGGAGCACCTCTGCAGTGCATAGGAAAGGTTGGAAGAAGACCACAGATTTTGATGAGGGAAATGACACATTTGCCCTTTTTGCACCAGTTAAAGCAAACTCTTAATTGGGTACTTTTTAGTTATAAATGGTCTCTATCAAAAGTAGCTTGTCTGAACCTTCACTGTTTTTCATGGTTGAGTTTGTTCCAAAAATGGGAGTTTTTGCTAAATGGGGAGAAGGAGAAAAGAGTAGATGTTAAAATGTAAATACCCACAGGTCTTTGACTTTTCCGTTAAAGAAAAATTACCTTGAATAATGCAGCTGTTACTTTAAAGGAACAGCTTTTTGGAAACGACTTTATTCCCAAGAAGGCTTTTTCCAATAGCCATAGGTGAGTCATTTGCGAAATAGGAACAGAAGCTTCTGGAGGGGCAGGGACTGCTTCTTCAGTGCCAGGGCGGGTCTGCTATCTTTTTTGCCGCAAGGCAGCCAGTTTTCATATTTTCTGACTTGTACTGCCGATACAGGGATGCAAGAGGCGGTTGACTAGTGAGACTTGCTGTGCAGTGCAAGAGGAATGTGAGAGTTGGTAATTTGTTCCTGTTCAGGGTGAAGGGAGCTGCAGACTACTCCTGTGCAAGAATGACATTGGCATCACTGAGCTGCACAGACTGGGAGTTGCTGTTACTCCAGATACATAGGGTTTATGGAAACAGCAGAAATAATATTGTGAGGAGCAGCAGTAAAGCCCTGGGCTCTCTCAGGAGCCAGGGCTCTCCATATGTAAATCATTAAGGTCTTAGTAAAGTGGAAACAAGCCTTCAGAGAGGCAGCATGAGCCCAAAGCCTGGCAGTTTCTCTGTGCTGCTGAAGGGAACCTGTCTGCTTCTCTGCGTTGCTTGAATTCCTCCTTAACCCTTTATAGAGGGGTGGCCTCAAAGAGGGCTGAAGCTGCTGTAACCCTGGTGGATACGAGCCGTTGGAGGCCAGCCAGAGTGGGAGTTTGGTTCTCTGGGCCGGCTCAGGCTTGTGCTGACCAGAACAGCTTCCAGGCTGGCTTTTCTCCATTGCTCCTGAGCACCGCTCTGGGGCAAAGGAGTTGCTGGGGTGTTACTGGCAGAGGATCAGGGTTGCGTGCAATGCTGCTACACCCAGAATGCTTCACACCAGAGATGCACCAAGGCTGCGCCATTGCAAGCAGAGCTGGCAGAGCTCGTAGTGCTGGTGCAAAAGCTGCGCTTTTATCCTGACTCCTGTTTGTTGGGGCAGTGACTTTCCTAGGGATGCCTCATCCAGCCTGTCTTGCAGCCCGTGTTCTGGGATGAATTGATGGTCCTTTGCAGGTCCTTATGTCTTTCCACCAGCTGTGGAGGGACCTCAGATGCTTAGTTTGACAAACATTGGGCAAGGTGGGTGTCACATGCGTGGTACAGCAACCAGGATACAGAAGAGGTTCTCTCCTAGTTTTCTTCAAGGCCAAATCCAGAAGCACTCTGGGTAATTTAACCACATTATTTTATGCCAGGGAGCAGAACTCATTCCTAGATGTTGTGGGACAACCTCAAGCAGTCCAGTGGAAATGTCCCTGCCCATGGCAGGGGGGTTGGACTAGATGACCTTTAAAGGTCCCTTCCAACTCAAACCAGTGTATGATTCTATGAAATAATGCATGATGGTGTGGTTATATGGTTTCTCAGTACGAGTGGTGCTTTAAACTTGCTTTTACTCTGAAGGAATGGATGTACACCTTGTAAAAAATGTTATTCCCAATAAATTAATTTGTGTGCTCACAGGAGACTCTTCAGAGCAGAAATTTGGACCACCACATCTCATAGTGTAGAGACTCAGCCGGTTAATATCTGACTGTCCTGTTCCTCTTCCAACACACAGCATCAGCAGCTCCTATTTTTCTTTCAAGGGCCATGGGCTCACAAGGAGGTGGGCACGACTTCTCCCCAGTCCTCTTTGTGTATGTGTGGTCTGCTTCCCTCCAGGGAAGAGATGTTGGGCCGGTAGAAGGTATCCTATGCTACCCTGGATATGCAGTTCACCAGCTGCACCATGACGATTTATTTGTCTGTATAGGACTGAGAAGATGCAACAGTTGAAAAGGTCTGCTTTTGCAGTGATTTGGTAAACACAGTGAAACTTCAGATAGGCACACTCAAACCTAATTTAAATCTAGCTTACACTGATTGGTGGTGTTTCTGCAGCATCTTAGATGTTTGATGTTATGGAACTATAAATAATACAAATTAAGTAATATAGGAGAGTTACAAGCTTCATTTGCAATGACCTCGCTACCTCTGTGATAGGGCTCAGTGGCCTTAGCCAGTGTGTTTAGATCAGAATGCAACAAAAATGGCACAGTATTCAGGTGAAACTGCAGAATAGCTTTTTGGTCAGGCAGATCATCACTCCCTCTTAGGCTTTGCTGTGGAGGCCAGGATTGCCACTGCTACTTTTTACAAATATTATGGAAGGGAACATGTTTTTTGTTATGAGAAATGCAAATGAAGAAGCAAACGTTGCTCTAATCCAGCTTAATTTTGACAAAACAAAAAGGCTAAACTGCAAACCAAGCCAAAATGTGGATTGTTGCCATCTGTGATACTTTGTTCCTATTCAAAATTGGATTTCTTTTAGAACTTTTTTCAGTTCAGTTTAAATAAAAAAATCCTGAAATAGGAAATGCTTCTTTTGAGTTTGAAAGAAATATATTGACTTGAGGCAATGCACATGTTTTTCAGGAGTGCCAGTGAAATGCAAAAGCACCTGGTTGTTCACATGGCTTACAGAGTGGGTTGTTCAGGGTTTTTCAACCAGGTTGCACCTGGTGTTAGCAGCACACCTGACCCTTGCTTAACTCTTCTCAGGGATCGCCTTTTGAATTTCAGTATCACAGAAGGCACACTAGAGCCTTGCTGTCAATCAGAAGAGTTGTAATTAATGCCTGCGGTTCATGAGTGAAAGCTTTTAGCTGGACTGCTCCCCAGCCACAACCCTGTGCTCCCACCTGAAGCCCAAGCACATAGGGAGAGGACTTCCTCCTCTTCCCAACAACTTGACCTGTTTTCATTTTGTGATTGAATCCTGAGCAGTGTGCGTGGCTTTATGAATAAAGAAATCTTCAACACAGCAATCTTTGCAGCTGAGGGCATGATCTTTGAGAGGCTAAGACCTGTAGTCCATGCTTGGGGGATGGATGCTTTGCCTTCGTCCATCTTCTCTGAATGCGAGCAGCAGTTGTGAAGGGAGAGCCACTTCCCAGATTTTAGTAAAATTTCTTTTGTCTTGTGTTACGGTGCTAGCAACAAGGGAAATGCAGATTTCTCCAATGGAAATCTTCAGATGAATTGCCATGGATTAAAGTTTGATGTAACAAATTGATAATGGGTCTGTTAATCAAACTGATACAAATGCGGGTGTTTGTTCTTTGCCAACACGGAGAGGGTAAAATATGGGAGGTCTAGCAAAAGTGTGGTGCAAAGAGAGGAGAGGAGGATTTCCCTGGGAGCCAGGGTTTGTGAAAGTGCTATATAACTTGGGGAGGATCTGGACAGAAGTCCTATGCCCAGTGAAGACCCAGGGCCCCTGCCCTCCTTGAGTGCCTGGCCATGCAAACTCGCCCCCATTCCTGTTCATGAGAGTCAGGGTGACTCCTGGAGGGATGGGACGGCAAAGGGCAGGTATGGGAGAAAGTCACCAGCAGGCGGCTGTGTTCTCGTGCTGAATGCTGTCTTGTCACCCTCTCAGCACCCAAGAGCAGAGTCCGGGAGCCCAGGCTGCATCAGGGTTGGTGGGGGAAGGAGAGGGGGAGGAGTGGGGTGCTGTGGGTGTTGCTTCCCTCCAATAGAAAGGCGTTCAGATACATGCATGATGTGCTGTGGTCTTTGCTCACGACAGATCCGGAGTAGCCACACCCCAAAGGCATGCTTAGGGAAGTCCACAGGGTAAGTGCCTGATGGCGTGTAGGAATGTTATGAGCCAGCGGAGCTAGAATTAGAATTGGTTTAATACTTTTTTTTTTCCTCTCCCAAAAGAATCCTAAAAGCAGGCTTTAATTTACCTTTAATTAGACTTTCCTTTGGTTTCACCTTGCAAGCAGTTAACGTTTCAAGCAATTATGGTCTCTCAGTAGAAATTCAACATTTTTGTGTTGTTATAGTAATCTGTATTGTAAAAACCAAGAGAAATAGCCACTGGTTCAATATGCTTCCCTGGCCTTATAGGTTACACTGTGATAGTGTTCCAGTACGAGCTTGGGTATTGAGCATGGTATGTGATTTACCCAAGCAAATTGCCTATGGATAGTGTATGAGTGCAAACACTGCTTTTGACATTTGTGATGTGCCCACTGTAGGGGTTTGCACACTCTTGGGTAATCTGCAGCTTCACTAGCTGTTAATTTATGTTTACAGATTGCCGGAATAAGATTCAGTAGTTCGCAAGCAGGAGCAACAATTTTTTGCAGGAAGGTGAACTTCTGCACATCTGGCTGATAGCAGCTGGAAGTGACTATTGAGGCAACAGGTCTTCCACAGATATTCCCCTGTGATCAGGCCATACTTCACTTCACTTGTCCAAACCTTTGCGGTGTTACCCGAAATACATATATGAGTGTCTATAGACACATATGCATTATTTCCTCTGTTCTTATTTCCATGTTTTCCCTCTCTCCCCCAGTTGCTGCAGGTCAGTAGAAACCAAGGTCTAATTCTAGTGTAAGTCCTATACACATTTTCTAGCATGCTTTTGCCTTCAGCTTGGCCTTCCTTCCCAGCACTTCCTTTAGCTGGCCATAGCTTGGTTCATAACTTTCAACACTTTCAGTACGCAGGGGAAAAAGCCTATCCTCCGGTTTTATGGGTTTTGTAGGGTTTTATGAGTGTTGTGTGAGCCACAGGAGAGCTGCAGAATTCTTCTGCAGCCTCCCAAAAACCGAGACGTGCTCACTGGATTGAAGCACGTAGGAGGGAGTGGAGCTCCACTGCCTGCTTGAAGAGTGCCATGTATTTTCTGGTCCTTCTGCAAGCCCAGCATCATTGCCTTAGGCAGACACAGACAGCTGAGCCTAGCTGGAGAGCACCTTGGAGGGGAGAACCGACAGTTTCAATTTGAAAGCAACAAGGCTCAGCCTTTGCTCAGTCCCCTTGGGAGGGTTTATTCTGCTGACTAAGGCCAACACAGTGTTCAGCGAGTGGAAGGACTTGATCGGCAGCTGAACTTTTTCAGGAGGGTGTGAAATTCTCCCAGCACCCTCTTTGTTCCTCCTTTTTTGTCAATGTGCAGCTTGCGCAGTTGCAGAAAGCGAATGATTTGAAGTGTTTGAAGGTGTAAAGCTGCCCAAAATGGCTTCTTGCAGGGAGGAAAATAAAAAAAAAAAAAAAGCAGCAAAATACACCAGTGGAAAATCTGGCCACTCTCTGTGTGGGATACAAATATTGCCGTCACAGATCTAACTAGCAATCCTTCTTCTGGTCCAGCAGTAGATAAAAGCAGATTCAGAGAACGGAGTGATGGTCACAAGAAACATTTTTATTGGTAAGAATTTCCAGTCACAAGTCTTGGCAGCTGGTAATTGCCTGATGTCGTGGTTCCAGGGAATTTAGCTTTCCGTTTGTATTTATGTATCGGCAAAGGTAACTCTGGAAACTCTCAATAGCCAGCTGATTGCCTAATTCCTTCTTGAATCCTGCTGAGCTCATGGTCTTTAAGGTACCTTATGACAGGCTATAATTATGTGTTGTGTAAGAACCTGTGTTTTGTTACACAACACAAAGGTGTTTCCCTTGTATTTATTGCATGTTTGGTTTTTTTGACCATCTCTTGTTCTTGCATTACAGATGCAAAGGATAAATAAACCCACCCATTTAACTTCTCTGAACCATTTAGTACTTTGCATCCTGGCTAGTAAGTGCCCTGGCCAGATTAGACACTGTATATATGTGTATATAGACCAGCTGTGCAATATGTGTTTGTCGCAAGATGAGATCAGTCTCCATTAATTTCCTCAGGACTCTTCTCGCATATAGAAGAGAAAGTGCAAGCGTTTTACGAAACAAGGCAAGATGGCAGTGCCAAGCACCCTTCCTAGTAGAAAATCTTTGTGCAAAAGAGAGAAAGTTGGTCCTGCATATAGCATGGAAGCACCCAAGAAAAAAATACTCATGAGCAAGATAACCGGAGGTAGCATCTGGTCAATGCTACCCCAGGTAGATGCTTCAGGTAGCTCTAGGTGCCTGTTCCCGTCTGCCGCGTGTCATTCATTCGTTCCTCCTCCAGAGAGGACTGCGTGTACGGTACACTGCTATGTCTGGGTGGGGCTTCGAGTGATGCATGTGGTAAGAAATAGGAGTTTTGCACTTGAATCAAAACTTGATGAAATTAGTGGTGGCCCTTCTGTCCCGAGGGATGTAATTCCCTGGTCTCGCACTGTTCCTCAAGATATCCTGGTCTTTTGCAGAAACTGACTTCATCCTGGTTAGAGATAAATGATTTGTTCCTAAAGAGCAAAGCTGTTGCCCTAGTACTGATATACTGATATATATAGTACTGATATACCGAGCCTGGCTGTGGAGTGCCTCGGAGGTAACAACAAGAGACTATGAATTTAATGTGATAAGGATGGAGCAGGAGGGACAGCATGATATTGGTAGTGGTGAACTGCACTGGTGGCGGGATGAGTGCTTAAGAGTGGTTGGGGTCACACATGGCCTGATTCTGTCTGGACCACTGCGGTGATGGTGATATAGGGTGTGTTGTAAAAGAAAAAAAAAAACAAACCCAAAAAAAGACAAAAAACCAACAAACAGATGGGGCTGTTGATGTAATCACTGGCTCAGGATAGCCAGATGCTGGCCAGGATCAGGGGGAGATCCTCCATAAACAAGGGATTCGGTGGAGGAGCTGAGACTTCTCACCAGTGCTCCTTAATTCCTTCCTTCACAAGGAATTTGAACCATGTCACCACAGTCTTCTGGATTTCTGTGACCTCTTTATATGGCACAATAGTGTCTTGTGGTTGGCAGTGCCGAAAACCGTAGGAATATTCAGGGAGCCGAGTGTGGATCCTTTGCTCATCAGCTGCAAAGAGGGAGTCCTCAGTGCTATCCAGGTGATTTCTTGCACGTTCTGGTCTAACTCCGGACCACAATGGGCTCCAGTATTCTAGATTGGTAGTTTCAGGCAGGGAAGTGTGGCGCGATGGTTTTTTTGTTGGTTTGCCTAGAAACAGAATGTTTGGCACTGGGTGGAAGCTGGCCAGGGCTACCATAGATAGAGGGGTTTTGGAACAGTGGAAGATATGCTTTTTTTTCACCCTCCTTTTTCTTTGTCCAGGCTCTCTTTTGCCTTTTTGAAGGGGGTAGAGAGGAAAGGAAGATTCACTCCCTGGATGAGGCGATCCCTGTTCAGCGAGGAGTGGTAGGGCTTGTCCTTGGTAGCCAGGGAGACCACTGGGCAGAGGCACAGGGCGGGCTTCACAGAGAGATCACACCACACAGGTCTTCTCCCTCGAAATTAAAAATGTGGGCAGGTTAGCTGTGTTCCCCTCCGCAGTGCTTCTGTCACGTGGCTGGAAACCTGGCTTTGGTTAGGAGCAGCTTTTGAGAGCGACTTTTCTCCAGGAACATAGGTACAGGAAGGAAGTAGGTAAATGGGACACCTGCATTAGACGTTGAGCTAGATTAGCTTGGAGAAGAAGTGAAGGAAAGCATCTGCTGGCTAAGGGGGAAGGTGGGATTTTTGGGTTCGTGGGGAGGTAGATCTGTTTTTTCTCTTTCTTTGTTAGCGTACCTGGAGGCTGTTTGTAAAACCTGCAGAGAGCTGCTGAGGTCTGGCTTCTACAAAATAGGTACGTGTTGGCTCACCCTGCTCCCTTCCCTGGTCTATACCTGGCACCCCCAGGTGAAACAAGGCGGTGGCATTTCCTTCTCCTTTCTGTTGCCCCCAGACGAGAAATATCAAGGAGAAAGACGCACAGGGAAATGCAAAGTTAGGGAGGTCAGACTAATGAAGCAGCTTTGTCTTGGCAGGCTGCATTTTAACTGAAGCTACGGCTTGCAAGACCTGACACTGGTGGGAATGCTAAAGATGCCTAAGTTAGTCTTGCAGTAAGTGTTGCACGCACGCCTCAATACTTGATTTTACATGCATACGTGAGATCTGCAGACATCTGAGCCACTGCTGATGGCCCCACCATTTTACTCACTCTGAAGCGTTCTGGAACAGCTTCTTCTCAAAAGAAAATATTGGGAGCTGTTCAATTTAGAGACAAAGTAGAGTTTAGTTTAAGCTAAGTAGAGCTAAGTTTAATGCTGCATCTGGATGTAGACTCTGGTCTAATTTGAATTCAGGGACAGCAACAATGCTGCTTGCACTCAGCTGGTAAAGCGAAGCTATATGGAAAGAGTATCACTGTATTTAGCTTTTATTGTGGTAAAACCTCAGTTGTTAAGTTGCTACACAGGAATGTTATTAAATACCCTGCTGCATAAAAAGGGGCCATGTGTGTGTTTTTGCAGTTGCATCCGAGGTTGTGTCACAGGCAGAGAACAGGATAGATACGCTATTGCTCACTACTACCCCTCCTGCCTTCAAAAGGTTACATGATATACTTATTCTAGTGGATGGAAGTGCTATGTCTTCATCCGTCTCTTTCTTCAGGGCAGGTTAGCAGTATTTTCCAGAAGAAATCTGGACACAGGGAGGACTTTGGGCTTGTCAGCCTCTGTTGGAGGAGGACGGGAAGGAAATTCATTTCCCCGTGGACATCTTCATGGGCCAGCCCCAGTGTTAGAGATAATGAGAATGCTCTGACTGAATTCTAAAGCTTTTAGTTTAACATTTTATTTCTTTTAAATACTAATATCTATCATTAAGCACACATTCTTTGCAGACTCACAAGAGATCCCCTTGCTGCTCCCATTGAATCCCCTGGAGTTACTCAGGGAAAATAAACAATCCTTCCTACTCACTTAGAGGACAATCATGTTTCTGCCAGTGCAGGGGTTGCTGTACTTCAGTTTGTGACTCATAAGAAATTAAAAAAAGGTTTGGAAAATAAACAGTGGGAGTCTTGTTCCAACACTCCTATTCAGCTGGAAATCATCTGAAATATGAGTTGGTTTATTGCCTTCAGTTGGCTAATTCAGGGGAATGAAATCTTTGCCTATTATTGTGGTAAAATCTGTGTCTGAATTAACATGATGATTAAGAAGAAACTGCAGATTTCCAGTGCCCTGTCCTGCTAAGGTGGTGTTTATGCTGTAGGCAGACCGGTGTGCACATGTCTTTGTTAGAAGCTGGAATTGTCTCTGATGCTTTGTTCCTGATTTAAAATACATAAATAAAACATGTTTTTTTATAATGTATTGTATGTATTGTATGTATAATAAAATACATAAAATAAAACATGTCTCTGTTCTCTTGCAGAATGAAGAGACGCAAGTGTCCCTACAAATGTCCCGCACGAAGGAAGATGCTGATCCTGTGTGTTACAGGGTGGCTGATTGCACTGCTGAAGCTCCTCCATGTTGAAAGACACTTTTTTCCCTCTAAGGGCATTTATTTGGTTGAGCACTTCTTGAGCACTTCTTACATTAGAAACAGGTATTCCTACCTTAGAAATGAGTTCCAGTATGAAATTAATTGTTCATCTATATATGAACAAGATCCCCATGAAATTGGAAAGAGTTTAGAGATAAGAAGAAAAGAGATAATTGATTTAGCTGATGAAGATGTCGTAGCAATGATGAGTGATTGCCACATGTATCATTCACTTAGGAAATACCACCTAAAACCTGTTTCTCCAGAGGAGGAGAGTTTTCCAATCGCCTATTCTTTGGTTGTTCACAAAGATGCGGTAATGGTAGAAAGGCTCATACATTCACTGTACAGTCATCAAAATATTTACTGCATCCATTATGACCAAAAAGCAGCAAAAAGTTTCAAATCTGCTATGAACAATCTAGCTAAATGTTTCCCCAATATTTTTATTGCATCAAAATTGGAGACAGTGGACTATGCACATATTTCACGGCTGCAAGCAGATTTCAATTGCTTGTCTGATTTGATCGACTCTTCAGTTCCCTGGAAGTATGTTATTAATTTGTGTGGCCAAGATTTCCCTTTGAGGTCAAATTTTGAGTTGGTCGCTGAACTGAAGAAACTTGGTGGAGGAAACATGCTGGAAACTATAAAGCCAAGCAGTAGCAAAAGAGAACGATTTACTTATCACTATGAACTTATGAAAGTGCCTTACGAATACATGCAGATGCCTGTAAAAACCAACATTTCCAAGAATCCGCCACCTCATAATATTGAGGTATTTGTAGGCAGTGCCTATTTTGTTTTAAGCCGAGCATTTATTCAATATACCCTTGAAAGTTCTCTAGCAAAAGATTTTTTTGAGTGGTCAAGGGATACATACTCTCCAGATGAACACTTCTGGGCCACTCTTGTACGTGTTCCCGGGGTCCCTGGGGAAGTTCCAAGGTCGGCCCAGGACATAACAGACCTACAAAGCAAAACTCGTCTGGTGAAATGGAATTATCTTGAAGACCATTTGTATCCTCCCTGCACTGGTACCCATCTTCGCAGTGTCTGCATCTATGGGGCTGCAGAATTAAGATGGCTTCTGAATTACGGGCACTGGTTTGCCAACAAGTTTGACTCCAAAGTGGACCCTGTCCTGATAAAATGCTTGGCAGAAAAACTGGCAGAACAACAGAAAGAGTGGGTGTATTTGTCCTCTGATAAATACTTTCTGCACATAAATTCTATGAATGCCTCGCTATAGCAGCACTGTCTTCTCTGCTGTCAGTACTGTGTACTGTTATGTGCACAGCACCTGCAGTTCCTCTGCCTTGACCTGCTGCAGGATATTAGTGAGCAAAACGTCCATTCTGCATGAAGTTCAGGGCCCTGGAGAGCCAGGTGCCTGGCCATTTATTTATGAAAAGTCATGCCTCTCTAACTGTTTTGTAACTTGCCACAATAATTCTGTAATTGTTCTTCAGGGTGATTCTGAGAGGGTGAGGTTTGCTTTTGGAGGCTCTGGCACTGTCTGTCCCAATGGAGTATTTCAGAAACGTGTTTTACATCAAGTGTGTTTGCGTCTTTCCTAAGAAACTCCATCACGTCTGTCTGCCTGTCCCCTTTCCCTTCACTTTTGTTTTTCTTAAAAGATATGAAACAAAGACCTCTGTATCTGCTACCTCAGGAAAACTGGAAGTGCCCAGCTCATGGACAAAACCAAGAGATCAGCATGACACCAAATGAGCCGTGTGGCGTCACCTGAAGTCCCAATCTTCCCGTCTGTGGGAGCTAACAAAGATCTTCGCAATGTGAATATGACTGGATAATATAAGGGAAAGAAGATCCTTAGATACCGCAATGTCCATAGCATCGTTCTCTTCTCCCAGCTCATCTGTGATCATACTTTTCCTTCTGTGAAGTGTGTACTCGAGTGCCATGCCATGCCTATGAAATCGGTGGTGGTTGATTGAAACAGAATTATGCGCCATTATTCTTCAAAGGCAGTATATGAGTGTGCCCTAAGGGCAGTCTCTGCAGCCCCTTAGAGTAGATACCTATGCCAAAAGAGGTCGATCTTCTTTTCTATCTCTGCCCATAGAAATATCCTCCTGTGAAATCCCAGTCCTCTTGAGACAGTATGTCTACACACAGTGGATAACAAGTGCTATTTCTAATTTGGTAATCATAAGAAGAGCCATACTGCAGAAATGAAGACCCTGTGTAGAAGTGTCTTTCTGTGCAAGTCTCATGGCCTTGTGCCACCACAGTCCCACACTGACAGGTGCCTGAGCAAGCCCTGGTTCAGCTGTAGAGCAAGTGTTCTCCAACAGCCTCTGTTTCCCACGGCCCTGCCAGGCCTCCCGGTAGCGAAGCGGCCTGGAAGCCTCCTCGCAGCTGGGCTCCCCACGCTACAGCATGAGGGAAGTGTTTGTTAGTGCAGGGGTCTCTGCAGAAACCCTTGCAACTCAGAAATGCCTCTTGGCATTTTGGGGTTTCCTCTGCAACGTTGCTCTTCCACAAGTTCAGTTTCAGTGGTTCCAGTGGACCCTGGGGTCTAGCTTGCTCCATATCCTCTTTCTACCCATCTGGCTTTTATTAAGGGACCTATTCCCATGAGTGACTTTGGGATATCTGGTCTTATCGATCCACACATTGCTGCAATAATGACCATGTCTTGTACCCATAAGAAACCTTTGTTTATTATTTGAGTTGAAAGAACCAAGTCATTTTTTGGTCTCAGTTTTTCTTTACAAATTTAGTCATGGTCAAGTCATGTATGGCTTAAGATTGGGTTTGAGAGTCAGGAGTCACGGGCCTTTTTCCCCATTCGTGACACTGATTTCCTATAAGACCTCAGACAAGTCATCTGAATTTTCTTTTTCAGCTGTTCCAGCTGTAAAATGGGAACACCGATGTTCTATTATCTTGCTAAGCACTTCAAAACCTATGGTGTTGTGGGTTGGTTGCACAGTACTCATTGCTTATCAAACTATTTATGGAGTCTGTGGACGCACAGGTCAGGTATTTCGTTGATGTACTGTTTCTGAAATAAATGAGAATTATTTTTAAAGTGTGCGTTGCTTACTTCAGTGGCTTGTCGTGTCTGCCCAGGGCTGTCCTGACTTCATGTGATTTATAGACACTTTGTAGAAAATGAAATATTGACAGTATTAACAGATTCATACATCAGTACTCGTATATAAAGTAGAGAGTTCCCACGTGGAAAAAGGTTAATAAAAGAGGATGTTAGGATCCCAGAGGGCTAAGCCACAGCCTTCTGTACACACAAATTGATGTTTAATGATACATTTAAATTTTTTTATTTAGTTAAACTGGCTTTATGTATGTATATACACACATCCCCATTTGTGTTTGAGTGGTTTGCTCTACCATAAATTTATAAAAATAATCCACCAGCACATTAAACTTAGCTGAAGTAAATAATTTTAATCAACATGCAACTTTGTGCTACTTTAACTGAATTGGGTTGAATGATACCTGTAATTTCACTAGTTTGAAATAAGGCAGCTCATGCTTCCTAGATAGTGAAGAAGTGCATGCGGAGATGGCATTTTTTCCTAAATGATCTTCATTTTCAAAATGTACTAACTCAAGTCTAGTTTACCTCAATCAGAGATGGCAGCAGTAACCATGCTATATGCAAGCATTTCCACTTAAGCAAATCTCTGCCAAGACGCATACGTGGCAGGTCTGTAGCAAGAAAATGTATTGTCCCTGTCTCCCTTTACAATATACCATCTGGCTCCTTCCTGTCTCACTTGAGAAAATGCCTTGTTCAAAGTTTCATGGCTTTTGCTTTCTCCCTTTTCTAAGAAGGATTGGTACTATAAATATTAGTATACTTTAGCCATAGAAAAATCAAAGAGCCCAGTAGTTCTGAAAAAACAGGACCAGGATAGAGTGTTCAACTATCAGCTTGAAATACCAAACAGCGCTGGGATACTTTCAGTACAGATCTACTGCATCTTGCTAACAGATCACGTTGTTCTGAAGTATCATGTCTATGTGAGTGGAAATTATCACCACCAAGAAAACCACAAGTTCTGTAAAAACACCAAATAGAAACAGATATTATACCTGAACTAAAAATCAAGGTCACATTGTAAACACGCGCTAGTGTGCCACATATGATCCACATTTGCTGCCCAAATACTGGTTTTCCCATGTTTATACATTCTGATTCAAATGCCACAGTAATGACATAGCAGCCATAGAAATGCTCAACAGGCCAAGTCTGTTTTAATTGCAATTACAGATTAGGTGTCTAATTTCTAGTCTTTCCTTTCACATCCTTTTATTCCAATGTCAAAGAAAATAGGTAGTGAGGCATTTATGTTTGTGTATACTATCATCCTGACTCCATGTCCAGCCTAATAAATTCATTAGCGAGACAAGTTGTACAAACGTCTCTGCGACTCTTTTGTTAAAGCTCATTATTTCCTTTTCTTCCTCACTTAACTGTTCCATGTTAGAACACATTCAGCATTTTTGCTGTTTTCAGCCACTAACAAAACGGTGGGCTGGACCCATACACCAGTGCTGACAGCCAGGAGCAGCACTAGTGCCCTGCCCACGCATCCTTCCTGAATGGGAAAATCAGGTTAACTGATAGTCCAGCTGCTCCATGCGGCCAGCATGGGGCAGGGTGGGTGGAAGAAAGCCAGCATGGGGCTTCTTCAGCAGAGCAAAGACAGAGGGGACCATCTAATATGTGCAAATGTACATGCATTTCAAATTTGTGAAATAACTTACAAGAGGAATCTTTTTCAGGAGACATGAGTAAGGGGAAGAAAGGAAGAGGAAAGGGATATCTGAGCTTTACTAAGGCAAAAAAAAAAAAAATCCTTGTGAAAGCAGAATGGCAGATAACTGCCTATAATCTAAGTTCCAGCCCAAATAAAACTTCTATTTGCTTTGCCATTAACTAGGTTCAGACACTTTTCTCACAGAGAGAAAAGTGTTTGTGGATCGTGCCTCAGGTCCACTTTCAGCAAACACAGACCTACCTGTATAAAGAACAAAGACGATGAAGTCAAAGGTGAATAACGAAGTTGTTACCCACCCCTGTAGTCTAATCACTTAACTATGATACAGGCATTGGTATGGCATCTACATTGCTGAATGCAAAGTCAAAAAACAGAAAATTATTCAAAGGTTAAGAAACTTATATTTTGGCTGTTCTTTTTCCTGGAAACATTGGGAAATGTTGCCCCAGAAGGCTGCAGAATCTTCCTTAGAGATCTGCAAGACTTCCTGGGACAAAGCCCAAGAAACCCAGCCCAAATTTAGTGTCAATCCTGTCATGAGCTGGAGGCTGGGCTAGATGATCTTCCAGCCTGAGTGATCCTATCAGTTTCTCTTCTTGTAAAAAATAGGTGCGACGAAAAATCTTGAAAATTTACTGCAGCTTGACTGGGAGGTTACAGAAAGACTCAGGAGACTGCTAGTTGCATCAGAGAGGGCAGAAGAAGGAGCCTCTGATTTTTTTGCTCAAGGCAGGTCAATGGTTTTTAATGATGCTGTGTTATTTGTAGAAACCAATTTAAAGATGTGCTAATTTGAAAAAACAGTGACTGACTTCCACCTTGCATCTTAAGTGTTTGCTATAACACATATGAGTTTATTTAAAAGACTCTTCCCTGGGCTACAGTTAGAGACTTTATTGTGATTTAATTAAAGGCAGCAGCTTTTCTATTGCTGAGCCTCTTTTCTCTGCCTGAGTTTGTTCTCTGAGACGGAAAGGATGGCAAGTCTAAGCTTTACCTGGGGCGATGAGAAGATTAGAGAGTATACAGAGATGCTGAAGGTGGCATTATTACCACCATAGCATAACAGCTGGGAAATAAGAATAATTGCATCTTATACTGTAGAGTTTCAAGTCACCATTTATTCATAAACGTAATAGGAATTGGAAATCATACAGTTGGAAATAACTACATGCAAATATTTTAGCGCTAAATTGCTAGGTGCTATAGGAAGTAGGATGAAAATACAGGTGGTATTTGCATTTTAACCTGACACATGGAAAAATTAGCTGTAGATGAATTGCAAGACATTTCAGTTAGCAGAAAAGTGGAAGTCCTCCTCCTACAGAGGTTTGAAATGGCAGAATTGAAGGCATCAGCTTACTTTCTCCAAGAAATGTTATGCTTGCTTTTGTTTCCTACTGTTGTTTCTTACCTTTTAATACAGCAGTCACAGCTCCTTTATGGCCTTAAGATATCCATATAAATTAAATTTTACCACTTACCTCTCATTTACTTTAAGCTGCTTTGAAGTCCAGAACTTGCTTTCTGTCCTGTAGCAGGTCCAGGGGCTCTTAATACAATCAGCATGTGGCATGGCTGAATTTCTATTTAATTGGCTTTAGTGGGACATGTGCATGTGCTCAGCTACCCTGGGCCTGAACTGGTACAACAGTTATGAGCTTCCATCACTAGGAGATAACTCATATTTTACTCCGCTTGTATTGCAAGGAAAAATTGTCAAAGGTATCCTTTGTTCCTATGCTAACCTTAATTTCTTCCTCTTGTCTTGAATTCTGCTTGGTACAGGCTATATATAAAAAAGCTGTGTCAAGAAGATACATCCAAAGAAGTAAAATTATGTACATCACCAAAAAAGCAACAAAAAGTTGTTGGGTTGGAAAAATCATTTCAAGTAATTGAAAAAACAGATGATGCTGGGACTGAACAGGGATAAAATACATGCAGCTGTTATCGCAGCCGGCTGGGGAGTCACTTCTCTGACTTTTGTATTGCTAATAGAGTTCTTAAAAATGCACTCTTATTTCCAAGCTTTTGCTCAACTGGGATGTGAGTGCCTGCAATTGGTAAAGCTTCATCCCTCTTCTTTGCAGAACAGAGTTGTACCCTGTGAAACCATGAGCAGGTTTAGATGGTTTATTTCTTTGCCAGGCCTCAAATTCCAGCCTTGCTATAAGGTAGAGGAGAACCAGAAAAGCATCTGGCCGTTGGCATGCAAGTGATTGGAAAACACAGCCTCCTGAGGATGGAGCTGCCTCCAGAAACCGAGCTGGAGCAGGACTCCGTCCACTCAGCTGGCAGAGCAAACACTGCCTCTGTTTCATTAGAGCACACCAGCATTATAATTTTCAAGACCAGCCAGCTAATTGTATTATCTGTGTTGTTTTCATTGGCTGAAGTGTCTTGGAATTCTCTCTTATGGCTTTCTTAAATGAAGATTTATTTAAAATCTCTGTACATATATTTTGGGAACAGACACAGTATGTCTTCTTGCACTGCATGCCTTGTCCTCATTTGAAACCAAGGCAGCCAAATCAGATTCTGAAGTCATAAAGCCATAAAAAGCCGAAGATATGAAGAACTGAGTCATCCTAAAATTAAGTAGCCATAGCATTTTGCTTCTCTATGGTCATTAAGTGGGTAGTTTTATTTCAGTTTCAGAAACCTGAGGCATTTCATAAATCGAACTAGTGAGAAGTGGAGATACTAAAGAAAAAATTACCCGGAGCACTTACCTGGAAGTTTTTGTTTCAGTCTACATGAAGTGAGCTGCTTTAATTTCAGTTGCTGGACAGATGCGCACACCACAGAGCTGCTGCTGGCACCGTGGCACCGTTGCCACCTTCCCCAGTGCCTTGGAGGCTGCACTCTCCCCCTGGTGAGGCACTGCTCACTGCAGTCACCAGGCAAGGGGGCAGAAGAGGTGGCCTCTGTCCCACCACTCTAGAGATAACCCTTTGGGCAGTGATCCTACCCAGCAGCATTTAAAGGCTGTTGGAGTAGATAAACATGACAGACGATGAGCTTCAATATTGCAGCCTTGGGAAAGAGTGGAGACAAGGGCTGGGCTGCAGTGGATCCCAACAAGAAAAAACACAGACTTAGGCATGCAGAGATGTTCCCTTCAGATGACCAGATGCAGAAAGTGGAGGTTTGGGTTGCGTTAAGGAAATGTGTTGCACTCTGCAAGCTAGTTTAACCTGCAGCAGGAACTCACTTGTTTAGTCCAAGAGTATTTGGCTACCATTTCATCAAAACAGAGTTTTCTCTGCTGTCATAATTCTACTATTTTTGTTTGGTTGGGTTTTTTTGACAGATTTTTTCGAAATCTACTTCAAATTTCTTAACAACAGAACTGCTGAGTTCTGCATGGTGTTCAAGTCTATCTGAGGGGTAGAGTGACATGAACTTGATTTGACAAGGGTTTCAGCTGCCTTAGAGGCTTTCCACAATTGCCAGGTTAGCTGATGGTAGCGTGAAATTTGGGTATTGCTTACAGACAGTTTCAAATTAAACTGAAATGTTTTGTGTTAAACACGTGACACTTTGCATAGTGTCTGAGAGAGATGGCTCTGAATGTCTGTTCTCCTGGTGGCTGGTGCCTTCTTTTCTGACGGAGGCATGATGAGGCAGTGAACCTTTGCACTCCAGGAAGCAGCGTGACTACTGAGCTATGAGGGGAGAGGATTCGCATCCTCTTTTGGTGCTGTTAATTGAGCTGAATGTCCAAGGTTGGGTTAGCTGGCAAGACTGGTGAGAAGATCATGTTTGTCCACCCAGTCAAGGCATATGGATAAGGGAATTGCCTGCTCAGACAGTTCAGTTAAGATTTGGCTGGTTTTGCACAGAGTCAGAAAGTGATGCAGCCCTGGAGTGCTATCAGTTGAAGGCTAGGGCAGCCAGCAGCTTCTTTTGTCTCCAAGGCTGGGATGGGAGTGTGTTTGAAGACTGGAATGCCAAACCTGGGGGAGTTGTGTAGCTGCTGAATCCAACCCTAGGTGATTACATTGCTTCACAACAAACTGGTCCTGAAGTCTTTCCAAGAGTGGATTCATTCTCCTTTCCTCTGGCTGCTGGGTAAACGCTCCTGCAAAATCCTTCTATTTCTGTTTTCTATTGAGTCTATTGTTGTGATCAACCATTTGATCATGTTCTTCATTTTTGTGATATGTACTGAAAAGCAAATCTATATGTATCTCCTTGCTGAGGAGTCCTGAAAGCACAACCGGGCCATTGTTCATCGCTGCAGCTGACCCCGCTGATGCGAATGAACCATGTGCTGAATGTTTAATGGAAACTGAGTTATGGATGAGTGACTTGACCAGATAAAAGTAAAATAACACCCAGAGGGAAGGGAAAGCAGCCAAAAAGAAGTTATGTCAGTGCTTCTGATAAATGGAGATACCTGCCTTTTTTTACCCCCAAGCAAAAAAGCAACTTGATCTTGGGCCATAAATGCAGCAAATTAACAAATCAGCTACTATGGTATTGCTTAATCTAGCAGACAGAAATGTAATGAAGGTCTAGTGGCTGGAACATGATGCCAGACATTAGCAATAAAATTCAAATTATAACTCTTTTTCAGCAAAGGAATTTGCCTTTGGAACAAATTGACACGGAGTATGTTTGATTGTGTGTCATTTGAAGATATTGGTAGTTTAGCTGTAACTTCAAGGCTTGATGTGGGAATTACTCTGATTATTCATGGTCTGTACTATGCAGAAGGCAGGCTACATTTGATCAAGGCTGCAGACAAAATCATAGAATGAACTTAGGAAAAAATACAGCTAAATTCAAATGGGAGTGGGAGTTGCTCACATTGACCATTACAAACATGAAAGGCCCTTGCATTCATTAGCACCATTGACAGTGGTCTACACGTAAAAGTTGCTAGCTTTAATTTTTTGCTCTTGTTGGAACAGCTGAAGCCCTATTAGTAGGAGCAGTTACACCTGTTTAACAGTGCTTATCCTTATGCAGTTGTCCTGGTTTCGGCAGGAATAGAGTTAACTTCCTTCCTAGTAGCTGGTACAGTGCTGTGTTTTGGATTTGGTACAAGAACAATGTTGATAACACACCGATGTTTTAGTTGTTGCTAGGTAGTGCTTACGCTAGTCAAGGACTTTTCAGCTTCCCGTGCTCTACCGACTGAGAAGGCTGGGGGTGCACAAGAAGCTGGGAGGGGGCACAGCCAGGACAGCTGACCCAAACTGGCCACAGGGACATTCCATACCATGTGACGTCATGCTCAGTACATGAACTGGGGAAAGCTGGCCGGGGGGGCCGCTGCTCGGGGACTGGCTGGGCATCGGTCGGCGGGTGGTGAGCAATTGCACTGTGCATCACTTGCTCTGTGTATTATTATTATTATTATTATTATTATTATTATTATTATTATTATTATTATTATTATTATTACTATTACTACTACTACTATTTTATTTTATTTCAATTATTGAACTGTTTTTATCTCAACGAACGAGTATTTCTCACTTCTACTCTTCCAATTCTCTCCCCCATCCCACCGGGGGTGGGGGGAGAAGTGAGCAAGCAGCTGTGTGGTACTCGGTTGCCGACTGAGGTTAAACCATGACAGTCCTTTTTGGTGCCCAACGTGGGGCTCGAAGGGTTTGAGATAATAACAGATTAACTGGAGTGTATTAAGGAATTCATATCTGTTAACAGTTGTGGGTCACAATGTCGGTTCCTCTGTTCTTGATATTGATTTATCTAATCTGCATCGTGCTCGTTTTTTTGCTGTACATGTTAGAGATTAGCGTTGGGTTTTGCAGTTTGCTGTGGTCTGCAGTGATTGGTGATGTTCTGCTTGGGAGGTTTATTTTTAACACACTGACCTTGAGCTTAATTTGGTATCTGAGTGTCATACTGAAGCCATTACTGTACTTCCGATACCACTTTGTGGAGACAACTAGCAATTACAGTTCTTCCTCTGAGAGTTTTTTTACAGAGGAAATACAGAATGGCAGTGTCGCTACCTTCTTCTAGGATGTTTCCTCCTTCATTACAGTAACTTTTCAGTATTTTGAACATCCTTGGGTAGTTAAGATACTTCTGTTGGTATTTCTTTGAAATATTGTTTTGGTTTTGTCTAAAGTTGGTAAGCAATTTAAGAATATCATCCAGAGATCTGCCCCAAGGCTGGATAGTTACGAGTGGCAGGGTGTGTGGGACAAGATGGGCAAGTACCTAGGCCAATGGGCACCCCCAGTGTTTTGGAACTTCACCCCTGAGCAAGTGCAGAATCCTGAAAAGTTAGTAGAATATTTGGACAAAGTATGATGTCACCCTGGCGACTCCAGAGAGACCCAGATCACTACAACGTGCTGGGGCCTGGCCCATGCCTACCGAGCCCTGTTCAACACCATTCAGTACCCTCAAAGGGAAGAGAAGGTCTCTGGCTCTGACAGTAAAACGACAGGCCCTGTGGCCACTCTGACCCTGGCAACTGGCCCTGCGGCCACTCAGACCCCGGCAACAGGCCCTGTGGCTGAACCAAAGAGCCAACCTGTGCCGGTATCAGTCGCCCCTGTACACAAGAAGAAATCTTGGAAGCGGAAGTCAGCTCGTTTAGTAAGGGAGGAAGAAGCTTCTTCTAAAAGGGGGCTGGAGGAAGAAGTGTACGAGGCAGAGTACCCTAGAGAAGGGCCATCACAAGAACAGGAGGAGGAGAGCCGGCAACTGCTCGGGGAGGAAGAAGAGGAAGAACTCATAAACGAGGCAGTGACCACCCGATCTCTATCCCTGAGTGAGCTGTGAGATATACGAAAGGATTTCAGCCGTCGTCCAGGTGAGCACATTGTCACCTGGCTGCTCCGCTGCTGGGATAATGGGGCCAGTAGCCTGGAATTAGAGGGTAGGGAAGCCAAGCAGCTGGGATCCCTTTCTAGGGAAGGGGGCATTGACAAAGCAATTGGAAAAGGGACGCGAGTCCTCAGCCTTTGGAGGTGACTCTTGTCAGGCGTGAAGGAAAGGTATTCCTTCAAGGAAGATGTCATATCTTGCCCAGGCAAGTGGATCACCATGGAGAAGGGTATCCAGTTCCTGAGAGAATTAGCTGTGCTGGAGGTGATTTATGGTGACCTGAGCAATGAAGAGCTATCCAAAGATCCAGATGAAGTCAAGTGCGCACGACGCATGTGGCGGAAATTTGTAAGGAGCTCACCATTGTCATATGCCAATTCATTGGCAGTGATGACCTGGAAAGATGGAAAGGAACAAACGGTGGATGAATTGGCTGGTCAACTCCAGCAATACGAAGAAAGTCTCTCATCTTCCCTTATCTCGGCTGTGGAGAAACTGTCCTGGGAGGTCCAGCAACTCAGACAGGATAGGTCCTACTCCCCACCTGTACGGACCAGTATCTCGGCTGTTAGGAGTCAGCGTTCTTTTGCTCAAGAGAGAGGATATAAAGGGTACACACCACGGGGCACCCTGTGGTTTTACCTGCGTGACCATGGAAAGGACATGAGGAAATGGGATGGAAAACCTACCTCAGCCCTAGGGGCACGGGTATGTGAGTTGCAAGGGAAAACAATCACAGAAGGGGGCTCTTCCAGGAAAATTGCTGCTCCAGTTTCCAGCGGGCAGTTCCCCAGACAGGGTAGAAGGGCCAATCTTACTTCTGATCTTAATGAAGAGACTTCTGACTTGTATGTACAAGAAATGAGAAACGAGTACTGTGATGAGGATTAGAGGGGCCCTGCCTCCAGCCAGGGGGAGGAAAGGGACAACCGGGTTTCCTGGACTGTGTGGATTCGGTGGCCTGGCATATGGGACCCACAGGAATATAAGGCTCTGGTAGACACCGGTGCACAGTGTACCCTAATGCCATCAAGCTATATAGGGGCAGAACCCATCTGTATTTCTGGGGTGACGGGGGGATCCCAATAGCTAACTGTATTGGAAGCTGAAGTAAGTCTAACTGGGAATGAGTGGCTAAAGCACCCCCCTGTGCCTGGCCCAGAGGCTCCGTGCATCCTTGGCATAGACTACCTCAGGAGAGGGTATTTCAAGGACCCAAAAGGGTACGGGTGGGCTTTTGGTATAGCTGCCTTGGAGACAGAGGAAATTAAACAGCTGTCCACCTTGCCTGGTCTCTCGGAGGACCCCTCTGTTGTGGGGTTGCTGAAGGTCAAAGACCAACAGGTGCCAATCGCTACCACCACGGTGCACCGGCGGCAATATTGCACCAACTGAGACTCCCTGATTCCCATCCATAAGCTGATTCGTCGACTGGAGAGCCAAGGAGTGATCAGCAAGACTCGCTCACCCTTTAACAGTCCCATATGGCCAGTGCGGAAGTCTAATGGAGAGTGGAGACTAACAGTAGACTATTGTGGCCTAAATGAAGTCACGCCACCGCTGAGTGCTGCTGTGCCAGACGTGTTAGAACTTCAGTACGAACTGGAGTCAAAGGCAGCCAAGTGGTATGCCACAGTTGATATTGCTAATGCGTTTTTCTCAATCCCATTGGCAGCAGAGTGCAGGCCACAGTTTGCTTTCATTTGTGTGGGCATCCAGTACACCTGGAACCGACTGCCCCAGGGGTGGAAACACAGCCCCACCATTTGCCATGGACTGATCCAGACTGCACTAGAACAGGGTGGAGCTCCAGAGCACCTGCAATACATTGAGGACATCATCATGTGGGGCAACACAGCAGGAGAAGTTTTTGAAAAAGGGAAGGAAATAGTCCAAATCCTGCTGAAGGCTGGTTCTGCCATAAAACAAAGTAAGGTCAAGGGTCCTGCACAGGAGATCCAGTTTTTAGGAATAAAATGGCAAGACGGACGTCGTCAGATCCCAATGGATGTGATCAACAAAATAACAGCCATGTCCCCACCAACTAGCAAAAAGGAAACACAAGCTTTCTTAGGCGTCGTGGGTTTTTGGAGAATGCATATTCCAAATTACAGTCTGATCGTAAACCCTCTCTATCAAGTGACCCGAAAGAAGAATGATTTCAAATGGGGCCCTGAGCAACGACAAGCTTTTGAACAAATTAAACAGGAGACAGTTCATGCAGTAGCCCTGGGGCCAGTCCGGGCAGGACAAGATGTAAAAAATGTGCTCTACACCGCAGCTCGGGGAGAACGGCCCTACCTGGAGCCTCTGGCAGAAAGCACCAGGGGAGGCTCGAGGTTGACCCCTAGGGTTTTGAAGTCGGGGATACAGAGGATCTGAGGCCCACTATACTCCAACTGAAAAAGAGATATTGGCAGCATATGAAGGGGTTCGAGCTGCTTTGGAAGTGATCAGCACTGAAGCTGACCACAGCTCCTCCTGGCACCCCGACTGCCGGTGCTGGGCTGGATGTTCAGAGGGAGGGTCCCCTGTACACATCATGCAACTGATGCTACATGGAGTAAGTGGGTCGCACTGATCACACAACGGGCTCAAATAGGAAACCCCAGTCACCCAGGAATCTTGGAAGTGATCATGGATTGGCCAGAAGGCAAAGATTTTGGAATATCGCCAGAGGAGGAGGTGACGCGTGCTGAGGAGGCCCCACTGTGTAATAAGCTACCAGAAAATGAGAAGCAATATGCTTTGTTCACTGATGGGTCCTGTCGTCTTGTGGGAAAGCATCGGAGGTGGAAGGCTGCTGTATGGAGTCCTATGCGACAAGTTGTAGAAACTACTGAAGGAGAAGGTGAATCGAGCCAATTTGCAGAAGTAAAGGCCATCCAGCTGGCTTTAGGCATTGCTGACCGAGAAAAGTGGCCAGTGCTCTCTCTCTATACTGACTCATGGATGGTGGCAAATGCCCTGTGGGGGTGGTTGCAGCAATGGAAGCGGAGCCAGTACTGGCAGCGCAGAGGCAAACCCATCTGGGCTGCCGCATTGTGGCAAGATATTGCTGCCCGGGTGGAGAACCTGGTTGTAAAAGTCCGTCACGTAGATGCTCACATACCCGTATAAGAGTTGGGCCACTGAAGAACATCAAAACAACCAGCAAGTAGATCAGGCTGCTAAGATTGAAGCGGCTCAGGTGGATCTGGACTGGCAACATAAGGGTGAATTATTTATAGCTCAATGGGCCCACGACACTCCAGGTCACCAAGGAAGAGATGCAACATACAGATGGGCTCGTGATCAAGGGGTGGACTTGACCATGGACACTATTGCACAGGTTATCCATGAATGCGAAACATGCGCTGCGATCAAGCAAGCCAAGCGGTTAAAGCCCCTCTGGTATGGAGGACGATGGTTGAAATATAAATATGGGGAGGCCTGGCAGATTGTATCACACTCCTACAAATCCATCAAGGCAAGCGCCATGTGCTTACAATGGTGGAGGCAACCACCAGATGGCTGGAAACATATCCCGTGCCCCATGCCACCGCCCGGAACACTATCCTGGGCCTTGAAAAGCAAGTCCTGTGGCGACATGGCACCCCAGAAAGAATTGAGTCAGACAACGGGACTCATTTCCGAAACAACCTCACAGACACCTGGGCCAAAGAGCACGGCATTGAGTGGGTGTATCACATCCCCTGTCATGCACCAGCCTCTGGGAAAATCGAACGGTACAATGGACTGCTAAAGACTGCACTGAGAGCAATGGGTGGTGGGATGTTCAAACATTGGGATATGCATTTAGCAAAGGCCACCTGGTTAGTGAACACGAGGGGATCTGCCAATCGAGCAGGCCCTGCCCAGTCAGAACTTTTACGTGCTGTAGATGGGAATAAAGTCCCTGTAGTGCACATAAAAAATATGCTGGGGAAAACAGTTTGGGTTATTCCTGCCTCGGGCAGAGGCAAACCCATCCGTGGGATTGCTTTTGCTCAAGGACCTGGGTGCACTTGGTGGATAATGTGGAAGGATGGGGAAGTCCGATGTGTGCCTCAAGGGGATTTGATTTTGCGTGAGGATAACCAATGATCTGAATTATGTGGTGTTAAGTGCTACATAATATTATATGCCATACTAATGATATTACAGTAAGAATCACCCAGATTAATGAAGACTAAACTTCGATGAAACCAAGCAAAGCACAGTGATGATGGTACCAGAACTGACTTCAACATGAAACAATCCAACACCACACACCATTTCCATCTTTCCTGCCCTGAAAGATTATTACAACAGACGGAACCCGAAGTCATGGACTAAATGAACTCACCGAACATTTTAGAGGGATGGCCCATAGACTAAGGGAATGATATCTGTGTGTATATATATACATACAAAAAAACCAGGAAAAGGGGTGGTGATTAATGGAAACGTATTGGAAGGTGTGGGACTTGGGCATGACATAGGTGGTATAGAATAAGGGGTGGATACCTGTCCTGGTTTCAGCAGGGATGGAGTTAATTTCCTTCCTAGTAGCTGGTACAGTGCTGTGTTTTGGATTTGGTACAAGAACAATGTTGATAACACACCGATGTTTCAGTTGTTGCTGAGCAGTGCTTACGCTAGCCAAGGACTTTTCAGATTCCCATGCTCTACCGACTGAGAAGGCTGGGGGTGCACAAGAAGCTGGGAGGGGGCACAGCCAGGACAGCTGACCCAAACTGGCCACAGGGACATTCCATACCATGTGACGTCATGCTCAGTACATGAACTGGGGAAAGCTGGCCGGGGGGGGCCGCTGCTCGGGGACTGGCTGGGCATCGGTCGGCGGGTGGTGAGCAATTGCACTGTGCATCACTTGCTTTGTGTATTACTATTATAATTATTACATTATTATTATCATTATTGTTATTATTATTATTTTATTTCAATTATTGAACCGTTTTTATCTCAACGAACGAGTGTTTCTCACTTCTACTCTTCCAATTCTCTCCCCCATCCCACCGGGGCAAGGGAGGGGAGCGAGCGAGCGGCTGTGTGGTGCTTAGTTGCCGACTGAGGTTAAACCACAACACTAGTTTATTCTTGTTAGGAAGGAGAATAAGCAGTGGAGGGGAAGATCATATACAAGCAGCTACATCAGTAAAAAGTCATAAGCCTAATCAAAGACATTAGACCAGTACAGACACTTCAACGTAAAGGTCTGAAGACCTGAGATCAGGGAGCCTGGTGTGGACCCAGTGATCCAAACCACTAACCGTGGGCCTTGGGACTTGAAGTATCAGGGCTCAGGTGTCAGCCACAGCTAACGATGCTCCTGGCTCGGGTATGTGGGAAAAGTCTGCAGCTGTCACTTGTGATTGCCAGTTCTGCAGCAATAGCATGGTGTACGTAAGCTTTCATGCTACAGCCTTCTGTACCAATACACCTACTCAGAGTCTTGGTTTACAAGCTAAAGGAAAGTTAACAGCCAGTGATGCAAACTCGGTCTAAAAGCCAAGCTGAAGTTTTTAGTGGGCCATACACTACTGAAAAGCAACATCTGCAAGTTAATGAATAGGTGCCACTGCTGCACAGTCACACCTTGAATGCTCCTTGGTGTAAGGTAACCTTTTTCTCTCCCAGCACAATCCCACTTCAGACTTTGCTGTTCATTGCCTCCACAGGAATCCTGTTCCTGCCACCAGGTTGCTTTAAAAATTATAGACGGGGCTTACTCAAAGGTTTTCTGAGAAGCCTAATTCTTGACAGTTGCAAAGCAACTTTTCCTGTTCCAGAAATTTTTTTTTCCATTTCCTGAAACAGAGTTTTAAACTCCAGTTTGCCAGGCTCTGTGGGGGCCCCCTCAGAGAAAGATTAATTAAATATTAGGAGGAAAGAGTTGTTGAACTCTTTTCATGTTGAAGCATGAATGAGCCATGGAAGCAAAATGTAATTTCTGCTCGTAATTCTGTTGCCTCAGGGGCATGCGCCTGTGCTCTCGGTGTCGAGGGACTGATCCCTTTCTGCTGTGGCTGCAGCAACTCAGCTTGGTTTTCTGCTTGTTTTCCAAGGTCAGAAATGGCCTCTATGGCAAATCAGTTTTACACTTCTGCTGGCAAATATCTTAAATATTTAATGACTCAAATGGGTTTTGATGTGCTAGCGCAACAGGAGTATTAGTAAGTGGACTGTGGTCCTGCAGCTGCATTGGACTGGTCAACTAAGCATTACCCTACATTTATGAAATGTTTGCTTCATAATTAAATTGGCTAAAAAAAAATTCTGTTTGTAGGTACTGCTCTGGGAGCAGGACTGCTTTATGAAGACAACAGTGTCTTCTGGGGCCGGTGGCAGAGCTGGAGGACCTGCTGCTGCAGGAGGTTTGTGGGAAGGAGGCAGGGAGGGATGTTCCCCCAGGTACCGCTGTGCCAGGCCCAAGCAGGAGGAGCGGGGAGGTCCGCAGCCCTCCCTTACTGCTGGGAGGGGAGGGAGGTTTGTGAGGCCAGCTGGGGAGGCTGGGGGTTGCAAGGGATGTGCGGGATCACTGATGCCGTGGCAGGAAAGCGAGGGCTGGGGAGAGGCAGAGAAGGGAGTGTCTGCATAAAGGTGGTGGGGAGCTCCTTGCAGAGTGTATATAAGAACTAGATGGCTTGAAGGATTTGGGGGTTTTTTGCCAGTATGTATTTTGTTGGTTTAGCTTTTGTCAGTATTTTTCCATTATTACTTTTATTGCTTTGAAAAATGCAGGTTATCTAAGATGACCTCCAATTTAAGATCCAGGCCAATGCCTTAATCACATGCCTAGGGCCTTACCTTCTTCCTGGATCCGTATGTAAAGAAGTAGGAATTTCTGAGGGCCTGAATATAGCTAAAATAGCACCAATGTGTGTCTGCTGGCTTTATTGTGCTCAGGTGACCCATCGTTCAAGTGGTATTGCTTTTGTCTCTGTCCCCTCCCATCTCTGTACAAAGGTGTAAATTCAGGCAGCCCCTGAATTTAGTGGTTTTGATATTGTAAGTAACGAGGTGTGAGAGCAAAGCATGAGTGATACTATGAGGAAGAAGAGACAAGACATCACAGGTGCAGAATATCTCTGGAAAGAATATTTAAAAGTATGAAGAAATTAGTTTTGCTTGGGTTCTGCTATGACAAAGCCATTTAAATAATGTCAGTTGGATGCTAATTATATTTTGATTTGAAGCAAAGCTCTGAGCTTGATATTGAATTACTATGAGGCTTTGAGGAAGTTACCAGTAAACTTGTCAGAAAATATCTGCTGAAACTGCTGTTCTACAGAATACTGGACTTTTGATTAAGTTATTTCTTCTGCGACCATATTGACTTTCCTTTGAAAAAAGTTAAGTTTTAAAGATTCCCCTTGCTTTTGTTGTCACTTGAATATGAAAAACTCAGGTTTTCAGGTGAAATATTTTCCCAGTTTCTCAGTGAAAATATGTCTAGTCACTGTGAGGTTGTAATAGGTAGCATGCTATTGGAAGTGAATAGTTGCAAAATGTGTTGAAGAACAGAAGTGCTAATGAAAGTTAAGCAAACAAATCTCAAGGAGGGTTTGACCAAATATTAATAACTTGATAGCATGTATATACTCTTTAAATCCTCTCCAAAATATATTTATGCTTCTGTTGGCTCCTTTTCTCATCTTTCCCTTCTGGCTTGTCCTATGTGGCACTCTTTTCTGCATTTGTGGCGGGGTAAATTCAACTCTGCGGCCTGTCTGCGATACCACTTGTCCTGATAAACTGAAGAAGAATGAATTACCAAGGTGTATACTGCCTTTGACTGGGAGAAAGGAAAACTTCGTTATTGTATTCGTCAAACCTATGGTCTAAAATAAGCAAGAAAGCAATATGAACAGGAGCTAAGACTTCGGATTTGGCCACCCACCCAGCACACACAGAACTGGAGCGTTCAGAATGAGAAATTCTGAGACTTGATATCACCTTTAGTATTAAAAGTGTAAATGATTCTTGCAAAGCAAGCTAGCAGCAAAGAATAAACAAGCGTGGTACCTCTGTTAGGAAGTAAGCCTCCTGCAAACACACTGTAGCTCTGTGTATGTGTATGTATGTCCTTGTTACCTCTGCCATGAATAAACATTTGACTCAGTGCTTGGCACATAGACTTTCAATCAGCCCATGTATGGTGAATAATGCAACAGTTACCAATGTGATATTATTTCTAGATGCTGAAGGTTGTTTTTGGTTCAATAATTTATGAAAATTAATCATGCTGTCTCCCTCAGCTTTGGGAATGTCTGCAGCATACATCATCCCAGAAGGTCACTCTGAGGATTCTTTTCTGATTGCTTTATACTGGCTTCCTCCCACAGTATTAAAGAAAAAAACCTCTGCTCAGTGCATCCTGCCAGTTAACACAGGCAGGTATAAATAGATGAATGTGTGTATGTATGTGTGTGTTTTCACTGTGATCTCATAGATACTGACTAAGGGCTTCATGTCCTTATTTGACCTGTCCATTGTTTGTTTTGTGCTTCTTTCCTTGCTAGCCTACATAATTGTCTTGCAATGACCACAGTTCTTGTGCTGCTTGTGAGGACAGAGCAGCTGAGCAGCAGACTTTAATAAGGCTGAGCTTGGCTAGAATAAACATGATTTTATGCTTCAGAATCTGGGGCCAGCAGAGCTCGGGAGCATGAGGTCTGTTGGGAAATCCAAGTAAGAGCAAAATGTATTAAATCCTGCTACAACTGCACTGCACAGGCAGATCCTAGAGACTGTCTTTAGAGAACTAACGAAGTTATGGCCAAAGCAATTTCCTAATGGTGATTTGCTCATTATCTTTCTATATTAGCTTATTTTCAGCTTACTCATATGCACATCTTATAAAAGTTATCTGTGGTTTTATAGGCTAGAAGGTACAACTCCTTCTCTTCTCCCCAAGGACGTGCTCATTGCTTGAGGAACCCATTCTGTTCCCCCGCATTGTGTGTTGCCATGACAGGGGGCTGTCACCCTTCTGCTTATAACCCAGGTGCGCCTTATGTTTCTTTAGACTTTCCTTCCTTTGGGGGCTAGTAGTAAGAATGAAACTTACGTATTACAAAAAGGAAGAGGGAGGAGACCTATGAAATTCCTACATTTGTCCAACACACTTGGAGGAGCAGGAGCATCATTATGTTTCCTAAGGGTTGTAATGGACAGTGGTTGCAACTGGAACGCCCTCTTTTTCCAGAGTAGAGGAGGAGGGTTGCTTTATAGTCCATTGGAACAATGAGGAGCAATTTAGGATAGATAATAGAGAAATAACAAGGCTGTGGTTTAGAATTTATTGAAAAAAGGAGTGCCTGAAGAAACACAATGCTGGTATCGTAGCACCAGAAAAGTAATGAGCTTTTTACAGAACAAGGGGTTCTGAGCCATCCTGATTTGCAATGCTAAAGCAATCCCTTTGGACTAAAGCTATCTCTTCCTTTCCAGTACAGGTTATGTGTCTATTTGGTAACAGTGTCAGAACTCCCCATTTTGGGAACACCATGACCGTGGGGCTCCAGGGTAAGAGCTATCATTTAAGCCCAGAACTTTTATGAGGCCTAGACATAGTAGTTGCCATAAGACAATATAGAGATTAATATATGCTAACGATTAGAGGTAGAACAGCAGAGTAGTTTAGCACATATGAATAAACATTACAGGAAGCCTAGATCAATTTACTGTTAGGCTAACAAATGACACCAGAAAATGTCAGAGATGAATGATAGACCTGAGCCTGGGCTTTTCACAAGTGGCAGGAAGCAGCAGCTTGAGTAGCAGGTTCCCAGCAAACATAATTTTTATCTTACTAAGATGATGTGATCATATACAGTTACCTGATATAAAGTAATATATGTTATTAGTTAAGATAATAAATAACTGGTCTGACACCATGATTGTATTCCTATGTCTTTGAATGTAAAAGTTCATATCTGCACATAACCAAACCCTTGTTGAAGCTTAGATAAATTCAGTAAAATTTCCATCCTAAAAGGGGATTTTCCTAGTGTTCATTATAATCTTTCCTCTTGATTTTAAAGATTTGTTTTCTTTCTTTTTACGTTTGTTGGTATTTTCATTCCATTTTGACATAGCTATCATTTGCATATATTTCCTACCCCTGTAGCAAATTGATTTGTCATGTTATATCCATGTTAGGGTAGGTTCCTCAAGCCCTTGTGATTTCCCAGCTAACGTCTGTGGGCAGTAAGAAATGTAAGAAATGTATCATGTAAGAAATAAAGTGCCTAGAAATCTTGAACAGGAATATAGTGCTCTCTTTCAAGTTAATAGAACGTATCTTATTGAGGGGATTTTTTACTGTTTAATAAAATGTGTGTTTTGTATTTGCTGATAACAAGGGGTCTGTCATGCTGCAAAGTTACCTGCTGCAAAGTATGCAGCCATGTAGTTCAGGCAGTGACAGTGGTTGCTGGGCCAGGAAGCAGTACAACTAGGCTGAAAACGAATCTTGGAAAAATTACTGTGCCGAATGCAGGCAAAGTGACATGGATAAACAGTAAGGAGAAGTGAAAAATATCAGAAAGTTTTAATTCCTGAAAATTGCTGACTTGAGTTTTGTGTATAATGCTCCTGCGAATTTCACGTGAGGGGGTAGCTGTGACACACAGCATTCAAGGCAGTTTGCATAACCACAAGCTGCAAACAGTAGAATTTGCAGTACGGAAAAAAAATTATATAACTTGGTTAGTTTGCTGGCTTCTGTAGCAGCAGTAGGACAAATGCATCATGGTGCAGTTTACTGACTTACCAAGCCTAATGCTCCATTTCACTTTTCATCTTAGACAGCCCTGATATGAAAAGAACAGAACCGCTTGAGGAAAAGGTACTTACCACACCTTCCTGAAGCACATGGTAAAGATCTGACAGAGCCGCTGAAAGATTGTTTTAGGCTTGGCCTTATTGCAAAGAAGACAAATAGTGAAGGTCACTTACGTACTCTGTGTTGTACGGATGATTTTATTCTTTGTTGATGGTTGGTGAGAGCTCTGGGAGGAGCTTTGATACCTAAATCTCGTCTAGTCATCTCTTCAGACAGTGACCTTCAAAACAGTGAGTCAGCCAGTGACAGAAGCAATGCAGAAACACAGCCTTCCTTCTAAAAAAATCATTGCCTTTGCTTTTGTGAGTGGCAGTGCTTCATAAAGGATGAAAAACCATAGGACTGGACACCCAAGGCACCGCTTCTGAGCAGTGAGTGTGCAACCTGCACAAAGCACCCATGTGGTTTTCACAACAATTCATGAAGAAGGTTTGTAACTGCAAAGTTCATGGTAAAGGGGAAAGAAGTTCTTGTAGCAGCTTCCCTGCAAGATGGGGGGGGCGGCGGTAAAGGTAGCCATGTGCATGTCAGTCACCTTGTTGATTTATATGGGGTTGTCCTTCTGGTGGTTTTTTTTTAAGCAAAATTGAAATTCTGCCATTTGGGCTGTAGTTTCCTTGTGCAGCACATGACCTAGCCACTCTGATTGGTCATCAGGGCTGCTTTGAGGAAAACTTTATGGATCACCTGAAATACCAATGTATATATCCACCATTCATCCAGCTACTCAGAGCTGCATTTATGGGTGTTGTCAAATGGAGGAAAAGGGTGGCTGTGCTTGGCTGGGCTGCTCAAGAGACTTGTTGTGCCAGGTCCTGTGCCGTGCTGCCATGGGTCTGGCTCACTGCAGCTTTGCCCTGGCTGGGCCAGGCTCTGGGAGAGTTCAGTCTGCTGCCCTGGCAGATCTCCTCAGCTCTGGTGAAAAGCTTCTTCCCTTTTCTGCCTCCATGGACTTGAGCCTTTGCACTTTCGCTAATTACAGTTCAGAGTAACCCACTCACCCCACAGCAGATCTCCTCAACCACAATAATAATGTGACATCCCCTAAGCAAAGCATAAAAATTATAACCACAGGGACAAAACTATAATTCATATGAAGTTTGTTTTCTCCCTTTCCACCACAGTTAGAGCATTGAGCTCAACCTCTCATAATTTTCTCGTCTCTGGGGTTTACATTAGGGCTTACCACATGCTCCCATGTGAAAAAGATATGGGATCCTTAATGAGCACCAGTGCTAATGTCTTTGGTTTTCTCACCTGAACAGCTTTGCTGCATCTTTTTTAGTAGGAGAGATGTGAAACATCTCACGGGAAAGAGGTGCAACCGACTCAGGTCCCAACCACTATTGTTGTGGTATTTGGTTATTCCTAGGACACGTTTGGTTCAAATAGTGATACAGTATGCCACTCACAGTCCAGGGTGCAACGGTTTCAGGAGAGTGAGTCTTGTGCAGTCTGCCTTAGTCAGTGGGAAAATCACTGTGATAGTGGACGTTTTGTGTAGGCAAGCCCTGCAAGCTGGGAGGAAGATGTGATCCCATCTGCATTAAGTGTTGCACAAACATTAAGCTCCAGCTTTTAATATTCATTTATTTCATACAAAAGCTATTAAGATATTGCATAGAGTGTTTTCAGGACACTTCTATTTGGAGAGATAACTAGTGACCTAGGAATATCTTCCCATTCTGCGTAATACAATCCATGTTAATTAGGATTTCTAACAAATGAACCAGAAGGATATGATTAATTTCATGAAAAATTACGTTAAAATTAGAACAGGGTGTTGTAATATGGGCCAGCTAGTCATACACATTTATAATCACTAAGAAGATTTATGTCAAATGGCATGAGAATTTAATTCCGTACATTTGCAACAACTCCCCTCCTCTTTCCCAACACAGAAACCCGTTCACTGGTTGAAGATGAATGATACTTCACGTTTTTCACGGAGATAGCTCTTAAAAGCAAACCGGTGTCCTGTTGCCAGTGATTGTCTGGTAGTGACAGTAAGTGACATGCTGTGTGATGCACCAAATAGAAAGTGTGATCACTGGTGACAGTCAAAACGCCAGGAAGGTGCTGCCTGGATCAGCTAACCATGACCCATTAACACTGGCCCATTAAAAGCAACTCAAATGATGGGAAATAAGGCTGTGCTTAACTGGATAAGCAGGGGAATATGAAGAATAATTTATAGCTAGGAGAGATGAGTGAGATTCAAGCAAGCCACTATCTGCAAGAAAATGTCCAGAAGCTCAGAACGGAGTTGTTCTGGGAAGGACCAGGACAGTCAAAGGTAGCAAAGTAATAGCAAAACTGTTAATGGAAATGGGTAGGTGTAGGATAAAGCTGAAGAAAAGAGCAGTGCTATCTGGGTTGCATGCACACGAGGAACTTGTCAGAGATTGACTGATGCCTCTGTAGAAATTGAGGAAGCGCAATTTTCCACTATACAGTTAAGTTAATCTGGATTTTCATAAACAAATTAGTATCCAGCAGCCTGTGGTTTTTTCTCTTGTAAGCCTTAGCAATGAGTCATGCTACCCAGAAACCTGATTTGCTGGCAAGGGTTTCCTCCCTTGTACTGAAGACTGCTGTGTTTGCTTCTGGAAAGTGGAACAGAAGATCATGTCTCAATGGACTCTCATTCATTGCTCCCTGGCGAAAGTGGCTTGGGCTCTGCAAGGCGCCTGAGCACATCATGAGACCAGACCTCTACGGGCAACTCCGTATAGAAAAATCCTTGAGGGTTTGGCAGAAAGCAGTCTTTCTGATGGGTGGCTGAAAAAATGCTATAGAATCAGTAGCAGACTATCCTACTCTGAAACTTAAAGGCAGTTTTTTTCTAATGTCCACAGAAATGTTACCATTGTCTGGGACAGAGCATTGGCTCTGGCAAAAAAAAGCTCAATGTGTTTGTTTTGTCAGTGATCAAAGCACTTCTTTTTGGGTATGTTTTATAACTCCTTCCCCTGTCAAATTTGGCTCTAAATAGAGGTAATGTTCTGCAGAAGCCATAGCAGGGAAGACAGGCAGGGTGATGTTAATGTTAAGGATGCTGTCCTCTGGAGGGATGTATCTGCTTCTAGCAGTGGATCCTTGAGCAAATGCCATTGTAGGGCTGTTCCTCTGAGGAGGACGGGGGGATGGCTTAGACATTGCAAACCTGCAGAGTGAAGGGGATGCTTCTGCATATTCCCTGTGAGACTTCAGGTTGCTCAGCTCTAATATGTTGCTGATTGCTTACAGCTTCAAATGCTGACCTTTCGGTTCTCTAAATAGATGAAGGTGCTCAAAAGCACATCAGCAGTAGCTGCAGTATTGCAGGGCACAGTCTTCTGTGCTTGGCTAGTGTTTGTCCTTCCAGATGAGTGTGGTTTTTGCTTGCAGCTCACAGCAGCGCTGGGCAAGGGACTAAACTGTTTTACAGGATGAAGAGTGCTCTTTTAGACAGTAGAAAAAATAGAAAAGAGGAAGCAAAAGGGCTTTGATTTGAACTTGGTGAGTTAATTTTATTGCAGGCATGTAAGTGTTATGCACATGAGAAGGTGATAAAAAAAACTTAGAAGCTGGGCAGCAAAATCACAGAAAATCCTGAGCCTGTGTTGCTAGGAGTGCTCTCTCCTCTCAGCTGTGTGCATAGCACAAAAGAGACTTAAGGGTGGTGAAGAGGCACTGTCTTGACAGGCAAAAATGTTTTGTTTTGAAGCCACGTTCAGGTGGATGCACATGATTGAAAACTGTATCCTTTGGGCTGTGAAGGCAGCAGAGTTGCTCCTGAGCTGTGAATGACAGGGTCACAGGCTGCACGCTGAGAAGTGGAAGGCTGCTCAAACCCCTGGACGAGCCCCAGGGATGCTGCAAGCTCAAAGGCTAACATCTGAGGAAAGAGATAAGGACAGGAGTTTGCGATGCAGGCTGAGGAGGAAGAATTACTATAAATGTCAGGTACATTTTCAAAGAAATCCCCCAACGGAAAACCCCCTTGCGCTTTCAGAATTAACAGTCTTCAGGGAAAAAAAGGAAGTTTGCAAAGGCTGGCTTTTTTGCAGGATCTCCCTCTAACAATGGAGCAAGGCTGATACACTCTGGGTGGAGAAAATGAGGGAGGCTGCAAGGACTGACCTCTGTGACCAGCTGCCTCTCCTATTTCCTTCCAGTGATTTCTTTTAATAGTATTGCTTCTGTATTGCAGAGAATGCTCTCTGAGGAAGCCTACTAGGAAGGGAGCTCTAACAGTTTTGGGGAAAACAAGAAACTTTCTTTCAGCAAGCAAGATTTTTGCACAGCAGAAAGTTCTGCTGCTTCCCTTGGCTCGGTGGGCTCTGCCACTTGGCAAGCTGTCACCAGTGCGCAGTGAGCAGGGCATCAGAGGCTCTTCTGTGCCAACTACTGTGCCCTGGTTTCGGCAGGGATAGAGTTAATTTCCTTTCTAGTAGCTGGTACAGTGCTGTGTTTTGGATTTGGTACAAGAACAATGTTGATAACACACCGATGTTTTAGTTGTTGCTAGGTAGTGCTTACACTAGCCAAGGACTTTTCAGCTTCCCGTGCTCTACCGACTGAGAAGGCTGGGGGTGCACAAGAAGCTGGGAGGGGGCACAGCCAGGACAGCTGACCCAAACTGGCCACAGGGACATTCCATACCATGTGACGTCATGCTCAGTACATGAACTGGGGAAAGCTGGCTGGGGGCGGGCCGCTGCTTGGGGACTGGCTGGGCATCGGTCGGCGGTGGTGAGCAATTGCACTGTGCATCACTTGCTTTGTATATTATTATTATTATTATTATTATTATTATTATTATTATTATTATTACTACTACTACTATTTTATTTTATTTCAATTATTGAACTGTTTTTATCTCAACGAACGAGTATTTCTCACTTCTACTCTTCCAATTCTCTCCCCCATCCCACCGGGGGTGGGGGGAGAAGTGAGCAAGCAGCTGTGTGGTACTCAGTTGCCGACTGAGGTTAAACCATGACAGTCCTTTTTGGTGCCCAACGTGGGGCTCGAAGGGTTTGAGATAATAACAGATTAACTGGAGTGTATTAAGGAATTCATATCTGTTAACAGTTGTGGGTCACAATGTCGGTTCCTCTGTTCTTGATATTGATTTATCTAATCTGCATCGTGCTCGTTTTTTTGCTGTACATGTTAGAGATTAGCGTTGGGTTTTGCAGTTTGCTGTGGTCTGCAGTGATTGGTGATGTTCTGCTTGGGAGGTTTATTTTTAACACACTGACCTTGAGCTTAATTTGGTATCTGAGTGTCATACTGAAGCCATTACTGTACTTCCGATACCACTTTGTGGAGACAACTAGCAATTACAGTTCTTCCTCTGAGAGTTTTTTTACAGAGGAAATACAGAATGGCAGTGTCGCTACCTTCTTCTAGGATGTTTCCTCCTTCATTACAGTAACTTTTCAGTATTTTGAACATCCTTGGGTAGTTAAGATACTTCTGTTGGTATTTCTTTGAAATATTGTTTTGGTTTTGTCTAAAGTTGGTAAGCAATTTAAGAATATCATCCAGAGATCTGCCCCAAGGCTGGATAGTTACGAGTGGCAGGGTGTGTGGGACAAGATGGGCAAGTACCTAGGCCAATGGGCACCCCCAGTGTTTTGGAACTTCACCCCTGAGCAAGTGCAGAATCCTGAAAAGTTAGTAGAATATTTGGACAAAGTATGATGTCACCCTGGCGACTCCAGAGAGACCCAGATCACTGCAACGTGCTGGGGCCTGGCCCATGCCTACCGAGCCCTGTTCAACACCATTCAGTACCCTCAAAGGGAAGAGAAGGTCTCTGGCTCTGACAGTAAAACGACAGGCCCTGTGGCCACTCTGACCCTGGCAACTGGCCCTGCGGCCACTCAGACCCCGGCAACAGGCCCTGTGGCTGAACCAAAGAGCCAACCTGTGCTGGTATCAGTCGCCCCTGTACACAAGAAGAAATCTTGGAAGCGGAAGTCAGCTCGTTTAGTAAGGGAGGAAGAAGCTTCTTCTAAAAGGGGGCTGGAGGAAGAAGTGTACGAGGCAGAGTACCCTGGAGAAGGGCCATCACAAGAACAGGAGGAGGAGAGCCGGCAACTGCTCGGGGAGGAAGAAGAGGAAGAACTCATAAACGAGGCAGTGACCACCCGATCTCTATCCCTGAGTGAGCTGTGAGATATACGAAAGGATTTCAGCCGTCGTCCAGGTGAGCACATTGTCACCTGGCTGCTCCGATGCTGGGATAATGGGGCCAGTAGCCTGGAATTAGAGGGTAGGGAAGCCAAGCAGCTGGGATCCCTTTCTAGGGAAGGGGGCATTGACAAAGCAATTGGAAAAGGACGCGAGTCCTCAGCCTTTGGAGGTGACTCTTGTCAGGCGTGAAGGAAAGGTATTCCTTCAAGGAAGATGTCATATCTTGCCCAGGCAAGTGGATCACCATGGAGAAGGGTATCCAGTTCCTGAGAGAATTAGCTGTGCTGGAGGTGATTTATGGTGACCTGAGCAATGAAGAGCTATCCAAAGATCCAGATGAAGTCAAGTGCGCACAACCCATGTGGCGGAAGTTTGTAAGGAGCTCACCATTGTCATATGCCAATTCATTGGCAGTGATGACCTGGAAAGATGGAAAGGAACAAACGGTGGATGAATTGGCTGGTCAACTCCAGCAATACGAAGAAAGTCTCTCATCTTCCCTTATCTCGGCTGTGGAGAAACTGTCCTGGGAGGTCCAGCAACTCAGACAGGATAGGTCCTACTCCCCACCTGTACGGACCAGTATCTCGGCTATTAGAAGTAAGCGTTCTTTTGCTCAAGAGAGAGGATATAAAGGGTACACACCACGGGACACCCTATGGTTTTACCTGCGTGACCATGGAAAGGACATGAGGAAATGGGATGGAAAACCTACCTCAGCCCTAGGGGCATGGGTATGTGAGTTGCAAGGGAAAACAATCACAGAAGGGGGCTCTTCCAGGAAAATTGCTGCTCCAGTTTCCAGCGGGCAGTTCCCCAGACAGGGTAGAAGGGCCAATCTTACTTCTGATCTTAATGAAGAGACTTCTGACTTGTACGTACAAGAAATGAGAAACGAGTACTGTGATGAGGATTAGAGGGGCCCTGCCTCCAGCCAGGGGGAGGAAAGGGACAACCGGGTTTCCTGGACTGTGTGGATTTGGTGGCCTGGCATATGGGACCCACAGGAATATAAGGCTCTGGTAGACACCGGTGCACAGTGTACCCTAATGCCATCAAGCTATATAGGGGCAGAACCCATCTGTATTTCTGGGGTGACGGGGGGATCCCAATAGCTAACTGTATTGGAAGCTGAAGTAAGTCTAACTGGGAATGAGTGGCTAAAGCACCCCCCTGTGCCTGGCCCAGAGGCTCCGTGCATCCTTGGCATAGACTACCTCAGGAGAGGGTATTTCAAGGACCCAAAAGGGTACGGGTGGGCTTTTGGTATAGCTGCCTTGGAGACAGAGGAAATTAAACAGCTGTCCACCTTGCCTGGTCTCTCGGAGGACCCCTCTGTTGTGGGGTTGCTGAAGGTCAAAGACCAACAGGTGCCAATCGCTACCACCACGGTGCACCGGCGGCAATATTGCACCAACTGAGACTCCCTGATTCCCATCCATAAGCTGATTCGTCGACTGGAGAGCCAAGGAGTGATCAGTAAGACTCGCTCACCCTTTAACAGTCCCATATGGCCAGTGCGGAAGTCTAATGGAGAGTGGAGACTAACAGTAGACTATCGTGGCCTGAGCGAAGTCACGCCACCGCTGAGTGCTGCTGTGCCAGACGTGTTAGAACTTCAGTACGAACTGGAGTCAAAGGCAGCCAAGTGGTATGCCACAGTTGATATTGCTAATGCGTTTTTCTCAATCCCATTGGCAGCAGAGTGCAGGCCACAGTTTGCTTTCATTTGTGTGGGCATCCAGTACACCTGGAACCGACTGCCCCAGGGGTGGAAACACAGCCCCACCATTTGCCATGGACTGATCCAGACTGCACTAGAACAGGGTGGAGCTCCAGAGCACCTGCAATACATTGAGGACATCATCATGTGGGGCAACACAGCAGGAGAAGTTTTTGAAAAAGGGAAGGAAATAGTCCAAATCCTGCTGAAGGCTGGTTTTGCCATAAAACAAAGTAAGGTCAAGGGTCCTGCACAGGAGATCCAGTTTTTAGGAATAAAATGGCAAGACGGACGTCGTCAGATCCCAATGGATGTGATCAACAAAATAACAGCCATGTCCCCACCAACTAGCAAAAAGGAAACACAAGCTTTCTTAGGCGTCGTGGGTTTTTGGAGAATGCATATTCCAAATTACAGTCTGATCGTAAACCCTCTCTATCAAGTGACCCGAAAGAAGAATGATTTCAAATGGGGCCCTGAGCAACGACAAGCTTTTGAACAAATTAAACAGGAGACAGTTCATGCAGTAGCCCTGGGGCCAGTCCGGGCAGGACAAGATGTAAAAAATGTGCTCTACACCGCAGCTCGGGGAGAACGGCCCTACCTGGAGCCTCTGGCAGAAAGCACCAGGGGAGGCTCGAGGTTGACCCCTAGCGTTTTGAAGTTGGGGATACAGAGGATCTGAGGCCCACTATACTCCAACTGAAAAAGAGATATTGGCAGCATATGAAGGGGTTCGAGCTGCTTTGGAAGTGATCAGCACTGAAGCTGACCACAGCTCCTCCTGGCACCCCGACTGCCGGTGCTGGGCTGGATGTTCAGAGGGAGGGTCCCCTGTACACATCATGCAACTGATGCTACATGGAGTAAGTGGGTCGCACTGATCACACAACGGGCTCAAATAGGAAACCCCAGTCACCCAGGAATCTTGGAAGTGATCATGGATTGGCCAGAAGGCAAAGATTTTGGAATATCGCCAGAGGAGGAGGTGACGCGTGCTGAGGAGGCCCCACTGTGTAATAAGCTACCAGAAAATGAGAAGCAATATGCTCTGTTCACTGATGGGTCCTGTCGTCTTGTGGGAAAGCATCGGAGGTGGAAGGCTGCTGTATGGAGTCCTATGCGACAAGTTGTAGAAACTACTGAAGGAGAAGGTGAATCGAGCCAATTTGCAGAAGTAAAGGCCATCCAGCTGGCTTTAGGCATTGCTGACCGAGAAAAGTGGCCAGTGCTCTCTCTCTCTACTGACTCATGGATGGTGGCAAATGCCCTGTGGGGGTGGTTGCAGCAATGGAAGCGGAGCCAGTACTGGCAGCGCAGAGGCAAACCCATCTGGGCTGCCGCATTGTGGCAAGATATTGCTGCCCGGGTGGAGAACCTGGTTGTAAAAGTCCGTCACGTAGATGCTCACATACCCGTATAAGAGTTGGGCCACTGAAGAACATCAAAACAACCAGCAAGTAGATCAGGCTGCTAAGATTGAAGCGGCTCAGGTGGATCTGGACTGGCAACATAAGGGTGAATTATTTATAGCTCAATGGGCCCACGACACTCCAGGTCACCAAGGAAGAGATGCAACATACAGATGGGCTCGTGATCAAGGGGTGGACTTGACCATGGACACTATTGCACAGGTTATCCATGAATGCGAAACATGCGCTGCGATCAAGCAAGCCAAGCGGTTAAAGCCCCTCTGGTATGGAGGACGATGGTTGAAATATAAATATGGGGAGGCCTGGCAGATTGTATCACACTCCTACAAATCCATCAAGGCAAGCGCCATGTGCTTACAATGGTGGAGGCAACCACCAGATGGCTGGAAACATATCCCGTGCCCCATGCCACCGCCCGGAACACTATCCTGGGCCTTGAAAAGCAAGTCCTGTGGCGACATGGCACCCCAGAAAGAATTGAGTCAGACAACGGGACTCATTTCCGAAACAACCTCACAGACACCTGGGCCAAAGAGCACGGCATTGAGTGGGTGTATCACATCCCCTGTCATGCACCAGCCTCTGGGAAAATCGAACGGTACAATGGACTGCTAAAGACTGCACTGAGAGCAATGGGTGGTGGGACGTTCAAACATTGGGATACGCATTTAGCAAAGGCCACCTGGTTAGTGAACACGAGGGGATCTGCCAATCGAGCAGGCCCTGCCCAGTCAGAACTTTTACGTGCTGTAGATGGGAATAAAGTCCCTGTAGTGCACATAAAAAATATGCTGGGGAAAACAGTTTGGGTTATTCCTGCCTCGGGCAGAGGCAAACCCATCCGTGGGATTGCTTTTGCTCAAGGACCTGGGTGCACTTGGTGGATAATGCGGAAGGATGGGGAAGTCCGATGTGTGCCTCAAGGGGATTTGATTTTGCGTGAGGATAACCAATGATCTGAATTATGTGGTGTTAAGTGCTACATAATATTATATGCCATACTAATGATATTACAGTAAGAATCACCCAGATTAATGAAGACTAAACTTCGATGAAACCAAGCAAAGCACAGTGATGATGGTACCAGAACTGACTTCAACATGAAACAATCCAACACCACACACCATTTCCATCTTTCCTGCCCTGAAAGATTATTACAACAGACGGAACCCGAAGTCATGGACTAAATGAACTCACCGAACATTTTAGAGGGATGGCCCATAGACTAAGGGAATGATATCTGTGTGTATATATATACATACAAAAAAAACAGGAAAAGGGGTGGTGATTAATGGAAACGTATTGGAAGGTGTGGGACTTGGGCATGACATAGGTGGTATAGAATAAGGGGTGGATACCTGTCCTGGTTTCAGCAGGGATGGAGTTAATTTCCTTCCTAGTAGCTGGTACAGTGCTGTGTTTTGGATTTGGTACAAGAACAATGTTGATAACACACCGATGTTTCAGTTGTTGCTGAGCAGTGCTTACGCTAGCCAAGGACTTTTCAGATTCCCATGCTCTACCGACTGAGAAGGCTGGGGGTGCACAAGAAGCTGGGAGGGGGCACAGCCAAACTGGCCACAGGGACGTCATGCTCAGTACATGAACTGGGGAAAGCTGGCCGGGGCAGGCCGCTGCTTGGGGACTGGCTGGGCATCAGTCGGCGGGTGGTGAGCAATTGCACTGTGCATCACTTGCTCTGTGTATTATTATTATTTTATTATTATTATTATCATTATTGTTATTGTTATTATTTTATTTCAATTATTGAACTGTTTTTATCTCAACGAATGAGTGTTTCTCACTTCTACTCTTCCAATTCTCTCCCCCATCCGACGGGGGGAGCGGAGTGAGTGAGTGGCTGTGTGGTACTCGGTTGCCAACTGAGGTTAAACCACAACATACTGTAAGGACATCTTCAGGTTTCTGTTGGCTCCAGCCGACACTGGGTTCAAAGCAAGTTACATTTCTGCAGCAGGACTTTTTGTATCCGGTCACTCACTGGAGGTGGAATATAGTGGGGCTGCCTCTGGTCACTCACTGTGCCAGAGACAGCACTTGCGGCATCCCTGTACAAGCATGTGTATGTGCATAAATACACACATACATATATTTCTGTGTGTATTTTTGTAGGTGTACATGTATAAAGACACACCTTTATGCAAATACAGACATAAAATACATATTCTAAATGAAAGGCTTTGTATTTGCTTTCCTGATTCACAGGTAATTATGTTGTTGTACCTTTCAAAAAGAAAATACTGCAAATAGCACGTACAATTTGTGTCTTTCTCTTTGGCTTCTGCTTAAGGCCCATCTTGTTGCTTTCTGTACTTACGTAGATGCTTTAATGAGTATAAAGTGCTTATTAATGACTTCGTCTGGCCAATTTCTTCCCATTTTATTGGTGTGGCACATTTATTTAAATGTGACCATTTAAATGGTGTACCATTTTATGGTAGTTTGCTCAGATATGAATGAACTTTTCCACTTTTCCCTTACTCCTACTGGCTTTATTAGGACATTGCTTAGATTTGATCTTTGGGATCTCCCTTTGATGCTTCCCAGAGCTTTCCCTGGGAATTCTGAAAGCATGTGTTAAAAGCAGAAGAACAGGGGATGTGAATTTGGTCACATTACCCTGACTGTAACAGCAGTATTTGGCCCAATCACTAGGCAGAGCATATCATTTCATGTCCTTCTGGGTTGTTCCAGTCCAGCACAGCCTGGACCAGCAGGGAGAGCTCAGGACTTTTGCTGTTCTCCCATCCATCCTTTCAAGATTCAAAAATATCCCTGTGCCAGGGCTAGGACATGGAAATAACATAGGCTGCATAAAATGTGAGGAGGCTTTCTGGCAGCTAGGAGATCAGCATTCAGAATCTGCTCCTTTGTGCTTTTGCTGGTCCCGCACAACCCATATCCACAGTGCTTTACCCCTGCTCTTTTTTGCTTTGCTCTGCTCTAGTGTGTCAAAAACACTCAATTATTTCTTCCCCTTCTTTCTTCACATCTGCTTTCTCTGTGTCCCAGATAGCAGAGACGTCCTTCCTTGTGTCTTTAAAATAAAACATTTCTTTGATGAAGTCCTGATCATCTTCTCAGATGATAAAAGTAAGTCTTCCAGAACCTTCAAAAGGTTGTCATTACCTGGCACAACAGCTGTAAGTTCTTGTTGCTGACTATATCCTCTTTTCCTAGGAAATTATTTCCTGCCACAGTGTTTGTTCCTGCCACTCATCCAATAATGGTTTAATGTAAAGTCTTGTGGGTCTTGTGGATGTGAGCAGGCTTTATGTGTGAATTAGCTGAAGAGAAATTGGTGATTCAGATTGTTTTTTACAGCAAAGAAATCCACAGTAGCTCTTTTCACTCTATTGGATCTGCTGTTTTCATAGTGCTGGAGAGAAGAACCTGGCCAAAAGACGTTAATTCTTCAGAAAAGGATTGGAGGAGCACAAAATGCAGCCATTGGATTGTAAGTTCATTGATACATAAATACCTACAAAATACCTTGGAAAATTCGTCATCTCCTTGTGTGTACCAGAAGGTGAAAGATCACAAAACATTCTTTTCAGTACTTTGAACAGATTTGTTGTTTGGAGCGTGTGCGTGTGTGTATATGGGTAGTAGTAATACTAGGAGCTAAGCAGAATCAAGAAGAAACTATCTGATTATAATGCTACTACATATGAGAAAATGTAGAAAGGGAAAATCAATAGATTAGATTATCACTGAGGCATTTGTAGCTTGTTTCCTATTAAAAGCCCAGGCCTTCTATTTGGCAGAACATGAACCTTAAGCCTCTGTATGAATGTGAGCAGTTCTGTCCATGGAGATGTAACTACAGGTTGCAATTGATCCGCTGTGAGTAGGGCAGACAAATGTTTTTCCAGGCAAATGTTTCACAGACCTAGGAAACAATTTTTCCATAGTCCTTTTGGATCTCTACAGAAAAGAATCACCAGCTATATCAAGGGTTTGGAGCCCCAGTCCTGGTGCATTGTTTGATGTCAGAGTTTATGTCAGCTGTTTGCAAGACCCAAGAGAGTACTGGAACAAGGCATGGAAGTAGAAAATTAGGATATATAAATTTTCAGTGTCCAGAACTTGCATATCTGTCTGATTGCAGACTTCTGAAATACATTTTGAGTCTTTATCAGGAATAAAGTTCATTATCATACTCACTCTCAGGCAATTGTCAATGGGGAAAATACTAATTACTTGCAATGATTGAATATACTGAGTTTATTATTAAGGGCTGCAGTTGCAGTGAGATCATGCTCAAAGGAGTTCTGCATTTAGCTGCCTCCCTGAGGTCCTGTCTGACTTCTCCTGAAAGCTGTCATACTAAGATTAATTGGTGAAAGGAACAAGTACAACAAAATCTGTCTCACTCATGACTGTATTCAGTGGGAGGCCATTAAAATGAGCAGACTGCGTCTGCTGGATGTGACCCTTTGCTGGCAGACCTCTCCATTTAGTATCACCCTGATTCATATTTATCATGGTTTCATAGGAAGCACACAGCAGGTGGAAATCAGACACATGCAATGACAAAATCAGTCAGACGAAGAAGCACTGCAACACTGGAACCTCATACTGTATAGTACCACCTGCATTCCCGACCTGGGCGTATGAGAAAACAGGGCTAGCTGCAGTTAAGTCAAAGAAAGAAATGTCTCAGGGCAGCAAAATGGCAATGGCCTCATTTTAGCCTTTGCCAGATAGTTAGGAATCTGGGCTGGGTGTGCTGCTTCTGCCAAGATAAGGGGTTGAGGTGTGCAGAGCTTGGCACACCTCTTCCCAAAATCTCTCATAGCAGAGAGCTATGGTAAAGGAGCATCAAGATGAACTCTCTACAACCCCTTTTCCACTACTTTTTCCTTTCCTGGGTGCTCAGCTGCATGACCTTGGTCCAGCCCTGGCCCTTGTTGCTGATGTGGCCAGACAAGCCTTGAGGCAGCTCTGTGGCAAAAATGCGCAGCTGAACCTGCAGCTCTGATTCTCCCAGGCATGGGCCGGGGTAAGTTTGTGTTCTCTGAAGGAAAATAAAAAGTGAAATACAGCTCTGTTGTGCTCGGACACAACATGGAGTAATTTTGAGACTCTTCTCTCTATCCATGTAACTGCTGGTCACAGGCACAGAGAAATCTTCACAGTTCCTAGGCCATTGAGTTAATGAGAAAGGTTGAATCTGCCTATTATTATGAATATTTCATGTTGCTGAAGTGTCCAAAGCACTTGGCAATGCCTTCTGCAATCCAACTCCACTGGCACAGCAGGCTCAAAGCAAGTCTGTAGCCAAGGAGATGGCTGTATCCAGGAAAAGAGGGCCATGTTTGCTTTCAAACTGTTTAGAGATAGCCTATATTACATTGCGGTGCAAAACAGGGCAACCAGCTCTACCACTGCCAACAAATAAAGCCCACCCACTAAATCGGGACCCATTTGGCTCAGTGGCCAAATAAGCCAGACAAAAACACTTGGGATTACTGGATCCTGTTCAGACAGCTAGTCTCGGGCAGGCTGGTCTGTCCCTGTATCTTGTCACCCTCTCTACAGGGAAAATAGGCATTCACTTTAGGAAGATGGCTTTCCTACATACCTGGAATTAAGGTATGGCTTAAGTGTTTCAGTCAAGCAGACTAAAGCCTACCCTGGGATCCAACAGATCTGGCCAGATTAAATCAAAATGTGTTTGATGGAGCTTTGGTACTGACTTGAGAAGATGGTGCTTGCTACCAACCAGGAACAAAAGGGAATGAGGAGAGACAGCAGTTTGGAATGGTTTGTTTTTGTTAACAGAAATGTCCTGGATGCAAATCAGGTTCCTTCTCAAATCATTTACAAGTAACCTTATTTCACCTGCTCTTAGGTGAGAATTGCAAGCTCTGCAACACGCTGTGGACTGATATCATCACAACTTGCTTTGTGATCTACAAATACCTGTGGTCCCTTCTCATCAGATTATGCATCAGTTTTGTTATGTCTAACCCTAATACTCAGTAGGTCTCGAGGGGGTTTCCCCACCTCTAATGCTTTGCCCTTCTCTCATTGCTGCTTTTCTTACAGTAGTGAAAGACATAGAAACATCTGGCTTGGCCTGATTCTCAGTGTTTTCTGCACTGATACCAATGAAGCGATACCATTATATGGTGATCTCCGGTGAGCAGGGCAGCATCTCCTGTTACGAGTGTTATCACATAGATTCTGGTGAGAAGAATTATGTTAGGGTGATATTTCTTTGTTTTTTGGTTTTTTTAATTTTCTGCTCACTGCTGATTGAAGCGATAACATATCATGTAACCAAGGTGAGGGCAAACTGGTTCAGAAGAGGTGGGACAAAAAGCAGTTAGAACATGTGCAGGGTAAAAATTGCAGTTGTTTTTTCTCAGTAATTAGGGAAGCATATTTCTGTGACTCTAGCTACCAAAGCCAGAAAGTTAGATTACATTATATTACATCTAGATTACATTAGATTACGTCTGTCAGAGAAAGGGAAGAGCATCTTCCCTTGGCTTGCCAAGGCTTGCCAAGCTGGTGAAGAGGGCTTTAAACTAGAGATGCTGGGGGAGGGGAACCTCAATCCATGCCACTCCTACCAGTTTGATGCCAGGGCCAGCGATAGATGCCCAGAGCCTGGAGAAGGATCACAGGTCAGCAGGAGAGCGCCTGAAGAGCAGCCCAAAGGAACTCCAGCCAGTAAGACAGCTTCATCAGGGGCCCAACTTGAATGCCTCTATGCAAACGCACGTAGCATGGGGAATAAACAAGAGGAGTTAGAGACGTGCGCACGCCCGCAGGGCTACGACCTTACTGGCATCACGGAGACGTGGTGGGATGGCTCCTATGGCTGCAGTGTTGGGATGGAGGGATACAGGCTCTTTAGGAAGGACAGGCAGGGGAGACGAGGAGGGGGTGTCGCCCTCTATGTCAATGACCAGCTGGAGTGCATGGAGCTCTGCCTGGGGATGGATGAGGAGCCAACCGAGAGCTTGTGGGTCAGAATTAAAGGGAAGGCAGAGACAGGTGACATTACGGTGGGGGTCTGCTACAGGCCAGCCGACCAGGAAGACCGAGTGGATGAGGTCTTCTATAGACAGATAGGAGCAGCCTCATGTTCACAAGCCCTGGTCCTCATGGGGGACTTCAACTACCCCGACATCTGTTGGAGGGACAACATGGCAGGGCATAAGCAGTCCAGGAGGTTCCTGGAATGCATTGATGATAACTTCCTTCTCCAAGTGGTAGAGGAGCCAACGAGGAGAGATGCTATGCTGGACTTTGTTCTCACCAACAAGGAGGGGCTGGTGGGGAATGTGAAGCTCAAGGGCAGCCTGGGCTGCAGTGACCACAAAATGGTGGAGTTCAAGATCCTTAGGGCACTGAGGAGGGCGCACAGCAAGCTCACTACCCTGGACTTCAGGAGAGCAGACTGTGGCCTCTTTTCTTCACCAGACTGCCACGACTTCTCAAATGCGATGGATAGTGGCTTAGCAACTTCATCTGCCAATTCCTTCAGGACCCACAGATGGATCTCATCAGGTCCCATGGACTTGTGCACCTTCAGGTGCCTTAGATGGTCTCGAACCTGAAGATGGTCTCGAACCTGAGATGGTCTCAAACCTGAAGGAAGATTTCCTCTCCTCAGAAGTTGGTTGCTCAGGTCTCTGCTTCCCCCAGGTCTTTCCCAGCCCTGGAGGAAAGGTTGCCCTATAAGCTTGTGGGTTTTACGTGGAGTGCTTTGGGATTGACTAACAAAGCACATTAACCCTGCTGTAATCTATAAATCCCAGGCAGCTCAGCAGAACAGAACAAAGCTCAGGACTCTCCTGGACTGGCATTTTTGGCAGACAAACAGGGCAGCCGACACCAAGCCTGTTTGGGGTTTTTGTCTCTTACTGTCTTGGTCCGCTGGGTCTGACAATCTGATCAGACAATCATTTTCATTAACTATTGCTAAAAGAAAAAACAGAAGTCAAGCTTAATATGGTGAGGAGCCACTGTAGTTTGTTAAGCAGCAGCTCATTTGGTAGATGAAAGCTTTTCCAGCAGTATTTTTTTCCTAAGGGGAAAATACTCAAAGATATTCACACTTAATTGATCTTCACCTCTTCTAAAAAGACAGCAAGACTTTACCCACATTTTATCAGCTCTCTTCTTTTTCTCTCCTGTGTCTGTCTCCCTCATCACCAGGAGATGGGTGCAGAATTTTCCCAGTGCTGAGTATCTCTGCAAATCCTGCTTTTCATCTCCTATCTCTGGGTAGGGATCTGGGAACCAGATCTTGAACTTTAATTACTGTTACCTGATCTCTCTGTGCCTCTAGTCTAACTATCTCTATGGCTAAATGAAATTAAAAAAATAGTTCTCATAAAATACAGGTCCCCACCTGCTTCTCTAACTAACTTCTTGCCTACAGTAAAGCACAGCAGCTGTGGGAAAAGATCAGCTTGAAAAGGCAGACATCTATCACTTGAACTGAAAAGGGGACCCACTAGCTGTGAGTAGCAGGGTGCTATAGCTGCTAAGATCAGGCAAGACAGGGACACAAGATCAAATACAAAGCCAGGATACAGCACTTTGCAATCAGAAATTTAGTGGTGGTTGTGAGGATTGTGAAGTGGACCTGTTTAGTGATGAGGGTTTCATTGAACTTGATGGAAACAAGATCTAGACAACAAGGGCAAGAAGTAAGCAAGAGTACAAAAGTGGTTAAAATCAGCTTTAAAGTATACATGAAATTGATGAAATAAAAATTTCCTCTGAAATATTTGCTCCTTGATGACAGGACTGTGAGATTTTGGGGCCCCACCACAGCTGAGAAGAGCAGCTGTTTGCTCTGCAGCACCAGCCAGCAGTCCCACTCCTGCATAGGCAGCGCCCATGGGTGCCTTGCCCTGACTTGCGGTCAGCGTGGGCAGCCACAGGACTGGCACTGCAGGATGCACCACGGCCAAAGCTTGCAAGGCACTCCAGGTACCTGGCTGCAAAGCTCCTCTATCCCCTACCTCATTTCAGGGATAGAAATTTACAAAGAGCAGACAGAGGGACACTCTGTCCCCCCATTACAAAGGGACAGAACTGGGGGAATTCCCTCTGCGTGTGGACATTTAGAGACTCTTCCCTCAGCTCTTCACTGTGTGAGTTTGTGAAGGGGACACTGCTGATGCCAGGCAAGCCAGGGCTTGAGGCAGAAAAATAGGCTAAGGCCGTGCCTCTTGTAGGGTGCAGCGCAGAGTACAGCTGGACAAAGCCATAGGTATTTATTGTTTGTGTATAAGGAGTCACCTCTGAGTCCTAGTAAAGAAATGATCTTTGATTTCAACAGGGTATTGTCAGTGTTGCCTTTGCAAGCAATGTTTATGTTGGGCTGGGACTTTGTCAAAGCATGCTTTAAGCTCCAGTGGAAAATTCTGCTTTGCTAAGTTGCCATCAATATGCACAAGTTATTTTAGTATTAGAGCTTAAATGTACTTCTCTTTGAAAGGCATATTTATATTCAGGTGCTGCAGCTCATCGTAATTGGTTGGAATATTCTCTCTAGTCTAGATGAAACACCTTTCTACTTTTTCAGTTCATCTGATATTCACCTGGCATTTCTCAGAGCTCCAGGCTGGGAATTTTTAATTTCACATTCCAAATATGAAACCTCAAATGCACATTTTAGGAGGTCAAAGTCAACTGGCTTTTTTTTTTTAAGCCAAGCCATCAGAAACAAGAAGGGATAAGTTACCATTTAGTTACGTTGGTGGAACACTAGTGGCTGGATAACCCTCTGGGAGAGATTGGGTAAAGAGAAAGGTGAAGCCAGTGTCTGGAAGGCAGTATTAATTTTAGGAGGGGGCTAGCAAAGGAAACGAGAGAAGGGTTGATACAAAGTCATAATGGAAGATACAGATAAAGCTTTGTGGTCTACATGTAATGCCTTTTGCTCTTATCTTAGAAACATGGATGGAAGATGTCAGCATGCCTGCTTTTTAGTGTAAATGAAAGTAGACAAAGATAGTGCTTGTGATTCTTGAACTGTGAATTGCCTCACTTCCTAATTGCAGGGATTTTTAAATAACTCCAACTGTGCAGTGCGCTGTGCTTCATATTACCAGACTTTTTTAAAATTACGTTAGCTATATCTTTTTTGGTCTGGGACCCACCATTTTTCCATTTGTTGGAATGCCATTTTTCTTTATACACAAACTCTATGTTTTCTTTACTCATATATTCTATGTTCCACTGAAATGAAGAAAAACTTCACATGCTTGAAAACTACTCCTGCCGGTGGTAATGAAGGATGTCCATACAGACTAAGCACTCACTTGTAGCTCTGCTTTCTGTTCTGTGTCTCTTATGTTATACAGGTCTACTCTCCGTCCCAAAGCACGCACGCAACATTTCTCTGTGCTATTGAAAGCTGCTGCGTTCTACCCCAGAGGAGACTGCTTGTGACTGCCATTTTCCCTCTATGGGGAAGATTATGTGAGGTTATTCAGCTGGATTTTTTTTCCTTTAATTTCTGTCTCCTGTGTCATGTGCCTGACATGACCAGAAGTAGACGAGAGGAATTACTTTACAATTATATAGCATGTTATGAAAGAAATGCATATGGTCCTCTCAAGGGGTTTGCTCTCTTATATAACACTGTGCTATGTACTGTCAAGACATAGATGCTTTTGACCTTATTAGTAGCTTACCTTTGTGTTCAGCCAAATCAAATCCTCCTTAAGCATCTGCAGAGGAGATGCATAAATTGTTAAATATTTGGGTTTCCAAGCATCTTTCCAAATGTACTGAATATTTCAGCTGTCTTGTCATGTTATTGCTATTTTGCCTTTCATTGGGCTCAGCAGAATGTATCTGGTCCAGATTTACAGCAGCTTAATATTAAAGCATCTCTGTGCCAACACTGTGATTTGCTGACTTTATAAATTATTAAAGTATCTGGGTGCAGGAATATACTTCAGAGAAAGCTTTGCAGGCCTTTGGCATTAGCAATACTATGACAAGATAATCTGGGAGCTTTGGTACCTTGAGGAACGCAGCTTGCTTGGGGAACCCAAATGTGTCTGTTATCTGAACTGCTGTGAGCAGAAGCCCTGAAGGATATACAAGAATGGGGTATGGAAACAACATGAGGTTTCCAGATTCGTGTACCAATTCTTGCAGAGTGCTGATGGACAGGAGTCCATGAAACCTTCAGGAGAGAGAGAGTTGCTACTTCCAGCCCCTCGGCCCTGGCGGTGACAGGCTCACCAGAGCCTGCTGCCAAGCCCAGCTGCCTCAGGGCTGTGCGGTCACTGTCTGTAGAGCAGGCAGGGTTAAGGGGAGCCGAGAGCCTCTGGATCCTGATGAGATGTGTGAGTGCTCCCAAAGTGTGGAGATGTCAGAGGTAAGGAAGGAGACACAGCAGCATCCAGGGGAGGGGACACAAAGGGCAGCTCCCTAGCTGAGAGTCACTGTGCTTCTAGCACTTCTTGGGGTGGTATAAGGTCTTCTGTTATTTAATCTGCTGTTTGCAGCAGACATCTGTGGAAGAACGAGTCATTGCCAGCATCCAAGCAAAGAGTAAGACCCCTCAACAGAGCACAGCTGTTCTGGGGAGATTTGGATTTAAATCAGCATGGAGCAGCTCACGCTAGGCAGCAACCTGCTGATGGCCTGGCAGCAGTTTTGCTTTTGCAGTGTCTCTCTAGCCAATTTTCAGCCAGTGGGGTCCTGTGCCAGGTGTTGTAAATGCCAAAAGAGACCCAGCAGTAGATCTTCAGCTGGGCTGTGGCCAAGCCTTCCTGTAATTTAAAACTGTTTTGTCTGGTAAGGTGTATGAAGGTAATTATAGGCACCTAAGCAAAAATTGGTACAGATCCTAAGAGTCAGACTCCAGGGTAGAAAATATTGAACGTCCTATTTTCTGTTTCATATTTTGAAACATGATCCCATTAGTATACTGATTAAATGCCACATTAGATATTTAATTTCAATATTAAAATTTTAATTTAATCTAGATTAACTATGGAAGCGATTTAATTTCTATATTTAGTATCCCTTCCCTGCCACATAACCTAGAAGGGGTTGTAGATGTGATGTGCAATTTGAATTTCCATCTTGCTCTTGTAAAATTGGACTATGTTTTTGAATGATGCATGTAGTCAAGAAATAAATTAGTGCAATGGAAAAGGAATAGATTTTTCCCTTTTATATTTAAAAAATAATGAAGTTAGATGAGATTTTAATAGATGGGGCTGAATACCAGGAGGCCTGGAAAAGGGATATGAGAGGGAGAGCGTGTCTGTTCACTGCAAGGTTATGAAAAAGGAGGAGGGAATGCAAGTGAGGGATAATGTGCAATCAGACCAAAAAAAACGGAAAGCCAGCCAACTGCAGAGAGGATGTCTTTGTACTTTGGAGAGAAAGATCTCAGTTCAAGCACTACCCAAAGAGTTATGGAAATCCCTCTGAATCCCTCTGAACCGTATACTGCGGCAGGCTTGCCATCCTGTGCCTTTTCATAGTAAGCCTATTTTAGTACATCCTTTTTGTTGCTCATTTCCTCAAAAGTGATACTGGAAGGCACTTCACTACTCAGCTGTTCAAACAATGAGCTCTACTTGTCCTGTGTCCAGAAGGCAACTACTGGCTCAGTGTAGACCGCCACAATAAAGTTGAGAGGTGCATTTGGTGGCTAATGCTAAAAGGCAAGGTTCCTGGGTATATTCTCAACTTCTTTGCGACTTAAACTAAAGCCTGTTGAAGTCACCGAGGGCCTATGATGTCACTAGGAATAGAAACTACAGGCCAGGCAGCCTCCCCTTGATTCCTGGGAAAGCGATGGAACAAGTAGTCCTGGAAACCATTCCCAGGCACATGAAGGACAAGAAAGTCATCAGGAGTAGTCAGCATGGGTTCACCAAGGGAGTATTCACAAACTGAAACACAGGAGCTTCTCTCTGAATGTTAGGAAACACATTTTTACTGTGAGGGTGACTGAGCACTGGCACAGGTTGCCCGGAAAGGTTGTGGAGTCTCCATCCTTGGAGATACTCAAAAGCCATCTGGACATGGTCCTGGGGGGTGGACAAGATGACCTCAAGAGGTCCCTTCCAACCCCAGCCATGCTGTGATTCTGCGATTCTGTGAATCGTGGTATGATCCATCACTTAGCATGTCAGTGTCTCAACATATTTATTTTCAAAATAAACATATTACCCACTTTGCCAAAGTACTGTATTGGTGCACTGGTGAAGTGTTGTGAAACTAGGAGTACAAAGTTGCTGATAATCATTTCTGTGCAGCTTTATTAGCATTAAACCAAGATCTCAGTGTGAGATTAAACCCTGCTGACTTTTACACTCCTATGCTTCTGTTCCTTGTGGGTCATCTTTGAGTAGTGTTAGGCAGTGTTTGGGACTTTCTGGGAATGGGTATAGTGGATGTCTGGTAGGTGTAGTCCTTCTGAATGAATTGCCTCATAAATTTGCCCAAGCTTGTGGGGGACTGTCTTGATGGCCCTGACAGTCTCCTCCTGTCTTACGTTCTTCTGTGGTCTCCCTGAGGAGAGAGGAGTGCCCTTGCACCGCTCCCTCCTGATGCATTCATATCTCAGGTCAATGTCCTCTATTGACAGAGGTGACATGCCCCTTCTGGGAAGCACATCCATAGATGTGATGGCCAGGCAGAATAAACTAGGGGACAGATATTTTTAGAATCCAGTATTTCAATGTTCTTCCATAGGATGAGAGGAAGTGCTGGACAGCCAGCATTCAAAGACAAGTCAGCGACAAGAGGCTGGGTATCAGGAGCTGGGAACTACATACTTAAATATGTTTGGGGCCTCACTGTTGACCTGACTTTTTCTGATGTCAACACTGTTCTGGAGTAAGTGCATTGGTTCACTATTTCGGACGTGGAGAAACTGCGTGGTGGGAGACTTCCAGAAGCATTTGGAGGATTTATGATCAGAACATAAGGTCTTCTGGAAGTCAGTAGGACTTCTGTCCCTAAATCTTTCAGCTGGCTTTTAAACTCACTCCTGTAAACTGTAAATGGCCAGTGTAAAAGGAATTAGCTTCTTGCCAGTTGTGTTAGAAGGTCAGTGACCGTGCCACTGAGACGGAGAAGCTACATCAATTGGTTGCATGCAGAAGCCTCTGAATACTTTGAGGCCTTTGCAGCTGCATTACTGCAAATTGCATCTCAGGAATTCATTCAGTGCTGACCCACTGACCCTGTTAATTATTCAAGAAGTTACATGACTGGCAAGGACAATATTTCTTTGATTGCTGTTACATGTGAATTCCCCAAACTCTGCCTCTCTTGAGACAGAAAAGAAAAAGTTACCTGTCTCTTCCCTATGAGTACATGTGCTATGGTCAGGTCAACACACATTGTGAGTAGAGCTCAGAGTGGCTATTGACTATCCTGTTAGATGGAGGAATACAACTTCTTGGCTTAGAATTTATCTCCTGGCACTCTCAGATGACTGGCTGATTGCAGGTAAGATAATCACACACAACTGCTGGCAACATTGAGGAGCTTGTGTCAGAACAGCTGACCCAAAATTATTGTGTCTGATGTAGCAAAGACAAAAGTTGCCTGGCCCAAACCACTTGCCATCAGTTTAAAGCTGCATGGAGCTTTGATTTGATTTGGAACTACATTTTTCTCTCTGTTTGTTTTCTAAATTATTTTCATTAATTCAATTTCTCTTCATCAAAAGTATGTCCAGAAGTGATTCTTGAACAGAGCCAGTAACTAGCTGTGCTTCCTGAGCCTGGATAAATCCAGTGCAATCACAATGACCTTTTGGTCAAGGATAGAGATCGGGTGGTCACTGCCTCGTTTATGAGTTCTTCCTCTTCCTCCTCCCCAATCAGCAGCCGGCTCTCCTCCTCCTGTTCTTGTGATGGCCCTTCTCCAGGGTAGTCTGCCTCGTACACTTCTTCCTCTGGTTCCCTTTTAGAAGAAGCTTCTTCCTCCCTTACTAAACGAGCCGACTTCCGCTTCCAAAATTTCTTCTTGTGTACAGGGGCGACTGATACCGGCACAGGTTGGCTCTTTGGTTCAGCCACAGGGCGTGTCGCCGGGGTCTGAGTGGCCGCAGGGCCTGTCGCCAGGGTTGGAGTGGCTGCAGTGCATGTCACCAGGGTCTGAGTGGCTGCAGAGCCTGTCGCCGGGGTTGGGGTGGCTGCAGTGCGTGTTGCCCGGGTCTGAGTGGCTGCAGGGTCTGTTGCTGGCGTCTGAGTAGCTGCAGTGCATGTTGCTGGGGTCGGAGTGGCTGCAGGGCCTGTCGCCGGGGTCTGAGTGGCTGCACGGCCTGTCGCTGGGGTCGGAGTGGCCACAGGGCCTGTCGTTTTACTGTCAGAGCCAGAGACCTTCTCTTCCCTTTGAGGGTACTGAATGGTGTTGAACAGGGCTCGGTAGGCATGGGCCAGGCCCCAGCACGTTGCAATGATCTGCATCTCTCTGGAGTTGCCAGGGTGACAGCATGCTTTTTCCAAATATTCTACTAACTTTTCAGGATTCTGCACTTGCTCAGGGGTGAAGTTCCAAAACACTGGGGGTGCCCATTGGCCTAGGTACTTGCCCATCTTGTCCCACACACCCTGCCACTCGTAACTATCCAGCCTTGGGGCAGATCTCTGGATGATATTCTTAAATTGCTTACCAACTTTAGACAAAACCAAAACAATATTCCCAAGAAGTATTAATAGAAGTATCTTAGCTACCCAAGGATGTTCAAAATACTGAAAAGTTACTGTAATGAAGGAGGAAACATCCTAGAAGAAGGTAGTGACACTGCCATTCTGTATTTCCTCCGTAAAAAAACTCTCAGAAAAGTCACTGCAATTGCTAGCTGTCTCCACGAAATGGTCTCCGTGGTACAGTAACGGCTTCATTGCGAAGTTTACATACCACAGAAACGTCAAGGTCAATGTTCTAAAAACAAACCTCACAAGCGAGACATCACTATTCACTGCAGACCACAGCAAACTGCAAAACCCAACACCAATCTTTAACATGTACAGCAGGAAAAAGAGCGCGATGCAGATCATACAAATCAGTATCGAGAACAGAGACACCAACATTGTGACCCACAACTATTAACAGATATAAGTTCCTTAATACACTCCGGTTAATCTGTTATTATCTCAAACCCTTCGAGCCCCATGTTGGGCGCCAAAAAGGACTGTCGTGGTTTAACCTCAGTCGGCAACTAAGCACCACGCAGCCGCTCGCTCACTCCCCCCCACCCGGTGGGATGGGGGAGAGAATTGGAAGAGCACAAGTGAGAAAAAAGTCATGGGTTGAGATAAAAACAGTTCAATAATTGAAATAAAATGATAATAATAATAATAATAATATGATAATAATAATAATACACAAAACAAGTGATGCACAGTACAATTGCTCACCACCCGCCGACCGATGCCCAGGCAGTCCCCGAGCAGCGGCCCCCCCGGCCAGCTTTCCCCAGTTCATGTACTGAGCATGACGTCACATGGTATGGAATGTCCCTGTGGCCAGTTTGGCTGTGCCCCCTCCCAGCTTCTTGTGCACCCCCAGCCTTCGCAGTCAGTAGAGCATGGAAAACTAAAAAGTCCTTGGCTAGTGTAAGCATTACCTAGCAACAACTAAAACATCAGTGCGTTATCAACTTTGTTCTCATCCTAAATCCAAAACACTGTACCAGCTACTAGAAAGGAAATTAACTCCATCCCTGCCGAAACCAGGACACCTTTTGACCACAATTCAATTGAATAAGTTTCATAATGGGGTAAGTCATAATAAAACTTCAGGTCCATTTGAAATAGAAATAATACTCAATTACTACAAAATATTTAACAGAGACCTTCCTTTCTTAGTCCTTAGAAATGAACAATTTTCACTATTTCACAAGAACTATTGTTTAGACACTGGGACAGACTGACCTCTGTTGAGTAATGACTCATGTTTTGAGGACATAAAAAATTAATTTTGAAACTGCAGAGGCAGAATATGAGTTACAAGTCTTTAAAGATCCCATGACAGGTTCTAGGGAAATGAACTCTCTCTTCATAAGGAGGATTCTGTCTGTTGTTTAGTAAAAAACCACAGTAAAGCCCTGTAATACAAGTCACGTGATAGAAAATAGATTGGCATAATCAAATTTGTCTAACAGTAAGATCAGGGTAAGGGTTTAACAGCCAAGTCATAACAAGGGCTGAAAGTGGGGGGCAAAGAAATTCTAGGTGTGGGGGGAGAAGGGAGGGCTGCTGGCTTGCTCTTACCAGTGAGAACAATTAACTATTCGAATAACTCAATGTAATCTTTTTCTCTCCTGGAGGAATTTTTTATCCCCATTTGTGGGCTTCACACTGAGATGGGAGATGTTTTGAAAAAATATGCTATAAATGAGCAAGGAATTTTTGGTTTGCTAGCTACTTGTGGAATCTTGTATTGTAGAAGAGATCATATCATAGTAATTTTTGAATTTGTGAATTTGATCAAAGTTTCTGCTAAGAGTTTAAAAATGAGAGATTAAAAGCAGCCTCCTTTTTCTTGGGTCTTGCACAAAATTTTCTCTGGTATGGTCACCTGACATAAGTTTTGCCATGAAGGTAAAAGACAAAGACAAATTTGTTTAAAGAATTGGTCTGTTGCGAGTTTGGATGGCTTGCAGGCATTAGAAGAGAAGGCAGGAAATTTGGAATAAGGTTTTGGAAGCAGATGCTGAAGAAAATATAGGAAGAGTTAGGAATGCATGAACCATTGTGATATGGCTGACTGTATCTCATAGGTTGTGCCATAGTGCATAGGAGAGATTTTCTGTCTGTTTATTTCCTTCTGTGTAAGTCAAATCAAAACCTAAAGGAAAGCATATCTGGGCTTTACACTTTCTTTAATGCTAAAATCTCTTGAGATATCCCACTTAATAATTTAAGTATTTTTCTAATACTTTAAATACTTTTCTAGTATCATTCATACTATATTTCCTATAAAGAAATAGTTGATAAATGAAATAGGTAACCCCAATGTTAACTTGAAAGAAAGTTGAGATTTCACATTAGCTCAAAATAGGATGAACTTTATTTGTACAATTATTATATTTAAGATTGGGGCTTTTACCACAATAAAGGTCATTCTCCTCATTGATACTTTAAGACAATGGCTTAATGGTTGACTCACAGCATATATAGTAAAGTCTTAAGCACCGTAACAAAAGAATGATGCTTCGTTGCTCAAATGAGACTGGTTGCTAGGAACTATTTAGAGCATCTTAAATATAGATCATGATGTTCACAGCTGAAGGTAAATTAATTCTGAGCAGTTCAAAATTCAGTAGCGTTCAGGTGCCAAGTGATAGTCAAGCATTAGAGATTTCTTCTAGGCTCTGTATTCTTGGCATTTTCTTCTTGTCTTAGAGGAAAAGCTCTCAGCATAAATACCTGAAAAAACATGAAGAATGCTGGCACTGTCCCAACACATTCATCATTGTCTTAATTTGGCAGGGTAGTCTAGGATAGCCTGAGGTCCCATGTTCTATAAGAGGAGCACAGCCAGGATTTCCTCATGCCCCTGATGCCCTTTTCATCCCACTGCCTCCATTCCTCCTCCCCCATATATAACCCTTGCCTCCCAATATAATGCATATATAGTCCCCTCACTTCCTTTATATGTCTCTGGTACTCTTCTTGTATCCCCCTCCCATGTATATATAACGTATCCAGTTGCTGACTGTGTCTTTAGGGTTAGATAGTGTGGAACAAGAGAAGAACTTGTTGTGTTGGTGCTTTTCTTGCAGCCTGCACGTCTGAATTCCTGTTGTCTCTTCCAAATACAGTGAAACACAGCTGCCTAATATTCTCAGAGCTAGGGAATCTTCTTCCTGTGCTTATTTTCTGGAGTGTCAGGAAGCTCATTTCAGATCTCTTCTCATGGCATCTGATATTGCTGCATATTGTAGCAGCTGTATAGAAATACTGAGAGGACTGCAGAAAGTACAAAACCAAGAAATAACATTCACTTCCATCAATCTGCATCTATGTGGCAAAAACAACGGTAAATTCTGTGGCCTTTGTAGGGATGAAATGAAATAACTTAAAAATGGTATAGGCATTATTTTTGTGTAGTTGAATTTAATGTATTTGTATCTCCACGTGTCCAAATCTCTCTGAGAGTCCTAGAAAGGTAGTTAGTCTCTCTAAGGATGGCCTAACAACTTTTCAAATAGTTGTATTTGTATAAAATGATTCCATGAGCAGAGGAATTAGAGAGGACTGGTTTCCTCCAGATTTCTGTCCCTTTCCAGCTTTCCTCACGTCCTTGGGACCCTACCCCCAGGGCAGTGTTAGGTCCTTCCCATGCTCCCAGAACTTCTCACCACCCCCAGCACCTTCAGTTCCTCCCAGAGCAGCTTCAGCTTCTTCCCCTCTTCCCACTGCACCCTGCTGTAACTCCTTCATTTTCTTCTCATGTGCCTTTCTGATTTGCCTATGGCTAGTTTGAAAACTGCTGCACAAATAGGCAGCACCCACATACATGACTGATTGGCCAGTGGTTTTTTCAATTCTGTTAATTTTGGGGAAATGTGTAAGAACTTTATAGAACTATGAACATAGAACTAAAATAGAGTTAGAAGAGGACGTTTAGGGGACACTGAGGCAAACAGGCTATATGAAGTGGAGGTTTTCAAAAGCACAAGGGAATTTAGGAACATTCTCTGTTTGTGGGAGAATACATAAATACATAAAAAGTCCAGACTTTTACCAGGTTAAAATGTTGGCTAGGGGGATTATTTTACTTTATATTTAGATGTGTTTATTCCAGTGAAAGCAAGCTGCATGGATGCTCCTGAGGCAATGAAAGTCTTGCTAGTACAATTTCTTTTATTCAGAAACAATATTGACCCAGCAATCTTTTATACTTTGCCATATAAATTTTCTACGTTAGGACAGCCTACCAGTATCTCTACACTAGCAAACCTTACCTGGTGTATGGCTGTGCTCCTAAATGTTTTCAGTATTTCTAGACCATTCCCTGCTCCTGTTTTTAGTATCACCTTGGTCCTCTGTGAAAGCATCAAAGATCAATTGCTGTGGCACCTAAGTTTCATTTTCAAGATCAACCATTTCACTGAGATAAGCCTTGTATCATAAGTAATGATGAGTTTTCAGCAGCAGCAGCTCTCAGACAGGTGTGGGGGATTTACAGAGAACAAATTGCTGGGGGGCTGCTGGGGCTGGAGCAAGGGAGGTGCCCAGGAAAATATCTGAGCTGCATTTCTTGCACCTGCCAATTCCCTGCCTTCAAAAACGTCCTCAGTATCACAGTGTCATATGGGGATTCCAGGAGAGATTCCCTGCTCATTAGCATCTGTCTCGTAAGGTTAAGCTCATACCATACAACTACAGTTATAAGAACAAGTAATCTTTTTTTTAACATACTCCATGTACAATTGAAGATTTCATTTAGATTACATATCAGCATGCACTCTGCACAAAAAGGCACCTTAGGATTTTCAAAGAATTTTTGCAGTGTCATTAATTTACAGTTAAACTGATGGCAAAAGTGAGCATTCGGTGCTGTCCTTAAAGCCCCAGATGCGGCAGCCGTGTGGAACCTCCTCACTTGTGGGGGACTACTTGAAGGCTGAAGGCCCCCAGACCAGAAAGCAGGCATAAATATTCCTTTTTGTTGTTGTTTTATATCACAATTTTTTTAAGCCATTCTTCTTGTGACTAGGAGGGCCCAGATAGGCTTTTACTCTTGAACCCGTCAGTGGGCAATAGTGCTTTGTGTTTATTCACTCTGTCTCACTGACGTGTTTGAATGCTGCCTGGCAGGCGTCCACCACGGTGCCGTTCATCAAGAGCCCCCCGGTCAGAACAGCCGGTTAAGCTTCCTTGGTGCAAGAGAAGCTGTCTAGACCAGACCATCCCTGTTCCTTCGTTTTGCACAGTATCTCTTTCCTGGGGACTAAATGAATGGCTAGCAAGTCTAATGGGAAACCGTAAAAGCTATTAGGTTGTAAGCCAATATCTGGTAACGGGAGCAGCAATATATTATTTATCATCTGTTGGTTTCAGACTATGTTTGTGGTAGTGTCTTGGCATTGATCTTAGTATGCAGTGGCAAAATGCATTAGCAAAGGCTCCATTGTTTAAACACCCATTACAGAGCAATGAAATGTTTCACCAATTAATGCAAACCTTGGTCAAAGTATGTCTTTGGAAAGAGCCTTGAACAGCCCCAGACCAATTTCTTCATGGAGGAAGGGATCTGTGCAGCAAAGGGCAGGCAGGTTTGTATTAGCTGGAGAATGAGAGCTCGGAGCATAGCACCGCCCACCAACAGCACTTGTGTCGCATCTCTTTGAGCTGCATTTGTCAACATGTGTGATCTTTTCAGGTTTTCTGCTCTGACGGAGAAAAATACATCTCAATTTTGAACACAGAATCATTTGAACTTGCCAGAAATTTTTATCAGGAAATTATTACCTCCTGTGTATTCCACTAACAACAGCATGAGACTTAACTGAATAGTTTAGAAGAATGATTCTTCTAAAAGCCCTTTTGTCCACAAACATCTTCAGACTATTCTGTTTAAAGCTATTCAAAATTTTCAGTCTCTCTGGATACTGTTAATTTATTTTCAGCAAATCCAACCCTAGCTCCCACGTCCAAGGATTTACACACCAGACTAATTTGTCTCCGTTTGTTGAGGTGGTATGGAAGGAAGGATTTTGCCTCTGATAAAATTAAGCACAGGACTGCAAGTTATTTTTGTAAAGATTTGTAACATTCATTATTGCATTTTTATTGCAATATCTTAAACAACTCTTAGTTATACCACCTAACTAAATTTGATCGGCTACTCCCTAGTGAAAACCGAGATACATCTTAGTCCAGGCAGGTATCATAATAGTAGGATTTCTGCTGTCCCCTAGTGGCTAGTTCATTTTCTGAGTTCAGTAGGTCCATTACTATTTCTGTCATCCTATCAGAAATTATAAACTGGCTTGCAGTTTGATTTACAACGCACACAAACTTAAAAAACTCAGTTAAAATATTTTCCAGCATAAAAGCTGACCACCTGATAAAAGCCTTATGAAATAACCAGCAATTGTATCTATGTAGCTTTAACTTTCCAGAAACATGCCAGAGACCGTGTGGTGCCCTTTCACACAAGCTTATGGTGAAAGATAAAAGCAATAAAACCTGGAAACAGCTAGAGAAAGCAGATTTAGTTTTTTATTGAAGCAATTAGTGATGTTTTGGCACTGTGCTGAATTTGCTTAACTATCTTGTTGATAGAGTGAGATACACCAATGTTTTAAGAGGGCAGGAGTGGCACAGAGCAACTCCCTCTCCTCTGCATCCTGATGTCAAACTGAGCTTGTGCACCCAGACCCTATCACCTGCTGGTTTAAAACCATTTTTGCACCAGCAGAGCTGAACAGATGGCAGCATTGCCTGACGTGCAGCATGAAGACTGCAATAACTTCATGAGATGAGATTAAAAGGAGCTTTATGAGCGAGCCTCGTGTCATGTTACTGGTCCCAATCTGTATGACTAGTCCCCCTGCCACCGCAGTGAGAGCAAGGCTCTGCACAGCTTCAGCAGACTAAAGAAGGGGATAATGTGTGAAGTGTGTAAAGTGACTGCAGAACAGAAATGGTTGTTGAAATTTAGTTCATGCATTAAAATTCATTTCAAACTGCTCAGGTAGAATGACCAAGTCTTCCTATAAGACTCTCTAGAGTGAATCCAAGAGGAGCATAGCATGGCTCTCCTGTCTCAGCATGTTTTATCTCCATCAGTTAATTATAAGAATAAAGAATACTCCACCGCTTAAAGACTTTTTTGTTACTTCTACCATGCATAAGCATGCTTTGAGGGTCCTCAAATGCATAGCAGGTGTTCTGACCTCTAGAGAGAGTCCATAATGCTCTGCTACACTTCTTCCAGTCAGGGAATAGTTTACACTATTGCTATGTTGGAGCTTCAGCTGATGGGAGGAATAATCTGTTAGGGCAGCTTTTTGTATTAAGTGTTTGGAGCAGAGCTTGGAGCCAGCAGTATGGATCTCTCATGAGCTCTGATCTGAGAAGCTTCAAGAACAGTCAGTACTGCCAAACCTCAGCATTTCAATGCAAGCCTGACAATATTTGGTGTTTTTCATGAAGCCTTCGCCTCCTGGCATCACATTGCATTCAAGTGCTGGCCAGCACAGGAGAGCGCTGGTGTCCGTGCCTATGGAGCAGGGGGATTTGGGGTGGGGGTGGCTCCACCTTGGTGAGGACTGACCTATGCTGAGGAAGACTGATTGGGCTTAGAGTCCCTTGGGAGTGTACCTCCTTCCAGGCCGTGAAAGGACTCAGCGCTGGACTCACGCTGGTCCCACATGTTAGCATGGTGGTGCTACATCAGGTATATTAGCCTGTGTCCAAAATTTGGAACAGAAAGAGGAGGGTGTGCTTGTTTTTCTCCTTAACTGCTTTGATTAGAGTAAGCTGTGCTTTGGGGAATGTGAGAGTGTGTAGGTGGAAAGGCAGAAAGGTGTTTGGTATGCAAAGGCGTGTGAAGGATCTGACCGGCAGCACAGCAGAGGGAGCAAACAGAGCAAAGATGGAAAGTGGAAACAGTTTTGCAGTTTTCACCTATTTGTGTGGTGCTGGAGCACGTGGCATATGAGGAGGGAGGTGAGACATTTAGATCTGTTCAGCCTGAAGAAGAGCAGGCAAAGAGGACACCTTTTTCCTCTGTTCAGCTACCCAACGGGACACTATGGAGAAGACAGATTTTTTCTTGGAAGTGCACAGTGACAGGACAAGAGGCAATGGACACAAGTTAGGTACAGGAAATTCTTCTTAGGTATAACGAAAAAATTCTCACCGCGAGGGTGGTCAAGTGCAGTAACAGGTTGCCGAAAGAGGTTTTAGTCTCCATTCTGGGAGATATTCAAAACTTAACAAGGCCTTGCACAGCATGATCTGCTTGGGCATGCTTTGATCAGGGGCTGGAGTAGATGACTCTTAGTGGTCCCTTCCAACCAAAATTTTTCTGTTTCTATTATATTTTGCTGTTATTTAGCTAGTCAGCATTTCTGGGTCTGGCTTTGAGTCTTTAGGTGCAAACCCTGACATAAGGAGCTAATAAGCAGGATGCTGTCAGGACACAATAATGATTAACCATTAAAAATACAGATTTTTTGAAAGGACTGGGCTGGCCCTGGATTCATTCAGATGCACAAGTATTCAGATTACAGTAGGGTTAAGGGAGTAGTGGTGATAGTATAGTCGGATTCTTTGAATGGAGCCTATACAAAGTATATGCTTATGCAAAGTATAGCTTGCAAATAGGTTTGTCATACACACGTTATTTTTTCTTGTATGTAAATCTGCAGCTCATCAAACTATTTCCACTGTTAGTGGAAAAGTCTTAGCTGGAATTTTCAAAAGAACTTAATTATATTCAAGTTCAATGGAAATTGCACCTGGATCTTTATGAAGATTCACTGAAAACAGGGCCAGTTTTGCAAAGAGGTTCTAGCCCAAAGGCTAGTACCTGGCATAAAAGAGATGTCTCAAGATTTCCCACATCAGTGGAAGTCCTGTTTATTTTAATGGAAGTCCTATTTACTTATTAGACCAATATGTAAATTCGTGTAAATTGGCATAAAATGCCCAGTCAGGAGGGGAGAGGTGGGGGCCATAATGTGGGCAGGCACCGTGTCTTTCCAGTACCTCCACGCTGTCTGGGTGCAGAGGGTCCCGAGAAGTTTCTGCAGGTGTAGTCATTCCCTTTAGTGTTGTGCATTGCAATACTGGAGCGGTAGTGCTTGCATGTGAATGTTACATATAATATTTAACAGATGTCTGCTGCAAATGGTTTTTTTTTCATAAAATTCCCATTTTTGCAGTAGGTTCTTTCATAGTGACACTAGTTAATTTTTTTTTGTTACTTCTTAGTACCAAAAATAAACTTCATGCAGGGTGGCTATAATGTTTTCCATCTGCTAGCCACATCAATAATAAACAACAAACTCATTTGTTCTTTAATTTCCCCATAATGGCACAGAAAAAAACCCAAAAGCTTTGCTCATTTATCCACTGCTCTGCTGTTGATACAGAGCCAAATGCAGTCCTTATTTTTAAGTCAATGGAGTGACTACCTGGATGAATTTAAGCATATTGAACAAATTACACAAAACAATCTCTTACTTTGTTTGCACATCCGCACATGGCGCAAGGAGCAATAGAACAGAATAACAGATGCTTCTGTACACTTTTTTTCAGTAAAATGATCTTCAACCAAGCAGTGAAACTATTTTTTTACAACACTAAAACCCAATGCAACTAATATATTCATAATGCATTTTTATGATCCACTCTTGTATCCCCAATGGCTCATTTGCAGAGTTTAATGCAATTTTCCAAAAGCTGAAAAATGCAATTCAGAGCAGCTTCCTGGTCTAAAATCACATTGATTCACTAATTCACTGTTTATAGCTTCTTGTTGCAGACAAGGCAGTTTTTTGCGGTCAAGACCTTTCTCAGTAAGTAAAATACAAACCAACTAAAGACCCCAATTCTTTAGCTGAAATCATCAGGGAAGTGTTTAACCACAACTGCAACAGGCCTCAAGTACATTTTAAAAATGAAACGTATGCTTAAATATTCTCCCAGAGTAAAGAGGCTTTTCTAAACTAGTGCCAAAAACAGTCGAGAAGGGCTAGTCTACCAAGAAACCAAAGAAGACAAATTACAACGCACCTAAATTAAAACATGTTTAACACTTCAGTGTGTTTTTTTAATTAGGACAACAGAAGCCAAGAATCTCTGTTACACATACAAAACAAACAGCAGCAAAAAATGTAATGAATATAACAAAGAAGTGACCATGAGAACACCAGACTATCCATTTGTTTATCTCCTCCAAAAATGCTCAGCCATGAGGCACTAAACATCCATGAACTACATGTGTGTATTGCAAAAGTTTGTTCTAACACTTGGGCCCGGTGAAATCTCCTTGGCCAAACATGATGATTTAACCTGTTTTAAAGGTGATCATGAATTAAACTTCTCTGAATTTTTGTAAAAAAAAGCTGTTGGTGTTTGATAGTTGTGCAGTTAAAAATTTTAGTTTTCTTTAAACAAAACTAAGTCTTGTGACTTTTCATCTTTAGGTGAAACTACATACAGCCCATCCTTCAGAGTCTGAATATTGCTGGCAAAAGAAAGTCCTGGGGCTCTGTTCCCCACCAAACCCAGAATTTGGATCCGATCCTGCCACCTCATTTACTTGAGCAGTCCAGTGACTTTGGTAGGATTGGTACATTATTCAAGCATGTCTTGCAACACCCTAAGATAAACATTACTTTCCTTTTTACAGCTGAAAGACTAAGTCTCAGAGAGATCAGAAGGTCTAGGCAGTGCCATCCAAAGTCTAGCTGCCCCCTTATCTGCTGTCTGAGCCTGCCAGCACCTGAGATTTTGACATTCAAGTTCCTCTGATGCCTGAAGGACTTCTTCTGGGCACATCTAGAGGCTCTCGGTTCCTGCTGCTGGACGGATCAGCTTGCACCTCAAGCCTAAGCCTGTTGGGATTCACAAACCCGCTGTTTCCTCACTCAGCCTTTTTAAGGACCATTTCTCATGTGTGCCCAGAGACACCTGCTGCATTGGCTTCCACGTAAAATGCAGGTTCTTCCTGGTGGAGCAACGGGTGAGGCAACACCTTTGTCTTCTTCATGGCTTGAGGTGGGAGGTTTGGTCTCAGTTCCCACATGTGCCTGGCAGCTTTGCTCTAACCACCAAGCCACAGGTTCTTTGGCTTGAAGCACAGATTGGGGAAAATGACCTAGCTCTCTACATGAAGCCATGCTGCTGGCAAAAAAAAAAAAAAAAGATGGAGTGTGATGTAGGCTGAAAGCAGGAGCAGGACTACAGCCCAGTGGTTTGGGATCTTCTCTGGGAATGGGCATCCATGCTCCAAAGCCTACCTGTGCAGTTTTAATAACTGAGTCTCTAATTTCTAGCTGCTTTCCCTAACCATTAGTTTTAGCCTTTTTCACAACTGTTACTCGATTTAAAATGGAATACAAAACCAGCTTCTTTCCTGAAAAACAGCCTGTAGTAGGTGTCTAAGACGCTTTTTGGAGGGACGTGTGGTTTAGTATCCTCAGGCAAAAGCGAGAATAGGAGCTGAGTCCTCTGCAGCCTGTAACTCATCTGAGCAGTAGCCATTTGGCATTAAAGGGAAGGGCATCCCAGTCCCAGGAGCTGTGTTGGAGGCAGAGGAGTGACCCATAGCGCAGCATAGGCAGTGAAGGCTTAGTGCGGGCAAGGTTTTGAGACGCATTCTTTTGGATGGCACCACCTTTTCAGGCTATTTTCAGTGGCTCCCTGCCCAGCACACTGCCTGTTGTGCTTTCCAGTCAGCAGCCGTCAATTCCCACAGGCATTTATTTGGGAACTGAACTGGGAACTGAGGATTTGTCTGCAGAGGTGAGTGGCTACAGCTTTGGTGCTGAGAGACTGAATGTCCCACTCCCATTATGGATCTGGGCTTAAATTTCTTGTTTAGAATAAGGCACAAAGGTTTGATTCTAGAGAAGAAAGGCAAAGAACAAAACCCCTGAGGCTCATTCCCTTAAGTCTCCCTTTCTGGTGGAGACTTGGAAGTGATTCCCTCCACGTGGGTGCAGGAGGTCTCCTCCATCCCAAGGAGGCACCTCTGCAGGCTGATGGCACAGGGCCTCTCTTCAGGGGCATTCGGCAGTGCGGGCCTTTCAACAGGCAGTCTTGCAATTCAGGAACCCAATCAAATCGGTGGTTATTTTAATTATAAATGATGCAAACCTGGAACTTAGCAGGGAAAGGCAGGCAATCCTCTGAGGCTGTTCCCCAAGAAGCTGCAAAAGGCTTGAGAATAGCACCATCTCCTGGAAATGCATCATATAGCTTTGCTTTTCTAAGTTGGCTGAATGCACTTTTTCTCCTAAAACTACCGTCATTCAAACCGATAGTTTGATTAACGCATGCCCTGCTGCTACCACATAGTAGTTTGGCTAAGGTATTCTCATGCTTCGGCAATAATTGAACACCACCCATGCATGTTTTTTCCAGTATACCCCATGTTAATGGTGAACCAAATGTGACACATGCATAGGGCAGTTTTGTCAGTGTAAAAGTTGAGGACACATGGTATTTGCCACAGGGGCATGCCAGGGTGCCTCAGAAGGCTAACTGAAACCCTTTGGGATAGCAACCTGCAATGCAAGCTAAACTAATTTTTATGTTTTCTCTAAAGCCTTCATCTGAAAGCTGATTTTTCTCAAAGTAACAAAGAAAAGAAAAATCAAAGTGTATTGGGTTTGCGTGGCAAGGTTTTGGTTGCAGGGGGCTGCAGGGGTGGCTTCTGTGAGAAGATGCCAGAAGCTTCCCCAATGTCCGATAGAGCCAATGCCAGCTGGCTCCAAGTGGATTTGCTGCTGGCCAAGGCCGAGCCAATCAGCGATGGTGGTAGCGCCTCTGTGATAACATACTTAAGAAGGGGGAAAAAAACTGCTGCCCAACAGCAGCCGGAAGAGAGGATTGAGAATATGTAAGAGAAACAACTCCACAGGCAGCAAGGTAAGGGAAGAAGGAGGGGGAGGAGGTGCTCCAGGTGCTGGAGCAGAGGTTCCCCTGCAGCCCGTGGTGAAGACCATGGTGAGGCAAGCTGTCCCCCTGCAGCCCATGGAGGTTAACGGTGGAGCAGATATCCACCTGCAGCCCATGGAGGACCCCACGCCAGAGCAGGTGGATGTGCCCGAAGGAGGCTGTGACCCTGTGGAGAGCCTGCGCTGGAGCAGGCTCCTGGCAGGACCTGTCGTCCCATGGAGAGGAGTGCAAGCTGGAGCAGGTCTTCTGTCAGGACATGTGGCCCCACAGGGAACGCACACTGGAGCAGCCTGTTCCTGAAGGACTGCGGCCCATGGGAAAGGACCCATGTTTGAGAAATTCATAGAGGACTCTCTCCTGTGGGTGGGACCCCACACTGGAGCAGGGGAAGAATGTGAGGAGGAAGGAGCATCAGAGACAATGCACGATAGACTGACTACAACCCGCATTCCCCGTCCCCTTGAACTGCTCAGGGGGAGGAGGTAGAGAAATTGGGAGTGAAGTTGAGCCCAGGAAGAAGGGAGGGGTGGGGAAAGGTATTTTAAGTTTTGTTCTTATTTCTCATTATCCTACTCCAATTTGATTGGTAATAAATTAAATTAATTTCCCCAAGATGACTCTGTTTTGCCTTGACAGTAGTTGGTGAGTGATCTCCCTGACCTTATCTCCACCCACGAGCCTTTCATCATATTTTCTCCCTCTGTCCAGTTGAGGAGGGGGAGCGATAGAGCGGCTTGGTAGGCACCTGGTGGCTAGCCAAGGTCAAACCACCACAGTAACAGCTGTTGTCACCCCACAGAGATCTCCCAGGATTGTCCCAGTATAGCAGAATACTTATCAATCCCTTATTGCTTCCTTGTATGTGCTGCTCACGTCGCAGCCTAGCACAGTCCCATAGTCAATGCATTGCACTGCTGAACCACCCAACATACAGAGGCACATTTCTTCTCTTGGCAGCTTTCTATTACACCTACAACAGGTTCAATCTAAGCTAAAACTTTAGAGTATTAATCACATCAAATGGCAAAATTACCTAAAAAGAAACAAGAGCTTATAATTTTAGGTAGTTTGGAGTGTTAGCTGAAGGTAAGCTGGAAACTATATGTTTCCTGTTAGGAACAGATTTAGGAGGTTAACAAAGTATTTCTTGCCATAAATACAGCCATAATGTGTTTTTGCTATTTACTCAAACTGCTGCATGAACATGCCCATCTTGTATCACAAGAAGAGTTTTTTCTTAAGGAACATCAGTATTATCTCACTTGAACAGACATGAAAGTAGATAACATCTAGATAGTCACATGTTTTAGATAAAGCCTCTGGCAAACTTTGCCACACAAGTGCTTTATCAGATATATTTTATCATACAAACACATACAAACCTCTTGAAAATTAGCTGATAGCCAGTTAATTATTAAACGTGTGGGGATAATTTGAGTAATGCAATTGGAAATGTTATATTTGGCAATATGGAGAATTTTACTATTGAAATCTAGAGTTGCCTATATTGCTCCTGTCGTGTTGCATTCTGCCTTTCATATTTATACCACCTTAATTGAGGGCTAGCTAAATGCACACTTTGCTCACTACTAAAGAGTAATTTTCCTGGTAGTAAACTGATTTGCTACAGCCTTTTCTTTTGCAGTTATTTTAATCTTTTAATTTAACATCTTTGCCCACTCTCTGAATCAAAGACCATTCTTTGTATTACCCACTAGACTTTTTAATGCTTGAGACATGGCTGAATCTTTTTCCCGCCGGAAGAAACCTAGCCTGAAGATGAAGCAGCTGGTTGCAGCGATAGCACAAAATGCTCTGCTTTGTAAGCTTTAACGCCTCAACTAGGCTGTGTTTCAGGTATTAAGTCACACAGATCTGCATGTGGGCTTTGCATGGCCTTAAATAGTACCTTGAAAAAACAGAAAAACCTTCTGTATCTTAAGGCCTATTATTAAATACTGTCAGCTCTTTGCTTCTTCTAAAACAGGTGAGGGAAGAGCACGTAATTCCCAATGTAACTTTTTTTCCATGAGTCATTATTGGTAAGTGGGTACTACGTCATTTGGGATCTCAGCTTATAACTTTAACTTTCAAGTCCATACTTCGATACTGCATCTTCTTTCTGTCTCTCATTCTTCTGATTCAGTAAATTCCCCTGCTTTCATGTCAGGTTATTACACTCCAGGCATTGCTGTATCCTGAAGCTCTGGCAATTTCTTGGGAGCTCAACTGAAGTCAGGAATGATCAGCAAAGTACTGAAATCAGCAAAAACTATGTGCAGGCATTATGTCGAATTTACTTATAAGATCGGTTTAGATCTCAGTTTGTAGTGTTAAAGACAACTTTACTATTATGTTCAATCCATAAATATCAATTAAGATAATAGTGACCTATTTTAAAAGATCATGTTTGGACATGGAGTTAAGCAAGAGTAATATTTTGTATTAATACCTTTCATTTTTTGAATTTGAGGATTAGTTTTGGTCAACATTGAACTTTCCAAGTTAAATTTAAGCATATCGCAGAGCTTATCAGGTTGTAGAGATCTGTTTTGTAACATACTTTATTGTAGTTAAGAAAACGATTATTTTCTTTAATCAGTCTCTTTAGACAGCCCACTGTGACTTTCAGATGAGCTCTAGATGCAGAATTAAATGGTAAACTAAAATTTGTAACTACTGTGTTTTACACCTGCATTCATTTTAAAATCTGTGCAGTACCTCAGAAATCTGAAATGTCCTTGGAAAAATGTAAAATCTACAAGCAGAAGCAAAGTTCAACTTTTTTTGGCAATCTTTACAAAAGCTTTTTAGAAGTCTCCAGATCTTCCCTGGGAAAAAAATGGCTGTTTTTTTCTTCCTGGTCCACCCTGATACCAATTTGGATGGCTGAATTCTGTCTATCTAAATTCTGCCCTACAATTCCAGCTGTATAGGACGTTAGACACTTCTTGGCCTAATCTGCTGCTTGTGTTCATGGTGGCCTGATCCTCCAGCTCCTGCAGCAGCAGGAGGATATTGGGCATCCCACTATGTATCGGTTCCCACTCAACAGAAATACAGTATCAGAGCGGTCTGCTCCTCATTTATTATAGTACACAAGGGGTGTTGTAGGAGGAGAAATTTTCACTGGGACTAATGAGCAGAGTCTTAATTGCAGTGGAACTAGGACAACAGCATTTCAATTGCAGCATAACTGATTGAGGTAAAATGAGGATATTCTCCTCAGGTCATCCTGGGCTTTTTGAAATGACCAGATATATGGATGCCAGTACCTCATAACTGTACCGTGAGGTTGTTTGTGCAGTTCAATCTACAGCAATTCTTTTTGATTTCAAGTATAATCTAACAAGCATATACAAATGCAAAATTTCTAGTAATTTGTTTACCCTTTCTGGAATTGCCAGAGCCTCTCAGAGATACAAGTGATGAGGAATTATTTTTCCCTATTAAAAATTCCATATTTGGGATTCTTGTTCTTCTGAATTGGAATGAGAAGCCAAACTCTCTCCCAGTCAAAGCAGTTTGAGACAGGTAAGATTTTATTATTATAAACAAACTAAAAACTCTTTGGTTGCAATGAGATTAAAACAGCGTTCATATGATGTCAAAACCTTGTAATAGAGAGGACACATATGGTAGTCCAACAGAGGTGAAGCCATTGCAGCTCCACACTCCCAGGTCCAACCAGGAGCAAGGCTGACCATGTAGTCCCAAGAGGCACACACACAGACACATGTATACAATACACATATACATATACACATAGCTGGCCACACTGATGAACACAGACAGAAAACGCACCACTCACACAAACAGAAGCCGCAAAAATGGCCTCATCCTGTTCCCTTCTCTGGCTCATCAGGATGAAGGTCAGTTGGTGGGAAACATACGTATAAACAAAATATGGATTGCAGCAGTAACTGACTGAGACCCTCACTAACTGGTCCTGGATCCTCAGTTTCCACAGTTGCTAGCACCTGTGCACACAACCCCCAGTGCTTGCAGCCCCACTCACAGACATAAGCACACTATGGATCTCCCAGTAAGTGTCACCTGAATCCTCTTGTCTCCAGTTGCCTCATGGAGACACACACACATATAGATGCAAACGGGTCTCTCAGTCAACCCCAGCCCCCATGGTTTGGCCTGGACCCCCAATCCCTCCAGTAGCCAGCTCCTTTTGTGGGCTCACTCAGAGATGCACACACCCCCAGCTCCCATGCCACCCCTGCTTGCCGCCTAGTCCAGCATGATCTTTGCTAGTGCTCACATACTTGCTCACACACCTGCACTTGTGCCAGTCGCTGGCACCATGGATGGATGGGCCCCTGTGAGGCATGGTCCCTGCTCCAGTTGCTGGCACTCAGACACCCACGCCCACACAGGCACGCAGAGTAGAGAGTCCCTCACCCAGGAAATTGCTTAGAAACAGATTTTAGTGAGAAGACAGGACAGACTGTGGTGGCCAGGCACAGGGCATGGCCAGATAAGCGTGCTGAGCAGCAACATGTTTACATGTCACTACCCCTTTTATCCCCTTATGCCTCTACCTCCCACACTCGTTCTTCCGCAAACCACCTTGATCCCTTGCTTTCCCCACCCTTGGTTTCTCCCCTAAACATCCTTCAATAAGTCTTAAACAATCCCCAAATGCTCTTCCTGGTATCCATGTTGTGAGTTAGCCCCGGCAGGCAGCTGAGCCCCACACAGCCGCTCATTCACTCCCCCCCCCGGTGGGATGGGGTAGAGAATTGGAAGAGTAAAAGTGAGAAAACTTGTGGGTTGAGATAAAGACAGTTTAATAGGGAAAGCAAAAGCTGCGCACACAAGCAAGGCAAAACAAGGAATTCATTCACCCCTTCCCATCGGCAGGCAGGTGTTCAGCTGTCTCCAGGAAAGCAGGGCTCCATCATGGATAATGATGACTTGGGAAGACAAATGCTGTCACTCCAAACATCCTCCACTTCCTTCTTCTTTCCCCAGTTTTATATGCTGAGCATGACATCATATGGTATGGAATATCCCTGTGGTCAGTTGGGGTCAGCTGTCCCAGCTGTGTCCCCTCCCAGCTTCTTGTGCACCCCCAGCCGACTCGCTGGTGGGGTGGTGTGAGAAGCAGAAAAGGCCTTGACTCTGCGTAAGCACTGCTCAGCAGTAACTAAAACATCCCTGTGTTATCAACACTGTTTCCAGCACAAATCCAAAACACAGCCCCATACTAGCTACTGTGAAGAAATTCAGCAGCATCTCCTTCTTGCTTTGGATCATGTTTGGAATTTATCTGGGTAATATCTTTCACTGAAGTATTTTGCCTATTTTGTAATTGATAGTATGAATTAAAGTCAAATTGAGAAATACGCAAAAAATAACTTTTCTCAGCAAAAATAAAATCTTGCTGAAGAACCATTATTTTTCTATCTGGATAATATAACTGTTATTTGTACAAAGAGTATAACATAAAAAATTAAAACAAATATAGCTCCTGGTCCTGCAGGAACGTACACAAGTACTTAATTAATTAATATTATTCACTCTGAAAAGTAGAATGCTAAACACAGGTAGTAAATCTCTACTTGCTCCTAGTAATCAAGAAAGAAGTTGATTTTGTTTGGCTGGCCATGAATATTGACCACAGAACAAATATCCCTAAAGATTATCCTCATTTCAAGGAAAAAACCTTGGGAAGGTTGTAGGAAAAAAACCTACAAATTCCTTTGTCTGTAGACAAATTGAGGTTTAGGGTTCTTGATCACAAATGCTCCAAAGCAGAATGGTTTCTCTCAGATCAGTGCTCTCTGAAAGCTGAAAAATTCTCCTTGGCAGGTGGTGAGATCTGCCTTTTCCCAGGTGAGGAGGTTCTATTCAAAGCTTCCTTAAGAGTTTGTCCTTAAAAAATGAAGACCTGAATTAAAGTTCCAGGTGTTACAGCATTTTAAGGTAAGGCATGTTCAGAGTCACTTACCCAGCAGTTTAATTTCATTCTATGTTTACATTTGCTCATCCTCTTGAATGTTTGATTTTGTGGGGTAAAAATCTCAGACTGGTATTTGGAAATGTCAAAGGATGTGTGTAATTTGAAGATAATGGAACATGAAGATGAATTTGAGACTGGAATTCAAGTTGTCGCCTTCAAGACTGGATCACTGAGCCCACAGCCCCTACCTACCTGTGAAGATATTACTGCTTCTCAGGAAACTCCACAGGGCATCCCAGGCTGAAGTATCCCTCCATCGTTGTGCTTCAGACCCTTCCAGACCCACTAAACTGACTTAGCAAAAGGCTTGCAAGTAACGTGGCTTGCATGTCACAAGTAACATGGTGCCAAAAGCAGTTGCTCTGCAGTATGGGAGAAAGCTCTTAAAAACTGGTGGGTGATTCTTGCAAGGAAAAGATGTAGTAGCAACAGAATGATCAGTGGACCTCAGAAAAAGCAAACATCAGCAAACTTAGGAAATGGCAGAGAGGACCTCTTTGGGAGCAATGGTAAGAGGAACAGGCACTGCATTTGGAAAGGGGACATCAAATGCACACCTATAACACAGGGACTAATAGGGCAGGTAGCAGTCTTTAGAAAAGGACCTGAGTATTATAGTATATCGCAAACTGAATATGGGTCAGCAACGGTACATTACTGACAGGGAAGCAATTCTTTTCACAGGACCATAAGGTAATTCAGGTTGGACCTCAGGAGGTCTCTAGTTCAACTTCCTGCTCGAAGCATGGTCACCTAGGAGGTCAGACCAGGTTGCTCTGGGCCTTACCCAGTTTCACCGTGAAAACCTCCATGCATGGAGACTGCACAGCCTCTCTGGTCAACCTGTTCCAAAGCTTGACTGTCTTCATCATTAAAAAAGTCTTTACTTCTATCCTGTCAAAATCTCTCGTTTCAATTTTCCAGGATGCATTAACAGAGGTAAAGATGACTATGGTAATTATTTTGGTCTATTTGTGCTGGTGGAGTCTCAGTTTTACAGTTTGTAGTTTTTGTATTTTTTTCCAGTTTGGTGTACTGCACTTAAAAGTATACTGACAAGTTGCAGTGTTGAGAGAAGAACAATAAACAAGGACAATGTGGATTCTTCTTCACTAGAGGTTAAAAGAGCAAGTTTAGACAAGTATCTGCCAGAGTTGTGCCTAGGCTCAGCCCTCCCTCAGTACAAAAGGATGGACTGGGGGTCCTTCTAGTCCCATGTTTCTGAGAGAGGGCTTGCTGCTGTTAGATGGAGAAGAAAAAAAAGATGAAAAAAACCCCAAACCCTAGGTTGTCAGACAGCCTCTCTGTCCCTCTTACACCCCCTCAAAAGACTTCAATGCTTATCTCTGTGACCTTACCACTCCCTGCCCATTATTAGAGCTGTGGTGGGTTTCTTCATGCCCATTGGTGATTTTCTGGCCTTTATTGGGACTTTCCTTTCTGCAAAACAGTCTTCCCTACCTGTTGTCATCTAAGTGCTTTCACTTCAGAGAGCTGCTGAGGGAGATTCCCCAGGTTTCCAGACACAACTTTAGAAGTTCTTCCTACCATCTCCCCAGCAAGTCCTCCCTCTTCTTCCTCACACAGAATGCTATGCGATAGTGACTGCAAGAAATGAAGACTTAAAATTTGTATTCATTCACTTCAGAAACACTGCGGCAGCTGCTCTCCTCACATGGACACTTCCTCTGGAGTGGGGAGAGCATAGGCACGGTCACACAGCAGTGAATGCCGATGCCACCGCTGTCCTGTGCATCAGGATGTACAGACACACCGTCCCCAGCCACAGGGGAATCAGCATGTGGAAACAAGTGGTACATAGGGAGAGCTGCAAGTGAATTTTAAAAGCAATTTTTGCTGTGAATTTAGGGAGTAAAAAAGCAGAAGAGAATTTCTTTCTGAAAATGTGACTGTCCAGTAGGTGAGGTCACTGCTTTTCAGGCGAAAAAACACCTGAACAAATAAAGTTCTAAGAACTAATCAGAACAATTACCAAATTTGTGTTTTGTAGTAATACACATGGATATCTGAGGATGAAAGAAAGAATTTGTTGTTTGATGTTTTGATGTTTGATGTTAAAAATGTGTTCAGGTAGAGCAATTGTTTTCACTCTTTCCCACATTGCAGACCTCTGCTTTGCAATGTTCACTTCTATATAGTAAAATTAAGTCTAAGGACAGCAAACTTTCTTTTTTTTTTAGTTATCCTTCAGAAATCCTCTAAAAGTTGTCACAAGCCCACAAGGATACACATCCATGTTAAAAATCACTGTATTAGACAAGTGAAAAGACAAGGCTGTGAGATACTTTTACCTGCAAAAGCACAGTATAGGCAACATTTCTGTCACATGCACAACAACCTATGGTTGTTTTGGATGTGTTGAAGCTATGGGATGAAATCCTGGCTTCAGGATTACCCTTTGTCTGTGGTAATTCGTGTGTGGTATTTTAGGACAAAGGCTGTCCTTCCATTTTCTCCCCTGCCATAAAATGTTAATCCTGCCATAGCCAAGGAATGGTCTTATCTATGACTGGAAGATGGTTCCTGCTCAGAGAATTGACAGTCTCATGGTAAGAAAGGAAACATGAGGGTTTATGGGCTGACAGAAGAAGCACGAGGTAACAGGGACACAATCGTGACCAGCCTGACAAGGAATGGTTCAAGCCCATCAGTGGTCTGCATCTACCCATCTGCTATGAAGTGTTTGTAGCTATCACAGACAAAAAACGTATTAAGAAAGGATTTGGAGGGAGCCATGGAGAGCTGCTTTGGTATTTATTGAAAAAATCTCTAAAGTGCAAGGGAAGTGTGTGTATTTCTGCCAGAATTTAGGGTAAAATGCACAGTAGAAATTTGTTTTGTTTTAAAAAAATGAAAGGGGTAACCCGCTTGCAATTACTTTATACTCATCATTGGGTAAAGGCATTCTCATGGGTAGTTACTATAGATGTTAAACCCACAGCAAGAATTGCTTCACACTAACTTGTTCTTGTCACTACACATTGAGATAAGATAAATTGAGCTTGCTTACCTTAACTCTTTCTGCTCTTCACCATTTAAGTAATATCTTGTAAATCTGATTTAAGTTTTTCAGTGCAATTTAACTGCAAATTTTTCCATCTGTGTCTTTTCCCTCTTTCTTCCCATGTATGCCCTGCACAGGGCCTCTCTAACTCCCGAAGACTGCGACTAGTGAATGCCTGGTTGACTTTTTGCTGCACAGAGCAGATGGGACTGCTGCAGTATTTCATTTTGCACCAGGAAAGCTGCGAGGGGCCATAAGCCTTGGGGACAGAAGGAGCAGTAAGTCATGGGGCCAGCAAGAGGACAGGGGCCACGAGGCCAGGTTTCAAATTAACTGCATAATAAGAGCATTGTACAGGGAGATGGGGGTGTAGGGGATATGCATCCTGCAGAGGCCAGACTACTGACTGCAGGCAGTCCTAATAGTGGAAGATGTGGAGGGTGAAACAATAAAGAATCTACACATTTGAGCAAATTTGGGCAGTCTTAGAATGCTAAAGCTGTTTTTCAGCCTTTCCAAAGTGTCTTCTCTCGGGTTGCTCTGTGATGGTAGAGCCCTCCTAGAGCACTTTCTACATCTACAGTTCCACGTGGCATCTTCTTCGAACACACTTACAGGTCTCTGCATTACTAATGCCCTTTTGCTATGAATAGCAGAGCTGATGCAGTTAAAGGCCTGCACACTGTATGCACATTAATATGTCTGCCTGTGTGGCAATCACACATCTGACTGCAATATCAACACGGTGCAAGAGGAGGTCTATGTTGGTGGTTTACAATGCAGTTCCACTTGCATGAGGTCAGAAGATCTCCATATATATGGTATGACTCCTCAAAACAACGTAAAGAGGAATTATCCAGATTTTATTCTCACCTTCCCATTTTTTTACAAGAAAAAGCTTTCTATTTGGCTCATTTACAGCACCTTTGGTTTATTTATAAATGCCCATTCTATACTTGGGGAGTAAGAGGATTTTATCAAGAAATGGAAGATGAAATGAAAGAAGCTTATGAAATAATCCCAAAATGCTCCAAAAATCTTCACCTCCTGCTAAAACTTACTATAACCACACAAAAATTTCTTCATACCAGAAGACAGAACATGGAGTCTTTGAGAGAGTAGGGGCTAGGCAATATAAGTTCAGAGTGGGAAAGCAAAACTCGTACAGTACTTGGAGGGAAAAGGGAGATTTCAGGCTATGAAATTGGAAATTGAAAAGGAGGTGTTAACTCAGGAACTGTTATTTCTGTTACATGCTGTTCGATAATGAAACTTCTGATGACACAGAAAAATCCTTTCACATGTGGAATAAGCTGCCCAGAAAGGGAGATGTTTCTAGCTTTACTACAGGAATATAAGAAGAGAGAAACAAACTTCGTTATGCAATTGTGGATGTATTGGGTTTGCGTGGCAAGGTTTTGGTAGCAGGGGGGCTGCAGGGGTGGCTTCTGTGAGAAGACGCCAGAAGCTTCCCCTATGTCTGACAGAGACAGTTCTAGTAGACCCACCGATGGCCAAAGCTGAGCTAAACAGCGATGATGGTAGCGCCTCTGTGATAACATAGTTCAGAAAGAGCAAGAACTGCTGCGCAACAGCAGCGGGGAGAGCGGAGCGAGAAAATATGAGAGACTATGCAGACACCAAGGTAAGTGAAGAAGGAGGTGGAGGAGGTGCTCCAGGTGCTGGAGCAGAGATTCCCTTGCAGCCCATGCTGAAGACCTGAAGGTTGTCCCCCTGCAGCCCATGGAGGTCCATGGTGGAGCACATGTCTACGCTGCGGCCCATGGAGGACCCCACGCTGGAGCATACTGGAGCAGTTGGTGAAGAACTGCAGCCTGTGGGAAGGACCCATGTTGGAGAAGTTTGTGGAGGACTGTCTCCCATTAGTGGGACCCCACGCTGGAGCAAGGGAAGAGTGTGAGGAGGCAGGAGAAGCAGAGACAATGCATGATGGGCTGACTGCAACCCCCATTCCCTGTCTCCCTGCGCCACTCAGGAGGAGGAGGTAGAGAAGTCAGGAGTGAAGCTGAGCCCAGGAAGAAGGGAGGGGTGGGGGGAAGGTGTTTTAAGATTTGTTCTTATTTCTCATTATCCTACTCTGATTTGATTGGCAATAAATTAAATTAACTTCCCTGAGTTGGGTCTGTTTTGCCTGTGATGGTAACTAGTGAATGACTCCCTGTCCTTATCTTGATCCACGAGCCTTTCATCATATTTTCTCTCCCCTGTCCAGTTGAGGAGGGGGAGCGATAGAGCAGCTTGGTGGGCACCTGGCATCCAGCCAAGGTCAATCCATCACAGTGGAACACAGACTTTTGCTGTGTCACATGGATGGACCAAATATCTCATCAATAGAGATGATAAGATGACATCACTTCTACTGGAGCAAACACAGCTCTGCAAAGGATGCCAAGGCTGTATTTGCCCATGCTGTGGAAAGTGGTGGGAGAAGTTAAAAAGGAGAAAGCTGGAGGATAGATGTACCTGATATAGCTGCTTGATGTGCTCTAAAAGAACCTGTCAGTAAAAGGACCTGCAAGATGCACTTTTCTTTCTTTATACCCTTCTTTCTTTACACCTAATTTAATAACACCCCTAAGATTGCCCTTTTCTAGGAGCGAAAGGAAAGAAATACAGCGAGATGGTCAGTGGCTGTGATTTTGCATGTTTTGTATGCTTGGTTTGTTATGCTTTGGACTGTTACGTAAATCTTGCAAAGAGCAGGTTGTCCCTTTTTCTAGATGGGTTAGGCACTCCTGAGTCATTAGCAATAAACAACTAATTCCTTCTTGGCTACCAAATCTTGCTGGCCCTACCTGTGCATTTCAACAGGTGTGCAGCCACCAGAGCTCCCCCAGCAATGTCTGCCACCAGTTCTTTACTTGTCTCCCAATGGTAAACCCCAGTATTTTGTCTGTTAAATTCTTGATTTTCTCTAGCGGTAAGTCCCAGGATCACTAGCTGTAACATCTGCTAACGAGTATATTTCAGTGAAATTTTTTATGATGAGGGTGGTTAGACACTGGAACAGGTTGCCCAGAGAAGTTGTGGATGCCCCATCTTCGGAAACATTCAAGGTCAAGTTGGACAGGGCTTTGAGCAACCTCATCTACTGAGAGATGTCCCTGCTTCTGGCAGGGGCGTTGAACTAGCTGATCTTTAAAGGTCCCTTCCAACCCAAACCATTCTATGATTCTATGTCTCTAAGTACATCAGATGTCACTGGAACGTATGTTTGGAGTACAATTCACAGAAGCTGTGCCGAATGCATGGTCAGATGCGTATCTTGTAGCTACATAGCACGCTTGTATTTAGCATGCTACATAGCGTGCTTGTCATTTAGCATACAATATTACGACAATGACACCACGAGAACTTGCTACCTTTCCTTTTACTCCTTCTTTACTGGAAAAACCTTTAATCTAGAAGTGCACCTAGGCAGGCTGTGGGCATCTCCCTCACTAGAGATTTAAGAAAAATCAGCTTAGACAAACATCTCCCAGTCTTGGTCTTGCCTCACTGCAATTTGTTGAGGTCCCTTCCAATCTGACGTTTCCTGGAAAGTATCAATTGCTCTAAGGTACCAGAGACAGAAGGTGTGAAAATACAGGGTAAGATGCTAGATCTTCCACTTCTACATTCTTTCTTTAATGCAAAGGTTTTACAAAATTATTTAGTTGTGGGAGCATCTCCTTTTCCTGTACACTACAGGAAACTGCAAACTACGTTGCGACGGGGTATGGTCTTTACTGTAAAAATTATCATGGCAATCCAAAATGCCGAAGGAGACCTAAAGGTCCCTTGTGGCAGGTGGGAATGGGTGTGTGTGTGTGCCTGTGTGTATGTGTATAATCTATTGCACGTATATTCAGGGGATCATCCCAGTTCTATGTAATGTAATCTATAAGATCCCCCGCTGCAGATATTTAATGTTATTGGTGTGAGTAGTCATCTTAGTAAGGTTGAACATACTTTTAAAAATTTGCGATGTAAACATGATATAGGAAAGAAGGAATGGATACACGAACTCACAGTGAGATTAATATGATTACCTGAAAAAGCACTAGTCATGACCAAGCACCTTTTGTCAAGATTTCTGTAAGCCTCACAACCGAAGTTAAAGAGAAAGCAGAAAGTGTGTATTTATTTGCGGGTTTTGCATGGAGGTTCTTCCCGACATAAAAGATGGCATGAAAGAAGCAATAACAGTAAAAAAAAAAGAAAATGAAATGCAAATCTATTTCTAAACAATATTGGAGGTGACCTGTGAAGGCAATAATTTATTGGAGGATTTCTGTCTGAATATATTTTTCTGCCTGGAGATCATATCTGTCTTTATATTTGTTCTCCTAAAAGACTTTATGACCAGGATTTTAATAGCACATCCATATCCTAGAATAGCAACTAAGAAGGGAAATATTTTTATTAAATTACATTGTGTATGTTAAAAGTCTCCTTATCTCCTTTAAAATATCTAGTAAATAACCATGACAAAAAATGGATGAAAAATTTTTCACCAAAAAAGGCCCAAAGGTTCTTGGTCCTTCCACGAAACTGTCAGCAAAAATGAAGGTAGAAACCCACAACCAATTTCTAGGTTCTTTCCTTCATTTGTTGTGAAAGCAAAAAATACAGGAAGTGGAGTTACTAATTTTAAGAACTTCCTGACAGGGTTAAATTCTAATCTTACTCCATTAACATGTCTTGCTTTCTACTATGATATATTGCTGAACAATTTTCACTATGTAACACTGTGTAAAAAAAAATTTCTGTCTTTCTTTGAAATGCAAGTGCAAAATATAATCACTATTACTCTAATTAGGAGAAAAAAACCTAAGGTATCAGAAACCTTGGTCATACTACATAGAGCTATATGAGTTGATCTTTGAGCTCACAAGGCTTCTTGATGGAATAAGTGCATTTTAGTATGACCTGAAGGATATTCCCATATTAATCCCTTTTTCTGTAGCCAATAGACCTTTGTCAAAGCTTGGTCATAAACGGATTCTTAAGATAATCACTGAATTTAAAAAGTTCTGTTCATGCTGTCCCCCAAAACCCCTCTTGTAATCTGATAGTTTCAGCAAAGTTACATTATTTTGGACATGCACATAATCATTATTAATGCACTGAATCTCTGCTTCTCTGGCCCCTGGAGCGACAAACTTATCTTTGGCAGATAGCACTGAGAAGTCCATGGAACGACCGTTGTCCCCCACATTGGGCAGAGACCCCATTTTGTGCCCAGCCTCCTCTGTCCCACTGATGTCAACCACAGCTGTGCACCTAGTACTTCTCCAACTCAGAGCAAAGGATCATACGCTATAAAGCAAGGGTTCGTTGCATAGCCCGAGTCAAGGGCAAGTGCTGTCCTCTCGCAAGAACGCTTGTTTGATTTTGTTGTTCTTCAGCTCCCTGGCACGCAGGTCTTCTTGGGGGTGGATGCTCAGGTGCTGTGGCCAGTGGTGGTCAGTGCTGGGGAACAGGGCCGGCCTTTTTCCTTTGGAAAACACACTCCTGTCAGTAATTCAGTTCAGTCAGCCCCCCCAGTCTGGTGAACAGGAGCAGCAGTGAGGTCTTGGGCTGGCCCGTGGTGTGGGTGTCTGTCGGAGATGGGGAGGCAGCCCTTACTGGCTGCGGCCGTGAGGCCACCTTTCTTGCAGAGGGGATATTTCACCCCTAGCCTCATGGTGAGCTGCCCGGCCCTAGGAGACGACGCGTGGCCTTGCTCCTTCCTCCCTGTGGGTACCATCGATCTCCAAGGCAGCCCCAAGCTCCCTCTGTGTGCCAGGGCCACAGAGCAGGTACCACCACCCCCACTATGGTAAGCAATGGCGCGGGTACCACCACAGGCACCGAGGCTGACCATGGAACAGGTAGCAGGCCTGCCGCCGTAGTGAGCGATGGCACAGGTACCACACTAGCTGCCATGGCGGGGGGCGGCAGAGCTGATACCACCACACTAACCGCCACGGCGGTAAGCAATGGCGCAGGTACCACATTAACCGCCGTGGCGGGCGGCGATGGGGCAGGTACCACACTACCTGCCATGCCGGGGGCGCGACGGCGCAGGGTCCCAGCAGCCGCCATGGCGGGCTGCGCGGGGCGAGCGGCGGCGGCGGCTCGAGGCGTAGCAGCGGGAGTGCGTCAGCGGCGAGGGGCGGGGAGGCCGCCGGGGGAGATGATATCAGGCGCCGGGCAGCAGGACCGGGCGAAGCCGGAGGTGAGCGCCGTGGACGCTGCTAGGGAGCTCGGCCGCCGCCGCCGCCTCCTCTCATCCCCGCGCCGCCTGCGTCCTCGCCCGCCGCCGCCGCGGGAGGCTGCCCGGCCGGCTGAGGTGAGGCGCGGCAGGGTGTGAGGGGTAACCTGCTGAGGCGTCCCGCTTCTCCGCGCAGCCCAGCCGGGCCTGACCGCGCGGGTGAGAGGATCGGCGGCCGCCTGCAGAGGCCGGGGGAAGGGAGGCAGGTCCGGCCCGCCGCGCCGATGGGCGCGGGGCGTGCTGCCCAGCGGGAGGCAGGTGGGCGGGCCGGAGCGGCCGCTGCCCCGCGGCCCCTCGTCCGCGCCCGCGGCAGGCCGCGGCGCCAGGTGTCCGCCGGCATCCCCGCCGCCAGCCCCCGCGGGCGCCTCGCTCCCTCCCCGGGGCAGCGCCCGGCCCCCGCCGCCCTCGGCGGCCATCGCAGCGCCGGGGAGGCCGCCGCGGCCGCGCCGAGCCCGCCGCCGTGGGGGCCGCGGGACGGGGGCGGAGGCGGCTGTGTCAGGCGGTGGGGTTGGCCAGGCCCTCCCGCGGCGGGGGGCCGCCCGGCGCGGCCTCCCCTCGGCCGGGCCCGCCACCCCTCGCCCCGCCAGGCCTCTGCGAGATGCGGGCCGGGGCTTGCGTGGTGGCAAGTTTGGTGTGAGTTTTGGCCCAGGCCACTCCGTGTTGGCTAGGGCCAGCCATCTTTTGTGGGGGCATCTATTGTAGCTTTGCGATTTATGTATTATAGCCACACACATATATAACATCCATTATACCTACGTATATGTATATTGCACATATATAGGAATATAATTATTGCAATGCTACAATAGATGCCTCCCACAAAAGATGGCTCTGTGTGTGTGTATATATGCAAATACATGTGGACACACACAGTCACACACGCACACACTCCTCTGTTTTCCTATATGTGATGTGTGAGTTTTTTTGAGTTTTACTTTGAGGTAGGGTTGATTCTTCCCTCTTAAAACAGGGGGAAGCATCTTGCCTAAGATATCCGTTGACGTAGCATTGCTATCCGGCTTATGGAGTGTTAAATCCAGCCTGAGAAAGTGGGTTGCTCTGGGAGCTAGAGCAAAAGGTTTTACTAGCATTAATGGAGAACAAAATATGCTAACTCACTGATTTTATAGACATATTAATGTCATATTTAGAGGAAACTATTAAAGGGTGAACTTAAGCTCTTCTGGGCTGTGGTGTTTTCAGTATTAATAATGAAAAATTTGGAAAATTACCCTGTGGTGTGGAGATACTGTCCAGCTGATACTTGGTTTTTTGTGTGTGTGCAGGAGAGAGGAGGGAACTTTTTCTTCTTTCTGCTTAAGTGCAGAAACACTCATTTTGTGTGTTGGGCTGCACCATTGGTCATAGTCTGGTATATAACCCACCAGTTTTTAAGGGGAATAAGTATTGTGGCAGAGTGGTCAGTGTAATAAAATCAGTGCTGCCTCACTGGAGGACCTATAAAGGATTGCTGCAGCTCAAGAGTGATCGTGGTCTCACTTCAAACTCTTCCTATAGGAACTGAGTGCATCTCCTCTCTGTTTCCTTAACCACAGCCGCACCTTTCTTGTTTAATTGACCTCTGATTTAGATATTGAAGAACTTCTCACTTCTTGTCTTAATGGTGGCTAGTAAGAAAACATTTTAGCACCTGTTTCACAGAGGGAAAACATCAGGGCAGAGGGTGATTTATACTGTAAATGTTTAAATTCAGCTGCTGTTAACCTCAATGATCATCTCAATTTCAACACTGTTTTATGAATGAAAAGCTGCTGGGGACTCTGATATAGCAGGCAGGTGTTTAAGTTGCTTCCCCATTCCCCTTCCCCCAGTCTGATCTTGCTTAGTATCTGCTCTGTATGGAAGCAAATGTTTTACAGAGCCTTTCTTTACTGTTGTGGAAGATGAGTAATTAAAATGGGATTCTACTGTACTTTTCCAATATACTCTCTCCAGCAATGCATGATCAAGACACACAGTACCAAGTCTTTCTGGAGTGTTTCATAACTAGCTCCTTTACAAAGAGGCATTACTCTGAGATATGACTTGGAAATCTCCTGTATGCATATTAAGGTAGATAATGTCTCTTCACTTTAATAATTAAAAACAGGGGGTTTGTGTGGGGGTTTTTTTAATGCCTATTAGTATTGTAAAGATAACACAATTCAGAATGAACTTAAAACTCTCCTTACTTATCCAAACATCCGTCTGTGCAGGTTGGTTTAAATAGTTGTAATCGCATACCTATTAGAGTGCAGAATCTTTTGGCAGTGAAAGATGGAGGAAGTTCACATCAGTGTTAAGGCTGACACTTATTAATGCTCTTTTTTTCATTTTTAAATGTGAAAACTGGAAATGTTTGATACAAAATCACTAAAAGAAGAACATGGAATTTGATTGTATTAGAGAAATTCATCAGAGTAGGAGACCCCTTTACTTGCTTACATTCTTAGGTATAATAAGGGTTGGTATCAGTCTCTATCTCATACCAATCAATGAATATCAAGTAGTAGTAATCATTTAAAGGTGTTACCAATTATGTTTCTAAACTTTAAATACAAATAGTAATATTGGAGCTGAAGTAATGTGTACTTATGCTTATTTTCACGTTGCTATTCCTTAAATGTTTCTCTATTCAAGTTACTAGCTTCTCATTTCCTCACAAATAAATACCTTCCTTCAGACTCACAAGGTTGTAACCTAGTCATCAAATTGTATCAGCTATACACTCCAGAAAGCCATAGTCATCCTTTGATCTGTGAAATGTAAAGTTTGGGGCAGCTATGGTAGAGGTGCATGCTTTTGTTCGCAACTGCTTTCATCAATTAATGTCTCTTGGGTAATCATTTCGTAAACTGTTTAAAACAAAAAACCTTTTTCATACAATAGAAGTGGGTTTAAAAAAAAAAATCAATCAAACAAAATTCAACCCTCCTCTCAAAGTTTTGCTTCCAGCTGTTACAGTATGGATTAAACAATCCTGAGTGGAAAAGCCTGCTTTAATGTGTTTACTGCATTGTTTCAAATATGACTGAAATGGCATATGCAGTGTCTTAATAGCTCTTCTCTGGCATTTGTGCAGTTTTATCTGCTATTGCTGACTTTTTCTTTTTTTTTTTTAACAATGGGATGTGACAGCATATATTTGTTTAATCATTATAAATTTAGTTGGTGTTCTTCAGTGAGCCTGAGATTTCAGAGAGGCTTTTAAATATCTCCCTAAAATATGTAAAAGAATACTGTCCCAAAAGAGGGACGAGCTTTCACATCTTTCCTAAAATCTCACTGAAATTAGTGAGAATTGTCAGGACTAACATATCTCTTTCTTTGTTTTCAAAGTTGACTGGAAAACCTACTAGTGTTTTAAATGATACATCTATATGTACTAAATGGTTCCTTGAATTGAAAATCTAGGAAGATGCATTTGTCTGAATTTTGTACTGAACTGTGTGTTGTACAGCCATTCAAAATAGCATTTTAGATTTTTGATTTGTTTTCAAATCTCGGTTGTTCCTCTCTTGGTCCTGTACTTTGTTTTGTAGTAAAATAACACCTCACAACCTGATTATTACTGTAGAACAGGGGACCTGCATACTCACAGTGCCAGTGTCTCTCCCTTCTGCTTATGGTTAGAAATTATTTATGGTCCAGGATGAATTGAATTCACTGTTACTCTTTCTTCTAGGCTTCATCAAAACATGTAAAGTAAGGGTGGTTAAATAGATTTCTTTAATCCTGTGGGTCACTGAAGAGGAATAATAATTGGTAAAGGTGTGGTCTCTGGTGAATCAGTAGCCCCTGAGGTGGTGCTAGAAGAATACACCCTGTTCAGAAGTTCGAGCACAGCAGTGGTTGTGAGCCTGCTGCTGCACCGGCCTTTCCCAAGCACTGTGTCGACAAACTTAGAATGGTATGGAATGCTGCATTAACCCTAACTGACTTTATACTTCTAATACACCAGGTGTAAAAATGTGAAATGTGTTTAGGTTAGCAAATGTATTGCTACAAGACCAATCTTTCATCTAGCTCTTTTGCAGGTAGCAAATCCTGCAAATAGAAAGGCTTTCTAGCTTGAATAGCATTTCTCACAGCTGTTGTAGAATTAGCCAGCAATAATTATAACTTTGGGGAATTTGAATGATTTGTGAGTTGATAACGGTAAAATAGTTGGGAATGTTAACAATAACAATGTAAATGTTATGCCAGTGCAGCACAGACAACTTAAAAGGATTTTAAAATGTTGGAGTATTTTATTTCTTTTGATACTGCAGCATGGAGAGTTTGTTGTCAACATTTACTCTGAGCTGCAGAAAGGAGTTATCTGAAGAAGCAGGAGGTAACAACCTGATTCCTGCAACTGAGGCCTAAAGCTGAATGCTAGTTTAGGGTTAATATCTTGAGTTAGCAGTGCTAATACTGTTCCAGTTTCTTATACAGTACAGTATGGTGATATGTTCAGAGGTATGATTAACTTGCTTATCTTTGTTCTAAACTCACCCCTAATAAGAAAGTAATGTCTGTTTTTCTAGAGAAGATCAGTTATTGAAGCTTTTAAGGCATTTTTTCAAAAAATCAAGTACATCCGTAACAAGATGGCCTAGGTACTAGGAGGTGTAGCTTAGAAGTTTGAGCCTTACAAACGGGTATTACAGTGAGAAGCAGGGGAAATGCAGTATATTCACAGAAATGTGTGAGTTCTTGGAAGGATATCAGGATGGTTGATGGTGGAGATAAGGACAGGATGACACCAGGAAGGAGGTTGTGTGTGAATTCCTTTCCACTATTAGAGACATCTCGCTAACATTCACAGACATAGAACTTCAGTCTTGTGGTAACATGTTTACTGACAGCTAGTGAATGCATGTTAATGAATGGTTTTTTTTTTATAATGCAGCTGTGATAGGTTGAACTAAAACAGCAGTGGCTATACCCAGATAATTGTGGAAACAAAAATGAACTATCTGCAAGTATGAGACTGCTGAAAGCAAAGGCAAACGCAGAGCTGCTCAGGAATGTGCTCTGTCTGCTAAGGAGTTTGCTAAATATTGGTTCTGCTGGCAGTAGGTATGGTTAGTGGGGGGAAGCGATTCATTTTGAGGAAGATGGTGTGCTCTGAGCTACTGCTCATTTGTGTGGTCCCATGGAAAGCTTTGAGAAGAGGGATGTAAGTCAGTTGATGTCTGAACAGATTCTTGAGGGCTCTGAGCAATGAAATACTCTTTTGATGTTTTATTCTTCCTTTGTTTTGGGAACAGGACTTCTACATAAACAAGAAATACTAGACCTTGCTACTGACTTTTTTCTTCTAGGTGGACAACCTACAAGATGCCTGACTCCTTCTAGCTTCTTAGTCATATTGATGCTAGGTTTGAATTTGTGTTTCTTGAATGCTTGTTTTTCAGAGGATGGAGTTTACTTATAGTTTTATAGTTTTAGTTCATATGTGCCTTTTTTCCATCCTTCTGAAGACGGGATGAGGAAGACAAACATATTCACTGCTGAGTCCAGCTGTGAGCTAGACTGGGGTAGTCTGTCTGTGTGGCCTTTGTAAAGGTGAGGAAGTATTGGTGCTGTTTTGCATGGACATATGGAAATGCTTACACCTACCACTGTATTTGTGAGAATGGTGTCTGTCACCTGGGATGGTAGCTTGAAATATCTCTTCACAAAATGACTGGACTTAGACTGACACTCAGTAATGACTACTTCATCATGTCTGTGGCCCAAGCATGGTGTCTGAAAGCCCTGATTACTTCCTTTGAACATTGTTCTTGATGTCCGTGGTATTCTTGTCATCTGACTTTCACCCTATCTTTCCCTTGAGAAAGGCGAGGTAAAGTTCATTCTAGTTATCTGCGTCCCTAGCTCTTCTGATGTTCTTTGATCCCACCCTGTTTTGCTAAGTCCACAAACTGCATTGCTTGTGAAATTCATCATTTTGTGTATATTGTCAAGCCTTCAGCTGTGTGCAGCTGAAAGAATTTGCTACTGTAGAACACTGAGCGCAAATATCGGGTAAAATTCAGAATTCGCTTTTATTAAACACCATATTTTTAACCGTCTGTCATCTTCTGATGATAATTGTAATAACAGTTGGAGATAGCTGCCTATTCCCTTTCTGGAAAAAGTGCAATTCTTAATCTGCAGTAAGGTTTAAATTCTTACTGCTCCAGATACATTATACTTACTGTAGTGCTGATTTCAGGATTCTGATCCTCAAGCTATTGTAAATGGGCTGTAGGGCCATATAGTCAGACTCCAAAACTTCTCAATTCTGTGTGCTTGCTGGTCTGCAAGAAAGTTTTAGGGTTAACTGACAGGGATCTGTTGTTGCAGTCTTGTTTATTTGCTTTCCCTGCTTCACTTCTGTGACTTACTCCTACTCTTGGGAAGATCCCATGTTAATTTCTACTGCCCTTTCTGCATTTTCATTTGAATCACCCACAAAACCAAGGCAATTGCTGCTTTCTTAGTTATAGGTGTCCTGCTGCAAATGGCTTTAAAAACAAAACAAAAACACCTACAGAAAACTTTAAAAAGGCCCAAAGAGCTTGAATACTACTTAACCCTTGAGTTTCCTACAGCTCCTCTGCTGAAAGCCATGACATTCACAGACTTCATGTGGCATAGCTGTAGCTCAGGCAACTGTTTTAGTAACTCCTTGGGTATGGAGGGTATGATTGCAAGGCTTAATGACCTGCTGCTTACCATTAGTAACCATGGTCACCATCACATTTGAATTTGCATGTGGAATATTCTCAAAGTGGCCATCAAGAGAGTTGCTGTTGTTTGGCTGATGAGTAGTAACTCATTTGACTGTGCTAACATGTGTCTGCAGTTGGCTGACTTTATCTGTGCAGCTTTGAAGGCCACCTCAGTTGTGGGGATTGGGCAGAGGACAGCACAACCAGGCATTTTAAAAATAGATGTAAATGCATACATAGGGTTACTGCAACACTAGTCTCACTGAGGTGTTAGGTTAGTTATGTTAGGCTTGATAGTCCACCAGCTGTCTAACCAGATTCAGTGGTTTTTTGTAAGTATGGTCAAGAGAAGAGCTTTCTTTATTGTTCTTATCTCTGAAATCACTACATGTGTTTATGAGGTGGCCCTTCCAAACCTGAGGGATAATGTTAGAGGAAGGTATGAAGGTTTGACAACTGAGCAAGTTGCCAAGAAACATGGGCACCAAGTGGGAGTAGGAGATGGTCTTCTGATAGCAAGTGGCAAATAAAGCTGTAGAAAATCAGAGAGGAGGCATATCTTATCGCCTTGTTGAAGAGGTGCCTGGAGAAGCAGGAGGCGAACCTAGGGATGCAGAGTTGTGGAAGATGAGCAGGGGCAAGAGCAGCATGGCTGGGTGTGTCCCAGGTGGCTGGCTGCCCAGCCACCTGAGGAGGCAGGCTGAGTGTGGGCTACAAGTGCTGAGCTATAGAAAGGCCTTTAAGATCTTTAAGAGCAGATGCTGTGGGGTATAAAGTGCAGGAGCAAAATGGGAGGGAACTGAGGGTGGAGCTGGAGAACTGCAAAAAAGCTGTTCTAAACTGCTGAGGCATGGAAGGGACAAAGAGCAGTGACCAGAGAGGAAAGGTGGGTCATTGGGGGTATCTGTGTGGGGTTTGGTGTTATTTTTTAAGACCCTGAGCAGGTTTGTCTTGTGTTGTGAAGGGGAGATAGAGGAAGTGGGAGATTAGAAAGAAGAATGAGTGCTGAGCACAGGGGAGGTCAGATATATGTCAGAGAGGTGGATCCAGGAAGTAATAATCCCACTTAGTCCTATCTTTCTGTCTCTTAGATGTTGATTATTTTCAAACACAACTGGAACGGATTTCATTTTGTGTATGGATATATTCACCTTGAATCTGAGAAGCTGAAAGGGAAGGCATGAAAGGTTTATTTAAGAAAAAAATCATTTTTCAGATTTATTAATTGTGGCTATTTTGAGTAGTCTCAAACACAGAATTTTAATTTAGTAAATCTCTGGCATGCTTTCCTTGTAGGAAACACTTGTGCATATTAATTTCCCAAAACTCTCTACTGAAGAAAGTGCTCTTCAAGAAATCAGACGATAATCTCATTAAAATGTGAGACTGTAGAAAAACGTAGGTAACAGGTTACCTATGTTTGTATACCTAAGAACTTAGTCTTTGATTAAATAGGCTACCTAATCAAATACCTGATTTTAATCACTTGAGCAAAATGCCAGTGGTGTTACACAGGTGTTTAATCAGGCATACACTTAAGAACCTTACTTACCTAAGGTGGGTTTAAGAGTGGAGTTGCATAACATATTCTCCTAATACTACTCTGTCACCTTGGTTTTGATAACTGGTAAGTTTTCTGTCCTGTTTTCATTGAAGGTATATGATTTTGTAGTTGTTAACAGAGTTCATGTTTTCTGCAAATCTAACCACCAATTGATTAAAAGCACTCTTTAATGTTGTTGCTTATACTTTCATTAAGAGTATCTAGTTTTATGTTAGTACATTTTGGATGTGGTTTAGTCTTTTAGAACTACCAAATTATATTTTATTACATGTTATAACATCTTGGATATATTTAATTGTAGAATGAACTTTTAAATACTTTAAGGCTGTTTTGTTTTAATGAAATTAATATACTTTTTCAAACTTTAATTCATGTTTTTTAACTGAAAAGAAATCACGTGCAAATACTTCTTCTTTTTTAATGTGGAAGACTGTCTTTTTCATTCCTTGTTCATGTTTTGTTCGACAAGAAACTGTTTGAACCCAGTCACATAGACCTTTTGACCATAATTCTTGCTGATCTCCACTGTAGTTGTGTTTTATACCACAACTGGGGAGTTGGATCCTTTATGCAGATTTCATAATTCTGTGTTACACAAGTAAATTAAAGTTAAATTGTGGTGGCTAATTAATGAATGGAAAGGATTGATTATTTTTGTTTGTTTATTTGTATTCAAATCAACAGCTTTGATTTGTGTCTCCCGTAGAAAACTAGAGCTGTGTAAGCTGCTTCAAGCAGATTACAGATAATGTTGCTGACATATTAATCCAGAGCTCCTGGTGGATGTTGACAACAATTTCTAGACCATGGCCCTGTGTTTCCTTAAAAACTTTCTATTTGGGATTTTATAGGGTATGAGTAGATGTTATCTGGGGTTTTTTATTCCTTTTTTTAAAAAAAAAAAAAAGACTTTTTCCTTTTAGGGAAAAAAAAAAACCCTAAACCAGAGCAAATTTATGAGTTGGCAAGAACTTGTATTTAGGATTGACGTGTCTATGTTCTCTAAAAATGTGAACAGAAGCCACACTGCAGGGAAATAGTATTTATATGCCTTAGTGCTATGGTGCAGATAACCGTTTGAAGACCACTTAGGAATACACAAAACCAAGCTTTTTGAATTAAAACCCAAGAGAACCTACTTTTAAATATGTAGTTATTCAAGTGAGGAGGGTTTGAGTTGTCTATTCAATGTGGCAAATAGTGTATTATTGTTGCTTCCTCAAACCTGTATGTTTTTCAAGAAATCCTAATATATACTCTATTGTTTAAAATACAACTTCCCTTTTCTAAAATACCTTCCGCTTCCTGCAGTTGATGTACATTACATTACAAATTAAAATGAATAGAGTTTTAAGAGATGGGGATATTTATAAAACATAAAAGCTTTGTTACAATAGTGATCTAAATTGTTAATTATGGGACAGGTTTTCTCTATGTATTTCAAACTACAAGACTCATTATAAACCAGATCGGTACTCTCTCTATGTATTTAAATGATTATCTCAGCATAGGTTTAAAATTTACTTATTTTTATATTAGAAAAGGACGAACAACCTTTTTACTTATTTAAAAGTTTCAGACTGTATTTGGATAGAAACAAGAAAAAACAACATTTAAAAACAACCCCTCCCAATTTAAGATATTTCAGGTTGAATAAAGAAGAAACAAAAGCAATGAAAGTGTTTTGTGTATGGGACAGCTGGTAGTCTAAGCAAAGAAACATGTAATTTGTTTGTTAATAGAATTAGTGTTAGTAGAACTTAACAATTTTAGAAATGGCAGATGTGATGATTTTTTTTTTGTAGTTGAAGCTATAAGACTGAAAATACTACTTTTTAAAAATTTTTATTTTTCTTCCAACTTTTATGTAGTTTTACAGCTTCCACCAAACCAGCAATTGGACATTGCGAGGTGGGAAACTAACACAGCAAAACGGAAATTATATTCCTGCAGCTCTGAGATGATGATTGCTGGTTTGGTGCATCATCAGATGTAGTTCTGGAGCATGGCTTGGGACTTCTGTGGTCCTGGCTTGATTTTTCTCTGGAACATCAGCAGCTAATATATATATGGAAATATATATTTAGTTTGATATTTATGTCTCTTCTCATGATGAGAGTATAAGTATAAGCTACCCCAGGTGTAGCTTATAGCTAGTCTGGGAGATCATGGTAGGATTATATTTTTAAGATAGAACTTGGTTCAAGGTGTGTGATGATTCATAAGAAATGCATGGCAGTCCTTGAGGAGTTCTGTGATCCAATACTTCCGCACTTGTTTAAATAGGTTAAAGCTTAGGTCAGGCACTATAGTGGTTTACTTCTTGTCCGAGCAGGCCAATACTTTATCATAGGGCTGGACCTGATGTGTGTCCTGCAGGCTGGATTAGTTGTCCTGGTTTAGCAGAAAAGTTCTGCAGGTCATAGCTTGAGCATGCTGGGGTCTGTTCTCTAAACTTCAAATTTTAATTTAAAAAAACCCAAAACCCTAATTAAATTAGAATTATTTATTGTTAAACACGAATTTAAATCTGAAGATTGTTCACCTGCTATGTAGCTGTTGATTTAGTTTTGCACATATTTGTTACACCAGGCATATTTACGTGTCCCAGTTATTTTATGTTGAAAAGTCCTTGGTGGATTGTTTGTGGTTTTGTTTTGGTTTTTTTTAAAGAAAAATGAGCTGTGCGGTTAAGTTGTGCTGTCTAAGTAATTGTCTACTTCCGGTACTTGTCAAGTTTTGATACAATTTGTGTTCAAGTATCTCATGATCTCGGTAAAGTATTTCTCATACTGGTCTCTTTGAGGTAATGATTATTTGCATTTTGTAGATGAGGAGTTAATGCAGATAAAGTAACATGTCTGTGTTAGAGCTGGAAATTCATCCTGATTCCTCTAAATCCTTGGCTGGCAGCCTAACCGCTTAGACTTCAGTTCCCCTAAGATAAAGGTACCCAAACCCAGTTTAATCTCTATTTAAGCCCCCTGACATGCTGTAAGAAACAATATAGCTTTTGGCTTCGTATCTTTCTGCTATTTTGTGGCACTCTAGTATTGAGGGTCTGCAAGGGGATGAACAGATCTCTCCGTTCTTGCTGAAATCCATGTGTGAGCTGGAAGCTGCATGTACGGTCTATCTCTCCTTCATGCACTCCTAAGATGAAATAGGGGTTGCAGCTATAATTTATAATTAAATCAATTTGCAATGTTGCCCACTTGTTCTACATTTTTTTTAACCTTAATGCTTGTAGTAATAAAGATTTTTGTGAATAAGGAACTGCTTCAGTTGCACAGGAATGTGTTCATTCATCCTGTTAAATGTAATTTTTGTCGTTGTTCCTTGAATTGATCTCTGTTACCCTCTGGTGCTGCAGCTGTTCCTAAAAAAAGGACGTGCCATTTTTCGCGTAGTAGCTTGCATAATGTTGACAAGGGGGAAAGTCATACAATTCCGCATTAAAGCAAATGTTGCTCATGTGAGTTTATGACATGCAATCTTTAATACTATTATGTTAAATGATATGGTTATGAAGACCGTAAGATTTATTTTCTTTCACTTGAAACATGAAAAGCATAATTTGCCTCATTAAAAAAACTAAAATGAATTTTATTCCCCCCTTCCAAACACACACTTCTAATATGCCTTTTGTACAAACGGTTGTGATGAGTTTGGTTGCTTAAGGCTACATCGCATGTGCTCAGTCAACCTGACTGTTAGCTAACCAATTGGAGCGGTACCCCATGAGCAGAGCACAGTCCCACAATGTGTGACAAGGATTTGACCTGACAGTTTTACAGTCATGCAACACGTGGGAGGCTTAGAGCAACAAAAAGGGGCATGAGGGACTGTGTGGCAGAGACGTGTGCTGTTCCTGCTGCCTCTGCGGAGAAAATGTGTAATGCTTTTGTCAAGGAAAACTGAAAAGCTATTTTCTCTTTCCCTTTTTCTCTCTCCTGCATTACTTGAGACTGGCTAGATGTGGAGCCATCTGTATTTTTACTTTGTTAGACACTGACAAACCAACTGTGTTTGTGAGGGAAATGTATTAATTTATTACTACTGGAAGCTGTTTGGTTTGTCTTTGGTAGGTTATTTTGCCTTTCAAAATGAAGATGCTTTCATTTTGGACTGTTGAACTACTTCCTTATGCTCTGCTGTAGATTGGCATGGGACATTCTCCTTTCATCACCTGTTTAATGCTTTTAATGTAATTTGATAACTTTCTATGTATAGTTACTTCAGGGATCTAGTGAACTTGTATGTTGTGAAATATTTCTGATCTCCTCAACACTGAGATGAATTACATCACACAAGTGTTTGAGAGCTTGTCACTTTACATGTCTAATCTGCTGCACAGTACAATTGATAGATATTTATTTAGCAGGGATGCTGAGTAGGTTTTCTTTGGTTCAATCTTGAAGATTGCTCTGTATTGGTTTTTTTTCTGCATAACCTGTTCTCTGTAAATGATAAAAGATGAAAAGTCAAAATTGACTAACATAAGTGGGTTGGGAGTGGATAAAGTCAAAGTATGCTATATGAAAGTGTTAAGTAACCCAAACAGCTAAACAGAAAGGAGGTCTTTGAATGATTTCAAATGTTATTGAATGGTTATTCAATGAATTCATTAATTAGCAGAAAAGAGTTTTTTGTCTTTTTTGCTTATAAGCAAAGATATGGTTGTTGCTTTTATTTTCATAGTGGTGTAGTGGTTGGAACTCAGATAATCTACTGAATTTCTTATTGCATATTTTCTGCTTTGGTCCTGCATTATTTTATTCTAAAAAAATGCCAGGAATTATGACCTAGAGGCTTTCAGTTATAGCTTGTGGCTTGCTGGTCTGTTTGTCATGTAATAACAAAAGCTCAGCTCAATTTGTCTGTTATTCTCAGAGTTATCCCAGCACTTAGGTATTTCTTTAATAGTGAAGGGGGGTTTCCCCTTTCTGCCAGCATACAGAAAATAAAATCTTGTGTTTTTCATGTGTCTGTATTCCCTTAAAGCAGAATTTACCTGGCCTGTTGCAGCTAACTGGGTGCTAAAGCCTCATCCTCTTGTAGAAGCAGTGACATGTAATCTCACACTTCACCTTTCTTCCTGTTCTCTTGCAACATACTTATATCAGGCTAGTCCATTTACATGTTCTACGGTATTGCCGGTGTGTTTCAGAACTGTAATATGGGTGGTTAAACCATATCTGTTAGAGGTGAGGAGACCAGCGGTGGATGAATTGCTTCTCTGGCAGCAGCTCCTCTGGCTGCGGTGCATTGCTGCTGCATTCAAAGGCATGCATGCCTCGCCTCTGGCTCTTGAAGTCCCTTTGCTTGCAAACAGGAGGAGCAAATGGAGTTGGCTAGTGTCAGGTGTCTCTTGCCTGCTTCTGCCCTGTTAACAAGGGCAGCACCTGGAAGGTGGGAAGAAACAGGTGGAGAATTAAGAGATGCAGCTAAGCATCTGAAAGGCGCAGTGAGCAATAGCAGGAGGAATGTGAGAGACTGGAAGAGAAGGCAAGAGGAAATCCAAATAACAGGTAAGGGGAAGGAATGAGCAGAATTTTAAAGGAAATGGCTGTGGAGAATGTGCGTGTATATCTAAACAATAGCATTCGTGGAAAGCATCAGTGTGTTCATCAGCAAAAGCATTAAAGCTAGCAGTTGTAAATGCCAATGAAGTCATGTCCCAAGTTTGTTTTGCAATTTTAACAGGAAAAAAAGAAGTCTCTTTTGTAGAAGCAGAAGCCTCATCTATTCAAGCAACTTAATAGTAGTACATTATTGCTGTTAAAAAGCTTTTAAAATGCAGACTTTTTAATTGCTACTGGGTGGGTTGAAATAAAAAGCTCTCTTGCATTTGATTTACCTGTGTCAGTAGAGCACTGAATGGTGGATTAAAGGGAGGGGACTGGAGATAAAGGAAAAAAAATCATTAAAACAAAATTTAAAAAAAAGACATCTTGGATATATTTAATTGTAGAATGAACTTTTAAATACTTTAAGGCTGTTTTGTTTTAATGAAATTAATATACTTTTTCAAACTTTAATTCATGTTTTTTAACTGAAAAGAAATCACGTGCAAATACTTCTTCTTTTTTAATGTGGAAGACTGTCTTTTTCATTCCTTGTTCATGTTTTGTTCGACAAGAAACTGTTTGAACCCAGTCACATAGACCTTTTGACCATAATTCTTGCTGATCTCCACTGTAGTTGTGTTTTATACCACAACTGGGGAGTTGGATCCTTTATGCAGATTTCATAATTCTGTGTTACACAAGTAAATTAAAGTTAAATTGTGGTGGCTAATTAATGAATGGAAAGGATTGATTATTTTTGTTTGTTTATTTGTATTCAAATCAACAGCTTTGATTTGTGTCTCCCGTAGAAAACTAGAGCTGTGTAAGCTGCTTCAAGCAGATTACAGATAATGTTGCTGACATATTAATCCAGAGCTCCTGGTGGATGTTGACAACAATTTCTAGACCATGGCCCTGTGTTTCCTTAAAAACTTTCTATTTGGGATTTTATAGGGTATGAGTAGATGTTATCTGGGGTTTTTTATTCCTTTTTTTAAAAAAAAAAAAAAGACTTTTTCCTTTTAGGGAAAAAAAAAAACCCTAAACCAGAGCAAATTTATGAGTTGGCAAGAACTTGTATTTAGGATTGACGTGTCTATGTTCTCTAAAAATGTGAACAGAAGCCACACTGCAGGGAAATAGTATTTATATGCCTTAGTGCTATGGTGCAGATAACCGTTTGAAGACCACTTAGGAATACACAAAACCAAGCTTTTTGAATTAAAACCCAAGAGAACCTACTTTTAAATATGTAGTTATTCAAGTGAGGAGGGTTTGAGTTGTCTATTCAATGTGGCAAATAGTGTATTATTGTTGCTTCCTCAAACCTGTATGTTTTTCAAGAAATCCTAATATATACTCTATTGTTTAAAATACAACTTCCCTTTTCTAAAATACCTTCCGCTTCCTGCAGTTGATGTACATTACATTACAAATTAAAATGAATAGAGTTTTAAGAGATGGGGATATTTATAAAACATAAAAGCTTTGTTACAATAGTGATCTAAATTGTTAATTATGGGACAGGTTTTCTCTATGTATTTCAAACTACAAGACTCATTATAAACCAGATCGGTACTCTCTCTATGTATTTAAATGATTATCTCAGCATAGGTTTAAAATTTACTTATTTTTATATTAGAAAAGGACGAACAACCTTTTTACTTATTTAAAAGTTTCAGACTGTATTTGGATAGAAACAAGAAAAAACAACATTTAAAAACAACCCCTCCCAATTTAAGATATTTCAGGTTGAATAAAGAAGAAACAAAAGCAATGAAAGTGTTTTGTGTATGGGACAGCTGGTAGTCTAAGCAAAGAAACATGTAATTTGTTTGTTAATAGAATTAGTGTTAGTAGAACTTAACAATTTTAGAAATGGCAGATGTGATGATTTTTTTTTTGTAGTTGAAGCTATAAGACTGAAAATACTACTTTTTAAAAATTTTTATTTTTCTTCCAACTTTTATGTAGTTTTACAGCTTCCACCAAACCAGCAATTGGACATTGCGAGGTGGGAAACTAACACAGCAAAACGGAAATTATATTCCTGCAGCTCTGAGATGATGATTGCTGGTTTGGTGCATCATCAGATGTAGTTCTGGAGCATGGCTTGGGACTTCTGTGGTCCTGGCTTGATTTTTCTCTGGAACATCAGCAGCTAATATATATATGGAAATATATATTTAGTTTGATATTTATGTCTCTTCTCATGATGAGAGTATAAGTATAAGCTACCCCAGGTGTAGCTTATAGCTAGTCTGGGAGATCATGGTAGGATTATATTTTTAAGATAGAACTTGGTTCAAGGTGTGTGATGATTCATAAGAAATGCATGGCAGTCCTTGAGGAGTTCTGTGATCCAATACTTCCGCACTTGTTTAAATAGGTTAAAGCTTAGGTCAGGCACTATAGTGGTTTACTTCTTGTCCGAGCAGGCCAATACTTTATCATAGGGCTGGACCTGATGTGTGTCCTGCAGGCTGGATTAGTTGTCCTGGTTTAGCAGAAAAGTTCTGCAGGTCATAGCTTGAGCATGCTGGGGTCTGTTCTCTAAACTTCAAATTTTAATTTAAAAAAACCCAAAACCCTAATTAAATTAGAATTATTTATTGTTAAACACGAATTTAAATCTGAAGATTGTTCACCTGCTATGTAGCTGTTGATTTAGTTTTGCACATATTTGTTACACCAGGCATATTTACGTGTCCCAGTTATTTTATGTTGAAAAGTCCTTGGTGGATTGTTTGTGGTTTTGTTTTGGTTTTTTTTAAAGAAAAATGAGCTGTGCGGTTAAGTTGTGCTGTCTAAGTAATTGTCTACTTCCGGTACTTGTCAAGTTTTGATACAATTTGTGTTCAAGTATCTCATGATCTCGGTAAAGTATTTCTCATACTGGTCTCTTTGAGGTAATGATTATTTGCATTTTGTAGATGAGGAGTTAATGCAGATAAAGTAACATGTCTGTGTTAGAGCTGGAAATTCATCCTGATTCCTCTAAATCCTTGGCTGGCAGCCTAACCGCTTAGACTTCAGTTCCCCTAAGATAAAGGTACCCAAACCCAGTTTAATCTCTATTTAAGCCCCCTGACATGCTGTAAGAAACAATATAGCTTTTGGCTTCGTATCTTTCTGCTATTTTGTGGCACTCTAGTATTGAGGGTCTGCAAGGGGATGAACAGATCTCTCCGTTCTTGCTGAAATCCATGTGTGAGCTGGAAGCTGCATGTACGGTCTATCTCTCCTTCATGCACTCCTAAGATGAAATAGGGGTTGCAGCTATAATTTATAATTAAATCAATTTGCAATGTTGCCCACTTGTTCTACATTTTTTTTAACCTTAATGCTTGTAGTAATAAAGATTTTTGTGAATAAGGAACTGCTTCAGTTGCACAGGAATGTGTTCATTCATCCTGTTAAATGTAATTTTTGTCGTTGTTCCTTGAATTGATCTCTGTTACCCTCTGGTGCTGCAGCTGTTCCTAAAAAAAGGACGTGCCATTTTTCGCGTAGTAGCTTGCATAATGTTGACAAGGGGGAAAGTCATACAATTCCGCATTAAAGCAAATGTTGCTCATGTGAGTTTATGACATGCAATCTTTAATACTATTATGTTAAATGATATGGTTATGAAGACCGTAAGATTTATTTTCTTTCACTTGAAACATGAAAAGCATAATTTGCCTCATTAAAAAAACTAAAATGAATTTTATTCCCCCCTTCCAAACACACACTTCTAATATGCCTTTTGTACAAACGGTTGTGATGAGTTTGGTTGCTTAAGGCTACATCGCATGTGCTCAGTCAACCTGACTGTTAGCTAACCAATTGGAGCGGTACCCCATGAGCAGAGCACAGTCCCACAATGTGTGACAAGGATTTGACCTGACAGTTTTACAGTCATGCAACACGTGGGAGGCTTAGAGCAACAAAAAGGGGCATGAGGGACTGTGTGGCAGAGACGTGTGCTGTTCCTGCTGCCTCTGCGGAGAAAATGTGTAATGCTTTTGTCAAGGAAAACTGAAAAGCTATTTTCTCTTTCCCTTTTTCTCTCTCCTGCATTACTTGAGACTGGCTAGATGTGGAGCCATCTGTATTTTTACTTTGTTAGACACTGACAAACCAACTGTGTTTGTGAGGGAAATGTATTAATTTATTACTACTGGAAGCTGTTTGGTTTGTCTTTGGTAGGTTATTTTGCCTTTCAAAATGAAGATGCTTTCATTTTGGACTGTTGAACTACTTCCTTATGCTCTGCTGTAGATTGGCATGGGACATTCTCCTTTCATCACCTGTTTAATGCTTTTAATGTAATTTGATAACTTTCTATGTATAGTTACTTCAGGGATCTAGTGAACTTGTATGTTGTGAAATATTTCTGATCTCCTCAACACTGAGATGAATTACATCACACAAGTGTTTGAGAGCTTGTCACTTTACATGTCTAATCTGCTGCACAGTACAATTGATAGATATTTATTTAGCAGGGATGCTGAGTAGGTTTTCTTTGGTTCAATCTTGAAGATTGCTCTGTATTGGTTTTTTTTCTGCATAACCTGTTCTCTGTAAATGATAAAAGATGAAAAGTCAAAATTGACTAACATAAGTGGGTTGGGAGTGGATAAAGTCAAAGTATGCTATATGAAAGTGTTAAGTAACCCAAACAGCTAAACAGAAAGGAGGTCTTTGAATGATTTCAAATGTTATTGAATGGTTATTCAATGAATTCATTAATTAGCAGAAAAGAGTTTTTTGTCTTTTTTGCTTATAAGCAAAGATATGGTTGTTGCTTTTATTTTCATAGTGGTGTAGTGGTTGGAACTCAGATAATCTACTGAATTTCTTATTGCATATTTTCTGCTTTGGTCCTGCATTATTTTATTCTAAAAAAATGCCAGGAATTATGACCTAGAGGCTTTCAGTTATAGCTTGTGGCTTGCTGGTCTGTTTGTCATGTAATAACAAAAGCTCAGCTCAATTTGTCTGTTATTCTCAGAGTTATCCCAGCACTTAGGTATTTCTTTAATAGTGAAGGGGGGTTTCCCCTTTCTGCCAGCATACAGAAAATAAAATCTTGTGTTTTTCATGTGTCTGTATTCCCTTAAAGCAGAATTTACCTGGCCTGTTGCAGCTAACTGGGTGCTAAAGCCTCATCCTCTTGTAGAAGCAGTGACATGTAATCTCACACTTCACCTTTCTTCCTGTTCTCTTGCAACATACTTATATCAGGCTAGTCCATTTACATGTTCTACGGTATTGCCGGTGTGTTTCAGAACTGTAATATGGGTGGTTAAACCATATCTGTTAGAGGTGAGGAGACCAGCGGTGGATGAATTGCTTCTCTGGCAGCAGCTCCTCTGGCTGCGGTGCATTGCTGCTGCATTCAAAGGCATGCATGCCTCGCCTCTGGCTCTTGAAGTCCCTTTGCTTGCAAACAGGAGGAGCAAATGGAGTTGGCTAGTGTCAGGTGTCTCTTGCCTGCTTCTGCCCTGTTAACAAGGGCAGCACCTGGAAGGTGGGAAGAAACAGGTGGAGAATTAAGAGATGCAGCTAAGCATCTGAAAGGCGCAGTGAGCAATAGCAGGAGGAATGTGAGAGACTGGAAGAGAAGGCAAGAGGAAATCCAAATAACAGGTAAGGGGAAGGAATGAGCAGAATTTTAAAGGAAATGGCTGTGGAGAATGTGCGTGTATATCTAAACAATAGCATTCGTGGAAAGCATCAGTGTGTTCATCAGCAAAAGCATTAAAGCTAGCAGTTGTAAATGCCAATGAAGTCATGTCCCAAGTTTGTTTTGCAATTTTAACAGGAAAAAAAGAAGTCTCTTTTGTAGAAGCAGAAGCCTCATCTATTCAAGCAACTTAATAGTAGTACATTATTGCTGTTAAAAAGCTTTTAAAATGCAGACTTTTTAATTGCTACTGGGTGGGTTGAAATAAAAAGCTCTCTTGCATTTGATTTACCTGTGTCAGTAGAGCACTGAATGGTGGATTAAAGGGAGGGGACTGGAGATAAAGGAAAAAAAATCATTAAAACAAAATTTAAAAAAAAGACTCCATAGTGGAGACTAGGAATCATAAATCCCCTGTGAAAAGCTTTGTGTTTTTGAGAGTTGAGTGATGAGTTCCTGGGAGCTGAGCGAGACAGAAGGACATCCCTGTGTTCCTCCAGAACAGGTTCTCATGATCTTGTGGTAGCTCATGCTTGTGAGAGTTTGGGCCATAACTTGAAAGGAGCTGAGGGGTCTGTTGCTGTGTATAGTTTCATAGACCCGGAAGAGCCTTAGCTGAAGAGCACACAGTAGATTCCAGGAGCTCTTGTTCATCTTAATTTGACACCACTTTGACAAGGAAGGTTTGAATCTAAGAGCTTTCAAGGAGCTATTGCCACTATGGTTGGTCGTCAGTGCTTTAGTTTTTGTCTTGTCACCTCCTTAAAGTGTCTCTTTAGTCTGTTGTGGGCTCTTGTTTTTGGCGAGCTTGTAGCATCTCCTGTTCACAGTTGAAATGCTTTTGGAAACAACCAGCTGGTAGGCACGCTAGCTGGCCACTTGTTGAGAGAAGTTGTGAACAATGCTTTGGTTTCTTCAGAGGTGGATTTAAATGCAAAGCCTCCAAAAATAAATGAACTCCTCTTTCTTCTTGTTATCTTTCAGGCTGTTTACTTTTTAGTTGACTGGCCGCTTATTGCTTAATCTGTGGCCTCAAAAACATCAGCTGGGAGGGACATAACTGAGCCTGCCACCTCAAGACAGCATGTGGTCTATTGTACATGTGCTGCAAACAGGGGGCTTGTATGCTGGAAATTTGCCACATTTGGGTCTAAAGGGATCTATGGGCTAAACCCACCCTTTTCTGCTTTATAAACACAGATTGGGTTCATGTATTGTTTTACAGACTGGGTGTTAATAGGCACCATCCTAATTAAATGCCTGGAGCATTTCTCCTTTCTGGCTTGGATATGGAGGGCTCTAGAGAGCAGCAGAGGGGGGGTGTTCAACAGTCTTAGTTAGGTGTTTAGCAGGAATATGTGATAAACTGTGCATTGTATCTCTGTACCTACCTACAGTAATAATGTTGCTTATTTCTTAAGAGGATGTCATTCCCTGTGGATATGTTGAACAGCTACAGTCATGAGGACTTGGAGAGCTCAGCAGAGGACTACTTGTCTGACCTTCGGTGTGGGAATCCAAACCATCCTGAATTCTTGTCTCTGCCAGACCACGGCAAAGTAAGAACCAGCAAATACCTTAGTCCCAGTTTTCTTGATATACTTGTAGATTTAAGATTTAAAATATCCAGTCCATAACTATTGAATTACATAATTATTTTAGCAAAGCTTTTGTATTTTCCAAATTCCTGTTTGTGTGTTAAGCTCTACTTTTTTTTTTTCATTCTGTAGTTGGGTTTAAATCTGGGCATCAGTGACTATTTGCTGCTTCTAGACAATGGATCTGTATGCATTAAGTAATTTAAAAAAAAAAAATCTTAAAATTTCAACTGATGAGTCAAACTCTTTCCTAAAAAGCACTAACTCACGCGGTCACAAGAATCTATCATCATAACTAAGGGGTTCATGATTTACAGAAGCTAACTGGCTCTTCTTGTATCTCAGTCCTTCAACGTTCCTCATGGTTGGGTTCAATTCTTGATCAGCAAGTTTCACTAATTTCAGAAGTGTTTCTTTTCTTTTTATCTGAAATATTCGCTGCTATTATTAGGAGTTCTGGTAGAGGCTGTCTGTGACACTTTGTTTTAAACATTTTGACCAACTTATGCAAGGGATGTGTTGGTTCTGTCTAGATGAACGTTTCTATTAGAACTAGTACCAATAAAAGCAATGGTGTATAGCTTTAATGTGTAAATGAGCTGAGAGGATTCTCTGTGGGAACAAAAGGTCAGTGCTGCAGATTCCTTGGCAGAAGCAGAGTCTTGAGTACTTTCCTGCATTTCTGCAGGTGCTGTATGCCTAAATATTTGTCTGTATTAGCATCCTCGTTTGTGGCATAGCATATCATAATCTTCTTAAACTGGGTAAGTAAGTATTTACCACACCATTAATGTCTGTCTAGTGTTTATGCATTAGTTAAATATTGAAAATATGAGTTTTAAATATCAAAATCCATTTCCACAAAGGTACTTAACTCCTGAAAGATGGATTGATTTGGCCCTTCTCATGTTGTTCCTGAGGGGAAATCAAGCAGACAACTTTGGAATTTCTAAAATGTGTGCAATTTAAGGGAAGAAAACTCTTTTGAATCCAGCCTTCCCACCTTAGCACATTAGGGCTCATGCTAACAAACAGCAATTTTGCTGTGCCAGTTTGTTTCTGAGTTTGACTGCCTGCTTGTTCTTCTGTTGGCTTTGACAGCTTGCATAGCTGGGACAGTTGAAGTGAACATACTGCTGGCTCTTTGCACAACTTACTTCAGTTGTGCACATAAATGCAAACTGCTGACAGCAGAGAGCTGTAACAGTATAAATTACTGTAGCTAAATCTGCCAGAGCTTGAGAGTCAGAGCTCTTTATAATGTAGTCTGTCTTTAGGAAGAAATGTCTAAAGTAACAGTGGGGGTCTGATGCTTGTCCTTTACAGTTAACTGTTAAGCACTTGGTTTTCAATGTTCATCTTGCTTACCCTGCTAAACGTTCTCTGTGTATTTTACTAATGTTGTTTTGCAAGAGTCTGTTGAATTGTACACTCTTGTTTCAGATTCCTATTAGCTTGTCAACTGTGGGCTTCGTTCCTCTTTATGGTGAAGAGCAGACACACAAAGTTCTTGCTTTGTTTGCACCAGGGGACTCACTCACAGGTTTCATTTTAAGATTTTAATCTCTGTGTTGCTGTTTCTTTTTCTGTGACAAATACATCTAACCAGGCCCTTGCTCATTCCATGCTAGTGTAGCTCAACTTTGCAACTTTTGCATTTGTTGTTCACTGCGTTCTTGTTCCCATACTATTATTTTTTGTTGTGGCATCATATACACAAGTGATAGAACTTTGCATGTTAATCAGAGTAGAACTGGATCCATTGAATTCAGAAGATACGTAGCAAAATAACATGGTGCTTGTCTGAATCAAAGTACAACATGCATCTTTTGACCTCTGTGTACACCTCACCTCTCCAAAAGGAATTTATTGAGCGTTCATAGAATCCATTAATTTGCCTATGAATTTAGATGCTCTTTATTAGCAGTGATTGATCCGCATCAAGTGTAAATTTGTCTTTAGCTTTAGGTCCTAACATAGCTCTGGCTAAGACGACATCTCACCGGTTTTTGGGTTTTTTTTTTCTCCTTTCCTCCTTTCCCTTCCGGTCCTCCATGTTTCCTTCTCTTTCCATTTAATGCCATGTATATGATTGCCAAGTTTGCCACAAATGCCCAAAGATCAAACTCTTCCTAATTGCTAATCCCATGGCCATCAGCCCTTTTACATTCATTTGACTCCCTAAAACTTGTACAGTTTCAATATCAATATCCATTAGCAACCCAAAACTAAAATACATGTATGAATGAGACTCCTCTTGGCAGGCCCCATTTTTAGTGGAAGGAGGTGCTAGAGCACAGTGATGAAGGATAGTGCTTATGTCTGAAAAATAGTTCCTGTATGTCATACTGCACAAAATCTGCATTTGGTTTTATTGTTCTCAGTTTTCGAACAAGTTTTGGACTCAGGAGCATTGTGTATGGGGGGGTATATAGCACCACATTTGTTCTGCTAGGGTAGTGAGAGCTGCATTAATATAGTGCCAACTAGAAGATGCTTAACTTGGTTACTACAGTGTTATTCCTAATTGTTTAGCAGCTTTAATGAGTTTGTTTCTTTTGGAATGGTAAGAATCACTAACTTTTTATTTCCCCTTGTTTCTTTCAAGCTGTAGCCCTGTATCTTGCTGACCAGTGGTGGTCAATTGATGACATTCTGAGAACATCTGTCCCTGCTAGACAGGGGCTTCATCAGGTAAAGCGCTCCAACATTCACCTAGCAATTATTCTTATCCTTCAAGATAATGGCAAGTAATGGCAAATAGCTAGTGTGTGAGATGTTACATGTTTTCATTTCAGTCAGAAATGAGTTGCTGTCTCAAGTTAAAAGCAAGGTCAGTGGGAATAGAGGAATAGGTACTAGGGGGAAGGAGACTTGGTTGTGAAGATAGTGTCTAGAGCAAGAGTGGCTCTCGTACAGTAGCTTCATATGTAAGCTATTTAGTTGTTAAGAATGTTAAGAGTTTTTCCTTTACTCTTTAGGACATCGTTAAGTCTGGTTGTATTGAAACGTCTTAGTAGAGTGGTGCATTGTACACAGCAGTACCTATTGGTCTTATCAGGAGACTAGTAAGCTAAAAATATTGTCGGGAACCTGTTTGATAGAGGTGAGTTGGAGCTGGTGGCTTGCACTGGCAATACATGAGGTCTGGGAAAGCAAGTTGCCTGGTATCTGCTTTATTGCTCATCACTGACCTTTGTTACCATTACTGACATCTATGTAGCATGGAGTTTTGTTTTTTTCCAAAACTGGAAATCCATATTTTTCCAGGAGTGTAATTTATATCCACTCACAGGATCTGGGCATTCATCTTTGATTTTTGTTTTTTTAATTTACTCTAGAGAATTTGGCATGTAGCCTTGTTTTCCATGTGCTTCTTAATAGTAGGATGGTGATTAAGTTAGGAAAGCTGAATCTTTTACAGGTAGGGTAGCTGAGACTCTGGGCATTGGGAAGAGAGCGTCGTTCCTCCATTCTTCCTTCACAGTGGGTAGGTTACTGGTGAATTTAAATGTCATGAGTAAAAGGAACCCTGCAGGACAGAGAAAAGGATATTGAGTTCCTTGTTTCATGCCACGGAAATGGTTTAACTAGTTCTTCCACTGCATCATGTCCTGTTGTCTGCCACTCTGTCAGCAGTGATTGAGTGTGCCAAGTCCTGCTACCTCATGAGGCTCATCATTTCTCCTTTGTAGGACTCCAACTATCTGCTATACTGCTATTGTGTTTCGTGAATGTTTCTTAAATCCAAAAATAGTTTTGAGCTAAAATAAAAGCATTCCCCCCACCGCCCCACTCCCAGCACTTCTCTCAGCTTTTACCCATTGGATTAGGAGTGACACTGAAGTTGTGAAATATCCTCTGACTATGGTAGTGCTTTATACTTAACCTATTGCTATGGCTTCTGAGCATCTCCTTGCCCTCAAACAAACCCCAGAGCTTCATCCTGCTTTAGCACTTACAGCTTCTCTTGACTCCGTCTGCAGCTGTGTTAACCGGCAATTTTGAAAAATAAGGTCCCTGATGTGTGAGCATTAACTAATCTGACCACTCTTCTGAAATGTTCTTCTGTGTTTCCTTAGGTGAAGTCTGTTGGAGAGAGGGTTGTTCTCTATGTTCTGAATCGAATTATCTATCGGACTCAAGAAATGGAAAGAAATGAGATTCCATTTCTCTGTCATGGTAGCAATGACTATGCTAAGATCATGTGGAAAAAAGGAGAGGCTATTGGGTTCTATTCTGTTAAACCTACAGGTAAAACACTTGAGTATTGTGGGATTTGGGGGGGTAGAGGGAGGGAGATAGGGAGCTTATTTGAAGAATATTGTATTTAGTAGACTTTACAAGCCTTGCAGGTCTAATGAGTTTGTGTTTTCCTGAAATCATAAGAGGTCAGATTGCTGTAAAATTTCTAGCTTAAATGCTTACGTGTTTTAGCAATCTAAGGAAGTTCTTAGATTTCTTTGTGTTCTACAAAATATATTTAAAACTGTAGAAATGAGGTATATCTGAAAGCTTTTTTCTTTTTTCTGTAGAACAATTGTTTATGGTTGGATTGGGCTGGGTTTGGCTTTTTGGTTTTTTGTTTGGTTTTTGGGGTTTGTTTTTTTTTTTACCTAGCTCCAGAATGCAGAGATCCTGTTTATCTGAAATGATTGTAGAATCATATGTCATTATCACTTAAACATTTTATAGCACGACAGCATAGAAACTTTGCTCACAGGCATGAGATTCAGCTACACCTGGTAATAACAAAAAGAGATTCCCTTTCCTTCCACATATGCATTTCCTCAGAGATTACAACTGAGTTGGCAGGTTTGTTATTAATGTTACAGACTTTCTGTTGTTTTTCTTTTTTTCTGAAACATTATAATTTCCCTTTAGTTATTCTGGAATTTTTTGTTTTTCATTTTTTGCTGAATAAAATTCAGTATTTGGGTAGGCTGTTCAGCACATTGATAGCACTTTGTATAATATCAATATTTGGATCAAGGAGAAACAGTCTGCATTTTTGTTTTATCTCTAGAGGGGGTTAACTAATTCAGGATTAATGATGGTAGTGAAGGCTCGCTGGAGATTTCCCCCATCTAACGTACATATATGCCTCTGCTAACTGTTAAAAATAAAATAGTAAACTGACTGGGTCACTGACCTATTCTGGTCTGGCAGTCAATATTGGAAAGCAACCAGCTAAGTTGTTGTGATTGTCACCTTTTTGTTTTTCTTTTTTTTCAAGAAATTATGCACTGCATAATTTGTATAAGTCTCAGTATTATTTTTAATGTAAAAATTGCTGTAGTGTGGTGGTCACAAAGTAGTATTTACATTGCAGTGGGTTTTGTTGTGGCCTTATAAAGCTGGAAATTAGAGTACTGATTCTATTTTTAGTCTAGAATGGGAACACTTCTTTATGTGGCACTGAAGTTTTGCTGTACTCATGCTCACTTGCTACATTTCTCATGATGCCCTCTCATTTACTTGTCCTGAGTTAGCAAACACTGAAGGCTAATCTTTCTAGGCATTATCAATATTTCACCCATGTTTGATTGTGTGCTGTATTCTCCAAATGAGTAGTCTACGTGGAGAAAAACAGCTCTGGAAACAGGTGGTTAGGAAAGAGTGGTGGAGCTTGACTGGCATCCCAGAGGATACCCAAGTAATGTAACCTCTCTGTCCTGGTTTTCCTTGCTCGAAAAATGAAGATAAGTGTGTTCATTGGTCTCAAAAGTACCAGGTTGCAAAGACTAACTAGGTTCTATAGACAGCTGTATGCTTCTCTTCGGCCTTTTTAGAGGAAAGGGCAACCTTTTGGCATAGTTCACACTGACTCACAAAATGAGGGCCTGAAAATGGGTTGGATAGTTGATGGGCTATCTTAATGCCATTATATGGCATCCCTTTGTCACCACTGAGTCCATAGCTATGCTTTCAATCCTCTGATACTGAAGTACCTGTGTGTTGTGACAGTCTGTTTCATCTTTGTTTAATTATGGATAATGTATTGTTTATGGGAGAATTCCAATGTAAAGTGTCCTAGGATTTTTTTGTGGTTTCATTTAAAAAAATCGGAATAATTGTTTCAGTCTTTAAACAAGAGCTGAATTGTAGTCTTGTCCTGGTTTCGGCAGGGATAGAGTTAATTTCCTTCCTAGTAGCTGGTACAGTGCTGTGTTTTGGATTTAGGATGAGAACAATGTTGATAACACACCGATGTTTTAGTTGTTGCTACGTAGTGCTTACACTAGTCAAGGACTTTTCAGATTCCCATGCTCTACTGACTGAGAAGGCTGGGGGTGCACAAGAAGCTGGGAGGGGGCACAGCCAAACTGGCCACAGGGACATTCCATACCATGTGACGTCATGCTCAGTACATGAACTGGGGAAAGCTGGCCGGGGGGGGGCTGCTGCTCGGGGACTGGCTGGGCATCGGTCGGCGGGTGGTGAGCAATTGCACTGTGCATCACTTGCTTTGTGTATTATTATTATTACATCATTATTATTATTATTATTATTGTTATTATTTTATTTCAATTATTGAACTGTTTTTATCTCAACGCACGAGTTTTTCTCACTTTTACTCTTCCAATTCTCTCCCCCATCCCATGGGGGAGGGAGGGGAGTGAGTGAGCAGCTGTGTGGTACTCGGTTGCTGGCTGAGGTTAAACCACAACAAGTCTTCATATTTGTCCTGAGGAGTGATGTGATTACATAAAAGTGCAATTCAAGAATTTTATTGTCTCCTTTTCCCTCCTCTCTCTTTCAACTTTGTTTTTAGTATAGTTTTCCTATGGAATTGTATAGCGAGATTTCAAAGTGAGCCTTTCCTCTCTATCTCTGCTATTCTTTTCTGGTACTACAGACTTTTTCTAACATATTAATCTATTGATATATCTTAGCAACATTATGAAGCTTGCCCAAAGAGCCAATAAATGGCTGATAGCAATTATTCACTTTTAATGAACGTTATAAATTATTTTTAAAATTTTTAATACAATTTTATATGACTTACAACTTTATAGTTTGGTATAATTTTTACAAATTATAAAAGTCTTTGTTTGAATATGCTAAAATCCATGCTGCAGCATGTCAATGCTGAAGTACTGATGGATATCTTTTCCCCTCCGATTATTTCAGGACGTGTTTGTAGCTCTTACCGTGGTCAGAGTTATCAGCTGCCAGTGCTAGACACAATGTTTGTAAGAAAGAAACATCGTGGGAAAGACTCTGGGCTAATCATGTTGGAAGACTTTGTGGATTCCTTTGCTGAAGACTCTCTTGGCCTACGATACCCGATGTCGTCCTTCACGTACACAGGCAGGCTCTTTAATTTATTCTTCTGATCCTCTTTGTGCTTTCTTTACATGTCCAAATGAGTGCTGTCATTCAAGCTCCATGTTTGTGGCTGTATCCTCAGTTTCTGTATTAAATGTTCTGCTCTTCAGTGAAGGCTGAAAATCCTGATTTGTTTAAGATGGTAAAGTAGTTCCTGATAAGATTTTTAATCCTCTACATGGGGTTAGATTATTAGATCGCCATTGGCTTTCTGGTACTGTGACGTTTACCACTGTGTCCCCCCCAGCCTCCAGAATGGGCTGGGGTGTTTCTGTGTGTGATCTGATGTATATCTTCTTTGTAGCACCTTTTTCTTGCTCACAGAATCATTTAATTCATGCTTTCTCAGAACTTCTGGTCAAATGGACATACTAGCCTGTGTTTTAACTTGAGTATAAGAAGGCACAGTTCTAATGTACAAGGAGAACGCTTAGGCTCTTCCAGTAGCAACCCGAGAGGGTTATGTCATCTAGGAAATGATACATATTCTGGAAACAATGTTGCTTGGGACTGTGTTCAGGCACATCTCCTTTGCCCTGTTTCTCAAGGCTTGTCCTACTCTTAGGCCATCTGCCAGGCTTCCTTCTATGAAGGAACATTTTCATCTGGCTGCCTTAGCCACTGGAAATTTTCTGCTTTTCCAAGTACCGTTGTCTCTTGTTGCATCTGACTAGACCTCATTTGTTAGGCTTCAACCAGCAAACTGTTTTGAGTGGAATTTAATGACTAATCCATTTCCCTGGTCAAGGAATGATATGGCAGGGATCTTGTCCACTGAAATTATGCATCAATAGTGAATCAGGTGAAAAACGGTAGTTTTCCTGGTAGCTACTACTGAATAATGTCAAAGCATGCCTCTCCACATGGATGTTTAGTATGTGTATTGGGAGAAAAGAGGTGGAGGGACAGCGGAGAAGAAAATATTCCAGAAGTGAACAGTGAGTGGATGGTAAACTATGCAATGGTAACATGTTCGCATTCCCAAAGAGTGCTTTTCACGAGTGCCTGTAATAACATGGGGTGACAAAAGTCACTTGACTATATCCTCTGCATAAGAGCCTCTCCATCCTGGGTTGGGTCTTGTGATTGGCAGGGACAGTGACCAGTGAAGTTGTAAAACTCTCAAGTGGGTGCTTAGAGAAGAAGAAGAAAATCCCACCCATCTTTGTTTGCAGTTTAAGATAATAATGGAAAGTGTTTAAACCTGAAGAAAGGATTTATTGAGAAGGATGAGTAGGGTAAAGCAATATTAGGTTTATTTCAGACTCAACTGTTTTGTTGAACAGTTCTTTCTGTGGTGGTTTATGTGTATGATGGAAGATTGCAAATTAATTTGATTTCAGATAAACTTTAAAAACTGAGGTACAACTGAGTATGTAGTACATGTAGTGTTTTTTCTTATGTTTGTTCAGCTTGTAAGCAGTATCTTGAGAAGTACCCTGGGGATCATAACCTTTTGTGGGAAGTGGAGGGAGCAGGACATTGGTTCCAGAGAACATCTATTATGTCTATATTGCAAAGGGAAAAGCTCAAAATTGCAGGTATGGATGCTTTGCTTTGTTGTTTCCTGACACTTCATAAAAGTTGAACAAACACTCCACAACAGTGCCTTCTATGAACACTGCCCATGGAAACTAGCAGAAAGATTTTTATTTTTCCCGAGATCTGTGAGATCATATTTGGAATGGTTAATTGTTATAAAAAGGTACTATAATTTTCCATTTCCCTGTTTCCTCTTTTAAATCTTAACTGCAGAGGCCTCACAGAAAGAAAATAAGAGTTTCCAAGCAGAGGATCATTTTCAGCAGTCTGCAGCAGTATCTGAAGCAAGTGGACATAAGACTGAGCTAGAAACACAGCTAAGTGTAGGTACACAGACTGTTACCTCTTTTTTTTTTTTTGATTGCTTTGTTACTAAAAAACCAAAGTATGAGAAATGCTTTTTGTCCATCTCATTATAATTGAGTTGACTCAAGCCTACACTATATACAAAAGACAAATGCTTTTGTTACTTTCTGGGTGGATGTTATGCTTCCCACAGATGTAACACCGATGACTAAACTGAGGTTAAAAATACCTTTTTTTTGCCGGGGGTGGGGTGTCCCCATGAATGTAGAGGGTCTGTGCCACAGCTGTCAGGGTCTGTAATTTGAGCTGTTTGTTAGCAGATTAGAGCAGGGAGAGTATTTCAACTGGCTCTGAGATTAAACTGTCTAGAAAGGCTGTTGAACAGTAGAGTCATCGTAAGAGTGGGGAGAATGAGGAAAAGTGTTTATAGAAGTGCACATTCACATCACAGTTCAATACAATGGAAAGTGTTTAGTTTGCATTCAGTTATACATTCTCCATATAGAAGGACTGCAGCTTTCTTGTACGTATTTGAAATATCTACCACATTTCAGCTGCATATGGATATGTGGTCAATGAATATATTTGTGCCTTTGAATATTATGAAGCTGTTCCTCTATCTTATTTGTGTTCTGAGGCCACACAGAATGTGCTTGAGAATAACGTGTAGCTCCAAATACAGTGAGCATGGATTTGCGTGCTTCAGGACCATCTGTGGTATTGACATGACCGTGCTCTCATAGAAGTCAATGCTTTAATTAAAAATAGGAAATAATGGCTGAATTGATACTCAGCTATTAATATCTAAACTTCAGATTTGAAATGTAAGTCAAATGTCCCTTTTCCCAGTTGAGAAAATTAGCATCTCCTTAAACAAAACTGACAGCTAAGTAGTGATGTTTTTAGTCTCTAAATGACCAGAAGCAACAACTCTTAGTTGTCTTTCATTTGTAACAGTGTCCTGAGCATCATTGCCAAGTTCTAGATTCAGATTTCAATAATGATCATATCAGCAAAATGATCTAAAAAATGCATGTTTGGTTGTAGAGCTATAGGGATATACTTGGAGAAAATAGCAGAGGGATAGTAGTTCTTACAATTTTTGTTGCTGTGAATTAAGAACTCAAGCCCTGTCTCTTGCCGTCTTCTAGAAGAGGAAGACTGTAGATACCAAAGTGCTCTAACTCCTCATAGCTTGGTAGAACTGCTGGCAGCTCTCTTCCTGGCACCTGCACTATCTATAAGCAGCTCTGCAATGCTTTGAAAACTGTTGGACCACCAAACAAAGTAAAATACCCCACCTTCCCCCAAACCAGGAAAAAAACATTCCCCAACTTTTCATTTTCACCTTTCACTTAGTGCTCCATATTTTGTCTTTTGATGCTAGAAAATTTGTCAGGCTACAAATTTTTATGTATTTAAAACTCACTTATTTCAAGCAGCAGAATGTAGATATGGCCACTTTTTGCTGGCCTTCTTGGGTAGTACTGGAAGTGAGGCTGGAAGGGCAGCACAACACCTGGATGCTGGTTATTGCCAGTTCTAGATTACTTCCAGCAGCTAAGAAAGAACAATGTGCATAACTTTATTTTAATGTGTACCATTTGTACCCATTTCAGAGTATCGAGTGCTGACCACTGAGTCCTTGGCTAACTTGCAGAAAAAATGGAAGTATTGGGATGGTGGGGAAGAACAAGAGGCAAAAGAGCTCTAGGGAGAGGGAACTCTGACATAAGCAGCCTCTTGTGCTGACTGTGCATGTAACCTGCATTACTGTTGAATAACTAAGTTCTGTTTTTTCTTGACTGATCTCTTTTTTTTACATGGGCTGCCATATTCTGTTGCATGCCATGTTAAAAATAAGACTACAAAATAGAATACAAAGATAAAAATAAAACTTTCCTGTTAAATTTTGTCAGCTACTATAGTGTAGTCCCTTGGGCTTATACAGAAAGGGGAAACAAAAAAAAGACTTCTAGCATTTAATTGTGTGGACACCTGTTATAAATGGAATGGTTAGGAAAAAAACTTGGTAGTATTGTTTATAATGACAGGTTACTTTCAAGTCTTATCTTCTATGTTGAGACCAGAAGTAAAATGCAGAAGAAAATAGTCATCCTTGTAATACAGATAATTTAAAAAAAAAAAAAATCTGAGAGATAAGATACATACATGTAAGTACCTTTAATTAGGAATGATTATAGCTGCTCTTCCATAGGGTCATTACTATCAAATAGTGCTTTAGAAAGATGCAACCACAGACAGGAAGATTAAGGTATTTTAATAAATTCAGAAATTTTTGGAATAACATTAGCTTTGCTTTTGCTTCACAGGCTGACTCTCAAAAACGTAAAGAATCAATAGATGTCCATGCAAGCACATCTGAAGGTAAAAATAACCTTGATTATCAGTATTGTGATTACTGTGGATTAATAGGTTAGCAGGCTCTTTTACTGCTTTCAATCTTAGCATATTCATCTGCAAAGTGTATAAAAACATGCCTTCCTCTAAGGTGCTGAGGCTCAACTCGTAAATCTTTTAGAGGACTTTGGATAAAATTGTTATGAGTCTTGGTAAAGATATTATGCATGTGTATGCAGAAAAAAAGTACTACAATGAAATGCTGTTTTACTTGTACTCCAGTTTCTTTAATGAACTATTAGTGGCAAAAACTATATGTGGATCTTAAACTGCATTTGTTCACTTCCATTTATTTTGTTGTTTTGTTTTTTTTTCCTAAGACCCTAATATAGCTCCTGTTTCCATTCGGACACGAAGCAGTCATTTAAAACGTCCCAGGATAGGAAAAAATAGCCAGGAATCTGAACCCGAAACTTCCCAAGGAGATGAGGAAAATGCTCTTCATGTGTCAGAAAGCAGGTAGAGGAGCCCATATTTTACCGATTTCTTATTTTGTTGCTTGGGCAGTCACAAACTACATCAGTGTCCCACAGTGTGCTACTTGGTATTTCTTCTCCTTTTGTTCCTACTTTACTTGCTTGATTTTAAAATTACTAAAAATAAAGCCTGATGTGAGAAAGAAAATTGAGACATCACCTGAAGAGTGATTGCACCAAAATGTAGTGTCTCTGAAAGCTCGGCAGATGCTGGAAATAACAGTAAGAAAACAGTGAGGGCTTGAGGGTGTTCTGTTATAACTGAGTCTGCATGAAGGTAGAAACATCTGTATTCATACAGGATAGTTTCTTGCGATAATATAACTGGACATGTATCCGCAGTGCTATGTGTGATCTTTGGAGAGGTGTCCCTTCCTGACCTCTTGTTATGGTGGCATATTGCAGTAAAATAAAGTCTATTTAGTTTGGGAGCTGGTTACTGCTTGTCACTTAATAACAAAAGAGTTACAGGGAGCCACCCATCTTCAAAGTAAAGCCCTTTGTTTAGACAAATTCTGACTTAAAATCATCATATCCAAACTTAAACTTGCATCCTGGGGGGGGGGGGGGAAGTCGTCTCCAGTTTGAAGGATGTTATGCTGTGTAATAATTGTCAAATGGGGATGTGAAGAATTGTACCACTTGCGTGCCATAACAATTCATACAAGACAGGGCCTGAAGTACTAATTTGCACTGGATTCCATCCAGAAAGCAGAACTGTGGCTATTTTAAATAAATAAATTGCTCCTTCCTCCCCCTTCCTGTGTGTAAGTATATGTACGCTCATAGACACACACTACCCCACTCCACCCTGTGTCTCTCTCTCCCTCTCTCATTCTCTTCCAAAAAAACCTACTGCAACCCCAAAAACCTCTTTTGAAGAACTGAAGATAACCTGATTATTTTCTAGGAAATCCCTGAAAATTGTTCCATGAGGTTTCTTTAAACAAAGTTAGTTGTGTTGTTTGTTTTTTTTTTTTTCATGTGAAGATGAGGTCTTCAGCTAGATACAGCCTAATTTTTATGTTTAAATTGCTCTGTGGAACTACAGAGATATAGCACTGCTGTCCTGCACTGTCAGTGTGCTGCCCTAAGCTGGTTCAGATAGGCCAAATGGCATGGTTTGACACTGCCACAGGTTGAGAAATTCTTTGCCCTGTTACTACTAATAATTGGCTAGTTCGTATGTGAGAGGACTAGCCTGTTACTGAATGTCAGTATTTTGGGCCTTGCAAAAATGAAGTCAATGAGGTGCCACTGCTCCTTTGAGCAGTGTGTAACATGGTGTTTGTGAGCAGAGCTAAGGGGAAGCCTGATGGCAACAGGGCAGGATATCAGCTTGATTCTCTCCTTCCATGCACATTAGCAAATGCGGCAGGGTCTTCTGTCAGGGACTTTCTCCTATGGAGTCCCTTCATCTCAAGATTGGCACCTGGGATAAAACCCTCCAATACTGCCTTTACTATAAGATCGTGAAGCAGCCTCCTGCAAATCTATTGCATGTACTTTTTTCTTTGCTTGTATCTAATATTTCCAGTTCATCTAAGTTTTATCTCAAAAATGAGAACGGAATGTTTGAGATAGTGTTACCACCCATCAGGTGCATCAGAGCTTCATCTTTAGCTATTTGCTAATTTAATCTCTAGCTGATTGAATCTTCTTCAGCCATGATATGTTTATTGCCTTGAATTCTTTTCCAGTTGTGGTCTCTGTAATATATGTATAATCAACGATTATACAAACATATTTGCTTTTATAACTCCATAATTTTAAACTGTTTCTACAGTGGGGGTGGGAGAAGTTGCTTCCTTTTCACCCCTTTGTGGCTTCCAAATATGTGATGGATTACTGCTTTCTAAATTTAAAATAACAAACAAATTTCTGACTTTTATTCCCATAAAATGGAAGTGAGATAGATGTCTTAATTTTATAATTGCCAAAGCAATTTTTCCTAGTTGATGTTTTTTTCCTAATGAGGAGTTAGCTATTTTTGCATGTATTTTGTTTTCTGGATTCTTATTTCCTATGGCAAGCATGTGATACAGCACTTTATAATTGGTCATGAAAGAATTGCCCTGCTGAGATCACCAAAATTATGTATTAATCTAAAAGATTAAAGGATGTATCTTAATACCTGCTGCAGGCTGGAACTGCATGCCCACACATCTGAAAGCTCTGGAGACTTAGTAGAAGTACCTGAGGAAAGTACTCTTGAGATGGATGAGGAAACAATTGTTGAAAATAAGGGCCAGTCTGTATCAGAAGCGGAGCTACATGTATCACCCCCTGAGAAATGGAGTGAGAAGGAGGTGAGCTGGCTGTGATAGCGATAGCAGATAAGCTTGGAATACAACTACAGTTTCTGTTAAATATGGTCCTTGCTACCTTGATCCTTGTGACTATCAACCCTTTGATTTTCGTACCAATGCTTCATTGAGAGTATATCTGAGAAGCTAAGGCTAGTATAAAATTAGTTTCAGGGAATATTCCATTATACTTACTTTGAACAATAGAGTTCATAGGATCTTCAGTAAGGTGAATTTCTACTTTGTCTACCAACCTAATTTTCTTAATTGATTTCTCCTACTCAAATATTCTGGAGAACTGGAGTAAGGTCAAGACCTGATGCAGTATCTCTAATTTAAAAAAAAAAAAGTTTCTTTGAAGAAGCTAATAGCTAATATGCTTCAGTGACTACTGTAGGCTCTTTTTCCTTCTCCACTTAAAGCTTGCCTGCTTTGATGTTTAAATCCAACTTTTATCTACAACTTGTTAACAGCTTGAATTTAAGTCTGTGCATACCCTTTGTGCCTAGCGATACCTCCAGGGTTTTGTGTTCTTACTGATCGGTGAGAAAGTGGATTTTACACTATGTTGGGTTCAAGGAATGACTGCAGCATGTATGCTTGTGAGATGCATAAAAACTGCTTGGCTTGGCTCCTAACAGTCTAAGGTATGGTCAGAAATTTAGTGCAGGTGACAACACCAAGCTAATACGCTGGTTAAGTTAGCTACTCTGCACTAAGCTCTGCCTTCTTAGTACACATTTCTAGGTACCTGAGCTACCTGCTTCTCACATTAAGCTGCATATTTAGATCACAGATACACCCACTAGTGTTGGGAACAATGGCTGGGCATAATCTTGAGTTAGAAGTGTGAATTTTTTTTTTTAAGGAAACTCCATCAGAACCTCTTAATGGTGAGGTAACAGAAGAAACTGGTAAGACTTCACTTACAGCTGAAGAGGAAACAGCAAATGAAGTTCTAAGTGGTGAATCAAAATTGCAGTCTGAGAGTCAAGAAGAACCCTTAACGCTGTTTGTTCCGTTAATCCTTGAGTCTCCAGCAAAACCTTCAGAAGTCACTGTATCAGAGAAGGTGAGAGAATTGCAACAAAATGTGAAGTCATCTTTCCTTCAGAGTGTACATATCTTGCTGGTTTTTCTTTTGTTAAGTAACAGATAAACAGTAGTCCCTACCATCATATGAAATTCTTGGGAGAAGCAATTATTAGACCAGATGATGTAAATTCATAAACAGAATATACTAACATTTCTGTTTTAATGTGCAGAAGTGGGGCATATATGCATGTGATACCAAAAAGAAAGATACGTTGCTCCAGTTTGCCTTGGCAGAAATGAAACAGCTCTTTCTCACTAAAATATTAGTTGGATATGAGTGAAGAGCCACATCCTTATTTTGTCTAGTAATTCTGCCCTGATGAAGTGTACAAGCAATTAATTACTGGTACAATACCCTTCTAGAACACAGATTTTACTGGTTTTTGTTTGTAGTGCAAAAGCAGATTGTTATATGCTAGCAAAATGATAATTGCATATGTTGAGAATAAAAAACTTTTTTTTCCCTGGGATTAATTTCAGAATGTTTTTACTGCACCTGAATAATCCTTTGAATAATTTGAATTTGAAAATAGGAGAGCAACTCTGGATATCAAATGCAGTTCACAACATAGTCTCATGCAAAAAGGAGGAAAGGACTCGTTTATTGATGGTACATGTAGTATTAAAAACTGCTGAATGCCAAAATATCCTCCGAGGTTGCTAGCTAGGGGCAGTAGTTGTTCAGCCTCTTGTATCTTTAATTAATTGTCCTTTTGGTTGTTTTGGCACCCTTCCCCTCCCCTCACAGGTTTTAAATGCAAATGATTCAGAAGTGCTGACTGAAGAAAGTACATCAGTAGAGAAGGAGGGCACTGAAGAACAGCAAGAATCTGAAAAGACCACCACTGAAAATGCAACTGCTTCAGCATCGAAGGAAGAGCCCTCTGACAATGGCCTGCCCAACTCTATGGTAACTGAAGCAGCAGAAGAATCTGTTTCTGAAAATGTATCACCCAAAACAGCTTCCTCATTGGAAGATCAAAATGAGGAAGCAGGGCACAACTCACAGGAGGCCCCTGTTGCCTTGAGTCAGAGCTCTTTGATAGTGGTTGAACTCGAGGGTGTTTCTTTTCAGCAGCCTTCTGGACAGGAAGGACAGAAGAACCAGCTGGAAGAGCACTCAGAAGAGTCTGCTGAGCAGACGGATCAGTACACGCAGACAGCAGTGGAGCGAGCTGCGGACAGCAGCTCTGAGGAAGCAGAAATTGAGGTACCCATTGTAGATCGGAGAAACTTGCGAAGAAAGGCCAAAGGCTACAAAGGTCCACCCAAGAAAAAAGGAAAGCCAGCTTAAAAATGAAATATTGATTGTTAATTCATCTATTTATAAGAAAGTTATTTTGTGTAAAACACTAGGGTTTAATTAAACCATATGGGACACAGGACACACGTGTTTAAAATTCTGGGTTGGACTTCCTCTTGGGATTCATCACTTTTCCTCAAGTTTCTTGAATTTTTAACCACTAGACATTGAGCTTCATCAGAGTATGAAAGTAAACAGCCAGTCTCCTCCTTTTATAAAGGATACATGCTGAATAAATACAGTTGTGCTAGCAAAGGGAACAGTTTGCATATTTGAGGTGGCAGAAGTGGAAGTCGTGGAAGAAAAATGCAGCGTGAAATCCTGGCCCTATCAAGGTCCCTTAAATTCCCATAGACTTCCATGAGGCCAGACATCACTCTAGCATTTTTTTTTTTAATAACTTTGTGTTCTTTACTGTGGAGAGAAGCAGAACAAGAAAAATTGTTCCTTGCTTCTTGTTCCCTCCCCATAGATTTTCTCAGATGAGATTAGAAGAATTCTAGGTTTCTAAGATTCTGTAATTCTAGGTCTCAAAATACACAAGAAGGTATAACTCAGTAGATCAAAACAACTTAAGCAGCATCTGTCTTTCAGGAGAATCACTTGAAACAGCTGAGTCAGTAGAAACATGGTCAGCGCAGTATCTGCCATAGTGCACTCTGATAATGAAGTTCTTTATGTGAAGATTACGAGATGCCTACACAGTAAACTATTTGTAGCTTCCAAAGTGAGCATCTTGGTAAGCCTAAGTTTTTTTTTCCAGAGCGTATGAAGTGTAGACTCCAGTACATACATGGAATTGTTTGAACTGCCTTCCTAACTACTTGCATGTGTTGAGTGGATACTTGATTACTTGTTACATTACAGGAAAATGATATGACAACTTTTGATCTCGTTTTGGTCTGAATGGAGGTGGTGCTTTGTGTTTTCCAAATACTTGGCTGGTGCTGTGGGGTAACTATTAAAATGTTGTGTCTGCCAGGTGTGTGACTCCTGTGAGCACTGGCATTTCAGGTGGTTGTGACATTCATTAGTGTGAGTATTAGTGGGTGTTTCAGCAAATGTTTGTTTGCCAAACTTCTATGCCTTTAGGAGTTAGCAGGTGATTGCTTGCAAATACTTCTGATTCCCACTTTCTTTTTCGAACTTGGGTGTAATCCCTGGAATGATAGCTTCCCATTTCGCAGCTTTTCTTAAAAGCAACAACCAAACTTTGCTGTATGCAAACAGAAATAAAAACAGGCTTTTCATGCATGTTTCCCTTCAGAGGTTCTCCTGGCAAACCATATATTTAACTTAATTTGTCACACGTACAGTAAGTTACTCCTTAGTTTGCTATGTTTCTTTCAATAAATGAAGCTCCTCTCATAATGGGTTAAAAACTCAGGAATAAGAACAATGGTTCTAAGAACAGGAAATCACACCACTATTTGTCCTGCTATATGCCTTGTCTAAGATGAGTGAACTAGTCTCCCACAGTGTCTCAAAAATAGAGGTATCTAGAAATTGCTGTTCAGGACTTCTAAGTACAAGGTTCACTTGAATAGTTGCAATGCTGTCTTAACTTTTATCCCTCTATGAAGCTAACGTAAGAATCCGGGTTTGGATTTTATGCTTATACAGTTTAACTGTATTTATAAGATATTTTAACTGTGTAAGATACATTCATACTATTTCTTTCAGCTGATGAAGTACCATTCTCCTTTTTTAATTGTGAAGAGCAGGTTATAGGAGAAAAAAAAAAAAGCGGTTTTTAAGAAACATGTATTACCTAAACTTTAGATTCAGGGTGCATGGGATTACTGAGTTAAATCTGGGTTTCTTGAATTATTGCACGTAGCTGTAACTTCCTATTCATGTACATACAGGTACTCTTTATGAAACCCATGACTGATAAAAAGATCTTTCATGATTGTTAGTAAACATATTCAAGTGAACCTTAGGCATTTCTAAAACTAATCAAGCATTTTCTGTAAAGCACGAGACAAAACTTCTGTTACCTTCTGTATGGCTTCTCTTTTACTGCTAAGATTTATTGTGTTTAAAAAAAAAGTGGCTAGAAAACATCTATTGCATTGCTAAGAATTTGGGATTTGTGAGGGCTGGTGGCTTAAAAAAGGGTGGTTGTATACAGTATATTGTGACTCATCTTCCATTTTTAGAGCAAGCTTTACTAAAGATTAATCTGCTGAATACTTCAATTGATACAAATGTATTAAATTTCAAAAACTTCAGGATTCTTTTGCTTATGAAAAGTGAGTCCTAGTTACTTCAATTACTTCTAGGTGGATTTTTGATACCTATGTTTATTGCTTGTATTCCCTGTGAGGTCGGAAGACCGTTTGTGAGAAGGTAATGTCACTCATCTGGCTTTTACTTTTCATGGTTAAGTTGGAACAGATTTAGATTAGTATCTGTCTTTTAAGACATTTGCATATTGCGTACATAAATATTACAAGATTATTAGATTAGGTCAGTCTTGGTTTCTACTGAGAACAATCGGATTTCTGATCTCATTTCAGTGAGTCAGTTTTAAATACTGAACTTAAATTCACATCTTTAAGTATACTCATGAGTAGATAACCTCTGTAAATCTGGGGCATGTGAGATAGCTGATGGCCAGCCTGTTACAGAATGTGGGCAGTTGGGGTGCAATTAGCAATTCTGATAACCAGTAGAGTCTTGAAAACTGGACATTGTTCTAACTGTGATCAAAGCAGTACTTTGAACTGAAGGGTGCAGTTTATTTCTATAACAACTTCTTTGGCATCAATCATCTTGCAGTAAATATGGAGTAGCAAAATCAAAATACTGACTTTAAATAATAGGTTTTTATTGCTGTACTGATCGTCCCATTGGAACAGTAGTTTAATAGTCTATACCTTCTGTTACCTTAATGCAAGGGAACATATCTGACAACTGTATTGACTGAAGTGTTTTACCTTGGGAAAACCAGCATTTTTTTAGGCTTGGATTTTTTTTTTTTGGTCTATTAACTGTCTGTCTTATTACCATCAAACTCTTAAAGAATTTTTAAGATCTTATTGCACCAGCAACCAATGATTAAAACACCCAACTTTATACGAGTTTGTACCAAATGCTATTACAACATGCTGTGGAACTGCATGTATACAATGAAAGCAAGCAGTATTATTTTGGAGCTTTATTTAGTCTAGGAATAGAGTTTAAAGAACATTAATTTGTGACTTCAGTCTTGCACTTAAATGGTAAATGGTTTTGTATTTGAATCCACCATTTGTTCAAATGTCTCTCTTGTACTGCTTGTTAATTTTTAACAGGGTTTGCTTTGCTTCTCCCACATTCTCTTTGGGTCTATTTTCATTTCATGCAGAATTCTTGTTTGCTGTTTTCATGTTTCATAGCCCTTTACATGAAAATGTATAGGTGTCTTATTTCAAAAGTGCTTTAACTTATTTTGAAATTATGTCTGACCTTGGTCTGTTGCTTTTTTAATACCATTTCATTTGTTGATGTCAGTAATCAAATTGATCATTTACAATGTCATCAACACTACTAAGTTAAACATAGCAACAAATAGGCCTGTTTCGGCTTCTCTGCTTTAAGCGACCATTCTAAAATTTTATTTCCAAGAGAATACACTTCTAAATTTATTTTCACAAATGTGGTGTTAGATGTTTTCTAAACTAGTGATACCCAGTTTATAAATCTTATGAAATATGTGTTGCTATTCTAGAGTATTGTACTTTAAGTCTTGTTACAGTGTTAGTTTTTCCTTTTTTTTTTTTAGTACTGTCTTGGCTGCTTTTGAAATGTTTTGAAGTAGTAATTAAACTTATATTTTGTGGTTATTTTTTAATTGTTTTTTTAGTATTTGAGTCCTTTCTGCTATACAGGAGGCATGTTTTAAAGTGGTTCATTTCACTAGAACTAGCGTCATTTTACAATCTGTCTGCTACCAAGGAGCTTCAAAAGCTCAAAGATTATTAACTGAAAAATCTTTTATTGATTAAAACAATTTCCTGTACTTAATTAGCTTATGCATCAGACTTTTATAAAAAAACCTGTAGAATAGGCTGAACGTTACAGCATGCATTCTGCTTTTTGTACCAACTATGCAAGATGATGTAAACTTAGCAGTTATTAATGTAGTTTGCTATAGACAAGCCAACTAGACATGCTGTAACACACTCCCTACAGTGTGGTACATTAAAATGTCTTAAGTGCAACAATTGTGTTACTAAGCCAAGAAGTCATGTATTTATAGCACAAAATGTAGTAATGTAATTTTCTACAGCTCTCTCAAGAAAAGTATTCTGTTCATGTTATTTGTTAATGTGCAGTAAAGGGTAAAGCAACAAGAACTTAAATGGAGGCTTATCTGTTTTGACAAAATGCCCTCTCTCAAAGCAAATGACTTACTGGCTTGTGACCCTCTCTTTGTTTCAAATCACTTGTCACTACACAAAGAAGTAAAAATCATAATAAGTTATTAAGTCTAGACTAAGGCAATGTGTTAAACTAACAAAATAGCCTGTAAGAGGAGAAGACTTAAACTTTTGTTAAAGCAAAAAACCCCAACGCAAACCTATTCATATTCTAGCTGCTGAAATACATTAGTTTTTTGTTTGAAAGTTTCCTTCTTACAATGTTGAGGGGTAAGAGTGCCCTCATAAACTGGAGAAAGCTTGTAAGGATTTGACTTGGAATTTGTGTTAAAAGCTTCTTGGCTTGAAATGAAGTAGTGTTTAAGAGTAGGAATATAAAATGGTGAGTATGTGTATCTGTAGTGATAGATTGTGCCAAGTTTGTTTACCACCAAATTCTTGACTGGAATATTACTAATGCAGTTACATACAGCATTGCTGAAAGCTTCTAGTTTAGAAGCAGCTTTTGTTTCTTCTATTTTGAGGGTGCAAGCTAAATCTATATTGATCAGTTGATGCTTGTGACCTTTAGTTTTTCTTGAATGTTTCTTAAAGCCACCAAAATGGCTACAAGTAGTTGTAGTATCAGGGTTGTCACGCCATTCTCAAATTTCAGATCTTAAAACCCCTACAACGTTATACATTTAAACTTCTGAAACTGTTCTCTTGCCTGAAACTACAGTGCTACACTCTCCAGCCCTTACTCTTTCCATTAACGCAGTCATGGAGGCAAAGGAGAGAAAGACATGAGGTAATGGGGCAGGGGGGGAACAGCAGCCCTCCTAGTTATCTCCCCCCCGCCCCCCCATCCCCATGCTGGTAATGTGTTCTCAAGCCCATGCTTCTGTAGGGACAAGTATCAGACTGTGTTTAATTTCTGATGTCAGTCTGCAGTAAGATTCTAGCTGCATTCTTCCAGCTCTTCTGCTTTCCCAGAAGCAGAATACAAGTTAGTATGTTCTTCTGTACTCTTAGCTATTACAGTAGGCCATCATGGGAGACAGTGGCTGTATTTCCCATCACTAGGAATAATGTAAGCTGAATTAAGTATTTATACAATGTATCTAAGCCAGGAAACTGCTACTGTAAAAACACCAAGAAGGTTTAGATCAAATCCATACCGCATTAGCAAAACATGAAAATTGAATCACTTTATTTGGACAGTGTTCAGCTGAGCAAACATAATAAATACAAAAACCCAAGCAGTCGTTTCTGGCATGTTTAAATTCCTCACCAGCTTGTAGGGTCAATGTTCTTGAATGGTTGAAGGTTCCAGAAATCTTGCAAACTTGTTGAAACTTCACTGATTTTGCAGGAGCCCATGTCCAATGCTTAATATCAAACACAACTTAAACAAGTAGAACTGCATTAATACAGCCATCATTTTCTGGATTGTTTGTTACTTGTGCGTATTTCCCTAAAGAGAAAAGGGAATTAAACGTCTACAAAAGCTTGAAGCAGTTCATATAATAAATTAGATTTTTCTATGTTTGCAAGTTCAATCCACAAGTCTCTTTAAAGTGTAGGGAATTCCTGTTCCAAAACTGAGATGCATTTTGAAATCTAAATCTACCTTCTGCTAAGCTGCAAACTGAGGTTCTCAAAATATTTTGTTCAGGCTGTTTTTTATAAATGGATCATTTAGAGTTCTGGGTAGATTTAAAACAAAAAAAAATTCATAGGTTCTGCTATTGTCCAAGTCAACCCCTCTGTTAAAAGAAGTCAGCCTGATCCTATGAAGATACTTCTAAACAGAACTTCCACTGAAAACATAATACAATTGTTCATAGTTCACATGGTTAGGTCTTTACAGACCTGTAGCATTGCTTAATGTGAGACACAGGCAAGCAAGTTGAGTATTTGTTCTGAACTTCACCTAATTTGATTTTGAAAATGTGAATGAAATGCCTAAGATTAAAACTTAAAGCTTGCATTTTTACAGTTGCCTAGTAGTTGCTTCTGCTACAGCCCAAACCTAACATTTAACAATGGATCAATTATGACTATAGGATGTGGTCTTAACAATACGTCAGGCAATGAAGACAAACTTTTAAAAGTAGTTCTGCAATATAGCTAGTTTAACTACTTACCCCAGATAACTTTGCCCCCTTGTGTCACGAGGCCAAGCTCACTCACATTCACCTCAATGACGGTACCCTTGGTAATTACACCCAGTGTTGTATACAAAGGAGAAGAAGGATTCTTTTTTACACCAAGGATAGGTAGGCAAAAAGTAGCTTTAAGTTCAGGATGTGTCACATGTGCCTTCTTGAAACGTAAGCCCTGTTGCATAAGGAGTTAATAGAGTCATAGAATGAGTTAATATTTAAGCCCTCGTGACTAATCTAGTTTAACACTTTCAGTATTATGTCCTAAGCTTTATATGTTTTGAGAGACTGGGAAGAATGAATACAGAATGCTATCTACCTAGTACAGAATTCTACATTTGTTTAAAAACCTGATTAATGACAAGATAAAGCTTTCCATATATGTATTTTCAGGATGTCAATTTTTAATAGTAGTACAAGAATAATACTTGTTACCTCAGATGGCTTCTGTTCCATGAAGAAATGAGGCATTTATGGTAATGCATTTAACAGTGCTACTGTTTTTTAAGACTACAAATTTTTCCTTTTTTCTTGTAAAACTGAAAAATCCTTCATATATTGTAAAATACTAAACACCCATCTCTTATAGCACTTTCTATCAAGTGACCTGTGCTTTGTAAAGGGTGCTTTACCATTAAGTACCATAAACTTTTCAATGTCAATAAAAATCTATCCAAGGCTTCTGTGTAAGACGACCATCAAAATAGTAATGAAGTATGATCCAACAGGCAGCCTGCATAGGGATCCTGTTGATTCCTGTGACGAAACAGGAACAGGTATTTATAGGAAAAACTACACTGTCTTAGTGAATCTAGTTTTTCCTCCTGTGCACTGCCAGGCTGCTAGAAGCCCAGGCACTGTTCCTGCAGCTGTAAGAAAAGGTCAGGCTGGAGGCACAGTATTTCCCTTGCATACAGTCACGACTGTGCTTCAAGCTTACTTAACAAGCCAGAAGGAGTGAGTTCTGGAGTCCTAGAGCATGGTTGGCTTCTGCAGCTGACAGAATCACAGCAGCTTGAAAAAGAAGGCTCCAACTTTAAAAGCTATTCAAAGTGCCTTTGCAAAAGACCTTCCCATGCTAATTTGACAGCTCATAGCTTTAACTTACTGGCATCATCTGTGTTACCAGAGTAAGAGCAGAGATATTTCAACACAGACTGTGACTGCAGGGGCATCTCCCCACCCTCAGGCTATTCAAACTTTAGATTTCTGCGAGGAAACCAATAGGAATATTCTACAGCAGTAGTAATCAAATGCATTATCGTAGAAGAAAGTTTCCTCACCACAGGAACTCAAAGCAGTAAGTCAAAAGAATTACTACTTAAACATTCTTTAACGCTCAAGAACATTACCATTGGTCGAATGAATCGCTCGTATTTAGGAGGCTTCCTAGTAAAGCCGTCTCCAACAAAACAAACTTTTGTAACCATTCTCTTCCAGGCCTTCTTCTTTCTCTTTCCTGTACGAATCACTTTTAAAACTTCTGTTTCTCCTTGTGCACGGACCTTTGGCACAGGAACCTCCCATTTGCCCTGGAAAGGGGGAAAAAAAGTCAATAGTCTTACATGCCACATTGCTAAATGAAAGGGGACAACCAAAGCATAAAATAAAACTTCCCTAAAGCATAGTGGTAGACCATACTTTTTATGCAACTCATAGCTACTTACTTTAATTATCATTTAAAGTTATGAAAATCAAGATATTGCATATGCTTACTTTGTCCTAGATTGCTCAATTACTCAAGGTTTCAGTTTTTATTTAGACTTTGCTTGTAGGCTGTAAGTCACCTGAGCATCAGCAACACAAAGTGGTCATTGTCACAAGTAATTGTAAGTATCTGAATTTTAATACAGTTACTTACGGCTTTTTCTTTTCTTTTCTGCTTGATCATGTTAGAGAGAACCTTAGCCCGGGACTGGCCCTCTCTGTCCAGCAGGTATGCTGGTACAGCTCCTTTAGGTGTTTTTTCATCATTCTTTTTCTTTGTATTTCTCTTTTCATGCATTTTAATGCTGCAAGGAAAGAAAACCAGTACTAAGAGTAGAAAAAAAAACTCAGTTTTAGATATATCCTTTGAACTTAGCTTGTGCCTGCTCAAAATTTTTTTCTAAGAGGTATTTATAAACAAATACATATTTATATTTAAGGCATAATCCTAAATCATTTTCAAGGTAAACTAGTAATTTCACTTAATGTAACAACTGACAGACTGCACAGTGCATAAAAGCTTGTCAATTCCTGTCAAGACAGGAACACGACATGCATCTTATTAAGGAATTTCTGAATGACTTAAAACAAGCAGCCAAGCACTTTGAGAGATGCAGCCTTCCTCTCTGACAAAAAATAACATACTACTACTTTTCTGAGATTGATGGCAATGCTTACAAATCTGAGGAATGTGTGTGTGTAAAAGGGGTCATGTTTCATTAATTTTGAGGCCATTTAGGGGGAAAAAAGAAGCCACAAACTAGTTAACAAACCCAATACCTTTACAAGTAGCAGAGGAAAATAACTGTCTACACTTGGAAAACAAGAACATCACGGTGCATAGATATTAAGTTCATTAATAATAAAGAACATTGTTAACAACTTTGATTTCAATTTCTGAACAACATGAAAATTTTCAGAAAAATGCTTTTGTTTATCTATGCTTGATACTGTAATTTATCCTGGAAGACAAGCCTCATGTTCTGCTCAAACACTGTGTACCTTACTGTAGTTTTTCTATTACCACTGTTAAAAAAAAAAATGCCTGCTGCCTCTTGCTACACTAATACAGCAGTTGATGTAAAAACCCTAAGTAAATGCATTCATATTTTTGTCATCGTTACGTTAGCAATAGCAGTGACTAAGTAACACTTATCTTAAGGAATGCTTTTAGGAGCAGAATTGTTAACATCCATTGAAAAGGGAGGAAATCATAAATACTTTCACTGTGGTAAAACCCACTTTCCCCTACAACCTGAGCGCTATTTAAAAGTATAATGTATGATCTAAGTAGTAAGTAGTTCTTTGTAACGTCTCATCTCATCCTTCAAATGTCAGGATGCCTGGACGGCGTCCGAGAAGCGGCGGCTACTCACGTCTTCTTCATCTGTATCTTCTCGGCATGCCGCTGCTTGTGGTAGAGCTTGGCCTTCAGCCCGATCATCTTCTTGGCCTTCCGGGACCGGTCGTGAGCCTCGCGGCCCTCCTTCTTCCTCCTCCTCTCGTGGTAGTCCAGGCGGTACCCATAGCGCTTGCGGTGCAGCTCGATGTACTCGTTCTGCGGCTGTGGGCACAAGGCAGCGCGATGAGCGGGTATCGGCGGCCGAGGACCGGGCGGACGGGGCCAGCTCTGCACCCTCACCGAGGCCCAGTGCTGCTGGGACACGCGGCGGGGGCCCGAGCAGGCCGCGGCCCGACGGCGGCGCCCTCAGTGCGGGGCGGCGGGGCGCGCTCGGCGGCGTTCACCCCTTCCCCGTCCCGTCCCGTGCCCCATCGCCCCCATCCCGCCCCGGCTCCCACCATGGCGGCGGCCCCGCGGCGACTCCCCGCGTTCCGCCGAGCCCTCCGCCCAGCAGGCTGCTCCGCGGCGGAAAGGGCGGGCGGCCCGAGAAGCGGCCCCGGCTGGAAACGCTCCCTCGCGGCGCTTTGGTTCCTTCTGGCGGAGAGGCGGCGATCCGCGGCCCCGAGGGCTAGGCGCCCGACTTGGCGGGGCCGGAAAGAGGGGAAAAACGGAGCGGGAGAGGCCGGAGCGGCGCTTTTCGCCGCCTGGGTCTGTCAGGTCGGGGTGGGAACCGCGGGAGAGCGGTTAGGTGGCGGGGCGGGCGGGGAAGGGAAGAAGGAGCGCGCCTTCCGGCGGTATGGCGGCTCTCCTGGCAGGGTCTGGGCCCGGGCCCGCGGCGCAAGCCCAGGCTTGGCCTTGGTAAAGCTCTTCATCCGCAGGCAGAAGATAATGCGGGGGCCGGCGGACTAACGTCCCAGCGGTTCGTATACACGGCAGGTAGGGCAGCGTCGGTTCGCGGGGCGCCACCGGGCAGCGGCTGGCGGGGCTTGGCTCGGTGGGCTTGTCACGGGCAAGCGTGAAGGCACCGCTCCCGTCCTGCTCTCCCGGTCAGCAAGGTGCAGCGGCGGCGCTCGAAGACGGGTGTTTGGCTGGTAAGACGAGGGGGTGGAAGTGAGCCTGCACGCAAGCTTCTTTCCCTTTGTTGTGAAACTCCACCACGAAGCATAAAATGACTGGAGCTGGATATTGGTCTCCCCTTAAATAAGCAGCAGCCAGCTAGGAATGCTTTTGAAGCTTCTGCACTTGGGCTTTGTGTCGCGGTGGTTTTGGCCATGCTTAAAAGCTCGTAGTATTTAATATTTTATTTTATTTCTGTCCCAAATATGTGCTTTTCCCTGCTGCCCCTTCCTCCTTCAAGATCGGAAGAGCTATTTACGCTTCGCTGACCGGTAATCCGTACTCTAGAGCTTGTCTGAGCGTGAGTGTAAACTCTAATGTTAATATTTCTGCTTTACTGTTTGCAAATTGCGTTGAGAAATATGTTCGGTGTTTGTGGGCATGCACTTACGCTGCATTTTTAAGGCTTAATAACATTATTTTTACAGATCTGACACTGATTTAACGTGCAAAGCAGTAAGCTGAAAAACAGTAACCTGATCTAACTTGAAAAACAGTTAGGTTTCATGATTGATTTATGTGGAAGTAGTATAGTTACCTGTTTTCTGTCATAAACGTTTTGTACAATGTTGACTTGTCTTGGCAGGGAACAGCTTTAGAGACGAGAGCCAGAATGTTGAGAATTATGAGGAAATTTTTGGTGAACACATTGAAGTCATCAAGTTTGTGCAATGAGGTAAACTTTTTCCCAAATTTTGATACTTCCTCTGTGAGCAAAAGAAATACGTGGGTTACTCTCAGTAAACTTTTTTTTTTTCTTTCCTTTAAAAATTGGCATCCAAACAGAACGCATAATTTCATGTTGGAATTGCACTTCACATAAGCCAGAATGTGGAAGTTGAATTTGTAATTTTTCTGTAAACTTTTTTAGTTATCTGTGATTTTGATTGTCTAACATTTGTCATTGTTAAATTTATATTATTTACACAAATAACTAGATGTATTTAAAGTATTGTGGCTACCGACAACATGTTTTGATGCTATCATAGATTTTTACTGGACTTCCCAAATAATATTGGGATTGGACTTGGTTTAAACCTCGGTGCTACCATCTTTGTGCTTCTGCTTCCAAATATCTGGTATCTTGAGCTTACATAAATATCTAACAACAGCATCAGTTCGTGTAGATATTTTTTTGAGTTTAGTTTTCTACAACTGGCAAAAATGTACCTACAAAATAGTTATTTATAATGATAAATATTCTATATGATTTTTTTTTTCCTTTTAAGCATGTGTGTTTCAGGAAGACAAAAATGAGAGTCATAAGTGTGACACAGCAAAACTGCAGTCTAAGAAACTACAGTTCTCCACCAGGTATAAGTTTAAATTATTTTCTTAATAGTAGGGATTACTCAAAAAAATGAATAAGAATACTTTCTAAATTGTGTTTTATTGTATTCTTTTGGTCATTATTTATAGAACTTGGTGTATGAAGCACAAACAGAGTAGTTAAAAGGTTCAAGGACAGAAAAGATGTGTTTTGTATTGCTGCTCTTTTCTCAGTAGGTGTGTCGTATAAAGCCTTTAGAAAATAATAATAAGAAAAGATACAGATGTGTAAGAAGTCAGGTCAGTTGTGAAGCGTTCTGAAACCCCTGTCCAGTTGCCTGAAGTATTAATTGGTTATCAAGTAACTGATGATGGCCAGCATGTTGGACAGGGGGAGAAAGACAGGAATCTGATTAAGCAGAAGTTTTAAGTTATCACTAGTGCATTTTCTTTGCAGACTCAGGATAAAAGAGAGTAAAAATAAGATACTTGGAAAACAAAATTTCAATTAAAAGGAATTTTTACTGGGTTTTGAGTAGCTGCACTGAGATTGAATGGAAATCGATTGATGTAAGGTAGTGTTGGGAGTCAGGGCCACTTTTTCTACATCAGAATGGAGATGGGAAGAAAATATTGGTAACTGGTGGGTAACCAAATTCTTCAAAAAAACAAAAAAAAAGTTAATGGATTCAGCACTGTGTATCTTAGCAAACGTCTTTAACCTGCGGTCATGTACCTGAGAGGAAGACTTACTCTTCTCAGTTGCTAATGTCAACAGAGTCTCTGTTGCTACATATTGCTGTTTCTATGTAGTTGTCTATGCAGTGTCCTTGCTGGCTACCGTATTTATCCCCAGTTTTGCTGTGCTGAATACCTCAGTGTATCACATGGAGGCAGAGCTTCATTCCATACACAAGAAGATATCATGACTTAGACAAGCAAGAAATCTCAAACATACTAATGTGTTATTTTGTGGGTTATTTTAGAAACTGGAGGGAAAAAGGCAGTGTTAGTCGTTTACTGTGCTGATGATACTTTTCTCTGTTGGCTTTTTCCTATTGTTTCTAAATTACAAGTGTTTTGAAGAGTTTCTCTTTAAAGAGAGAGAGAGATTTATCAAAAATTAAGTGCATATCATTAGAAATTTGAGGTGGTAGAGATTACAAATTGTCATGAGTTGTGGCTCTGATTTTTTTTTTAATAAGCTCTTTAGGAATTTTCTTAAGTATGCTTAATTTTGTCTTGTTTATATTTAATTTTAATTTTTGTTTTAAGTATATTTAATTTTGACCCCATTTCTACATTGGGATCAGTCTTACAAATTGTTGTTTTGTTTTGTTTGTCTCCAGGAGATGTTAAGTCTCTGCGTTCTGTCATTAATCCTCATATATCCAGGTATGTCATGCTGGCTTATTTTTCGGTGTAACCGACAGGCAGAGCAACTGATGTGATAAAAAGTCATGCGTTCTTGCTATGCCCGTCACATGCATGGTTCGTGTGCATGTTCTAAATTAAAGTTAGTACTTCCTTACTTTTACCCTTCTGACATTTCAATATAGAACAGTTGTTGGTGTCAGAGAGGTCTTGGACTGTCTCTTGTTTACCTCATCAAAACAAAAACTGGCCTTTTAGAGAAGCTCCAAATCCGTGATGGTTGCTGGGAGCTGAACGAGGGGGAAGGGATGTCTTGGCAACTAGGCCACTGCTGTGGGCAGGACTGTATACTTTGTGTCCGTGGGAGTGCTCAGCTGTGTTAGACGAGGGCCTTAGTAACGAGGGCAAGGTAATTAGGGGCTGAGCTGCCAAAGGAATGGCTTGGGGGTGAAGTTCCCTTGCAAGACTACTTCTGTCCCAAGGGTGAATTCAGCTAGTTTTAATGGTGAATATGGGGGCTGATCGCAAGCCTGTGATGCACAGAGCTAGTGAAGCAGTTTTGGAAGCTACTGGTGAGGTACTTCAGAAAGGAAGACTTGGCTGAATGCAATCAAGGACAACTTCATGGGAACTTGGGTAGCTAGATTTGGGGCATAAAGGGTATATATGCAATGGATTGTTTCAGGCACCAGGGGTTAGGGATTGGGATGGATGAGAGGGTGGAGGGGCTGCTTCTGTCTATGGGGAGGGCAGATGGGTGAGGATGAGGCCAAGAAGTGGCTGTCCCCTGAAGTGAAGCGTGGAAACCTGTTCCAAAACTCTTGAGTACTACTGATCTGGAGAAAATCCACCATTTCAATACTAATGTCCTTCAGTATCGGAGTGTATACTGTATCAGATATGCAACAGAAGAAAAATGTTATTCATCTGGTGTGGTATTCTCAGTGAATATTAATTGTTTATGCAAATAACAATATCACTGAATAAAAAAATTACCGCAGTAAAAGCAATGTTTTCGCTTTATGCAGAATCCGAAACATTGGCATTATGGCCCACATTGATGCAGGGAAAACTACGACAACAGAGAGGATGCTCTATTATTCTGGATACATAAGAACACTTGGAGGTTAGAAATACTTTTTGTATTTCAGTAGTTTTGAGAGATTTAATAGTATACAATAACATGCAATGCAGTTAGAGGTTGCTGGTGGAATACTTGGCATAGAAGCCAGTTGTTCCAAAGTTGTGCTGCAATACAGTGAAATTTGAATGCACGTTCCATTATGTTATAAGGCAGTTGTACTTCGAGAGATCATAGGTTCATATTTTTCTTCTAGTGCGTTATGTTTTGTTTGACATTTAATTAGAGGTTCTCCTTAGAATCATAGAATCATTGAGGTTGGAAAAGACCTCTAAGATCATCGAGTCCAACCGTCGACCCAACACCACCATGCCCACTAAACCATGTCCCTAAGCGCCTCATCTACTCGTCTTTTAAATACTTCCAGGGATGGTGACTCAACCACTTCCCTGGGCAGCCTGTTCCAATGTTTAACCACTCTTTCAGTAAAGAAATTTCTCCTCACGCCCAATCTAAACCTTCCCCGGTGCAATTTGAAGCCGTTTTCTCTTGTCCTATCCTTGTTTTACTTGTTGCTCATTGGCCGTTCTGGTAAAGCTGTTTCTTCAGTTCTCTTTTGACCTGTTAAGAAACCAGATTAACAAAAAGTAGCCATTTCTTTTGAAAGCCATAGCACAGGAAGAATTCCTAGCTTCAGCAACTCTCACAGAATTCTTCAAGATTGAAAGGGTCACAGCAGCCTCTGTGCTACTTTTTGACCTTTTAAATTTAATTCCTCGTTCTCTACTGTGTATGAGAATGGTAGAAGATGTTAGGCTTGTGGAGGGGCTGAACTTGGTGGCCTGCTTGTTTAAAAATGTGGAACTGCTTCTCTTTTTATTAAAAATTAAAAAAACCACACAAGCAAAACCTAACCTCTTACTTGTTTGTTTCGGGTTTTGTTGGGCTTTTTTTGACTTTAGTTTTAACTTAATTACCTTTAATTACTAAATTTTAAAATGTCAGTCACATTCCATACAATGAGTGCAGCCAGGTTTTTTAAAACTGTAGTTTGCTCATGATTTTGGACTTTGCTTTAGTTTTTAAGTTTCTCATGGTGTTACTAGGATTGAGAACAACAAAAAGGTTGTTGGAACTGGTTGTCTTTGACTTACAGAGCATTTGTTCCCTGGAAAGGGAGCCTGGGTAAATTAGCTGACATTATCATTTTCTGAAAAAGGCTAGTTTTCATAGCTTGTACATATACAAAAGGAACAGTATTTCCAAATCTCTCTCGGCACCTGTATTCCAAGACAATTTCAGCTCTTGAATTACTTACCTACCCAACTGTAATCCTGCTTCCTGTTCACAGATGTTGATGATGGGGACACGGTGACAGATTTTATGGTACAAGAGCGAGAACGTGGTATTACCATTCAGTCTGCTGCTGTTACGTTTGACTGGAAGGACTACAGAATCAATCTGATTGACACCCCAGGTACTACACTTCAGCACTGCTCACATTATTAGGGGAGAGTAGATGAGGTGTAGTGTCATAGAATTTAAGTCTTAGTTTTAAATGTGGTGCAATATTTAATTGGTTTAATTGCATCAGTAAAAAGGCCTATACTGAGCTCTGTTCAGCTTTGGCTAATTATTGTTTGTGGGTGCCTAATCTAGCTTGTTTAAAGTGAGCTCAGACATTTCCACACTAAATTGCTCTCAGTTCTGGGATTGCAATGTGACAATCTCGTGTGTTTCAAGGACTGATGGGTGTATTTCTCTGCAACTGAAGGCAGGGTTGTTTTGACATGATTTTAAAAAAAGTTTTTAAAAAATTGTAATGACCTGTTGATGTTGCCTGTTTGAATTATGATGGTATAAAAGGAAGATTGTTTTTTAGGTCATGTGGACTTTACAGTGGAAGTTGAGCGTTGCTTGAGAGTCCTGGATGGAGCAGTAGCGGTGTTTGACGCTTCGGCTGGTGTTGAGGTAAAAATAACTGGTAGATATTTTTTTTGTCTAATGACTTAAATCAGACCGAAATAATAATAATGATAGTACAGAGATGTTGCTCTGTATTCTCTCTTTTGATGCTTTGATCAAAATTCAGCTTCAGGAAGCTGAGCATTTAATTTCAAGTCCTGTAGTATACAGTAATTTCCATGGTAATAAGGGGAAAATAAGTGGGATTCCCATTGAATTGGGGGGGGTTGTTGCTGTCCTTTACAAACGTTGATTGAGGTGAATGCTTCTGGCTAGCTTCACCACTGGAAAGAAATGAATATCTGTTAATTTCTCATTTTCAGATTTCAGGTAGAAAATGAGTAATTTTCAGCCAGAATTTCTCCCTCCCCTATGGCCTATTTAACATGCCCTTTGGGGCATAGTGCAGAAAAGGCGGAGGCAGGCTGGAATTTGACTTTATAGCATGAGATGTTTGAGTAGTTCAATCCTGTAGAAAAGTTACATGTTGTGAAATCAGTGTTCCATGGGACATCCGTTTTTCCTAGATGAGGGATGAGAGAACTCTTGATCAGTGTGAGTCACATTATTTAACTTGCTATTGGAAAGCATTTAGGTGCCATCATATTTGAACCTGAACTGAGTAACAGCCCCTACCCCCAACAACAAAACAATTAGATCTGTTTGTGTTTTTTCTAAAACTGTGTAGGAAATTCTTACATTATTTCCATGTATTG